>NC_054842.1:30370189-30679726 GCF_018345385.1 Vulpes lagopus | reverse complement strand
AAAATCAAGCACTGTACTTTGGTCTCTCCAAGTAAAAACCTAATCTTCTAAGCTGGCTTTACTGATGCCAATAATTAAAAATTTCAGAAGTGATCCAAAGTCTTCTTTCCAATAGAAAAGAGACAGCTTTTGTTAAGAGAAACAGGTGCCTACCTGCCTTCTTCCTTGCACACAAAGCCTCCCCTAAGGAGGCGTGCTGATAAAGAATGGGTCACATTTAAGGACATTAATTCAGCCACAGCAACACTGCTTGGAAAGGTGAAGGCCAAGATGTACTGATGGGCTCAGGAGGCAAAGGGTAGAGAATGATCAAGCACCCCTTCCTGGGGCTCACAGGAAGGACAGGGAAGTTCACCCAGGCTAGAAGTTTCTGCCCTGCCCTCAAGCATCTGCACCCAGAGTCCTTATCCCTGTAGTAGGACAAAATCTCAGGACTTGGGATCCTGGCTCTCAGCCATCTTTCAGAATCTCTTTACACCGTAGAGAGAACAGATGCCTTTGCTGTTACTATAGAATCTTTATGGAGGGGCTACAAATTCATTCATGATTCTATCAGAATTTAGTTTTATTTTTGTAAAAAAATCACATATGCACAAATTTGAGTTACTTTAGCTTATACTATAAAATTACTACCTTTTAAAATTAAATTTTAATCTGGCAAAACGTGGTTATCTAATATAAATCTTCCTGTTTAGAAAAAAATACGGGTATATGTTAAACCTCACTGGATACAATTCTTTTTCCCTTCTCCTTTCTATTAAAAAAAAAATTCAATAGAGAGGATGGAAAGGATCTTCACAGAGTCAGAAGAGGAGAAATTGCAGCAAATGATTCATCTTTAGTCTTTTTATCTCAGTAGTCAGCAGCTGGGTGAGAAACCTGATCCTGATCACCCTTTAATAATAGACTATATTCTTTCCTCAATCAGCAGTTGCAGAAGCCCTGCTGAACTCCCCTTCTGTCGCTTTCAACAAAAGTTGTCTCTAAGGAAATAGTGATTGTCCATATGTGGCACCACTGTGCTTCTAGCTACTCGAGAAGCATGAGAGCCTTAAATGAATTCCATGAACCAATGGTCTGTTTGTGCTGCCAGAGATCGCACCACTCACAGCTGTAGGGATCCATGGAGCCTGGCCCTTCATTATTACCCTGTCACAGAATTATCAGTAAGGACAGAGCCTTCTGCGATATGAGAATCCATTACCTTGTAAAGTCACAATCATTGGTTCAAATGAAATTAACTCCCCAAGATCAGGGGTAAATGAATAAAATAAACTGTAACACAAAACATTAAGTCTACTTTGTAAGGCACAGTAATCCCCAAAATGACAACATCTATATGGAATTTATTTTTAGAGTCATAAGCCAAGTTATTTTCCTTTGTAGAACTGGAATCTTACAAACCCAGCTGTTGAACAACATTTGTCAAAGATGTCAAAACGTCTTTCAACATTTAGACAGCCACCTAGCTATTATTCCTGTGGGATACATGGGTGGCTGAGAGAATCACGTTTGACAAATGCAAAAAATAAGATATCCATATGGAAAATATAACTCTTCATTTTCCAGTCATCTAGCCCAGCAATTTCCCTATTGGGATGCAGCCAATCCTCCTCAAAAAATGGATTCAGACTTTTTTCACAATTGCTACTGAACATGTAGGCTTCTCAAATAATCTTCCAATTCTTTATTATACACATAACCCTCAAATACTATTTATACTGATTCAAATACTATTTATACTGATTTAAAAATTCAGGGTCCAAATGCTAGAGAGCTCATGTTGTTTCAATCTATACCCCACCACTACTCCTTTCTAGAGAAACTACCAGAACCATAATCATTACTGAGGCAAGCAACCCAGACCACACCTGTTTGGACCAAGAGAGGGCATGACTACCCTCTAAGATTTCTGGTAAAATAGCTTTGACTAGTAGGGATGATAGTTACTACAAAACTATCCTATTCATTTTCTTCCTGATCTGTACACAGACCACTAGATAGGTTGTGGGGACAAAAAGGAAAAGCAGCAACAGGAGTACATGAGGAGAGAAGCCAAAATGGAAATAATGTGACCTGTTAATGGTCAAAAGAATATAGATTGACCAACCACTGGTAGTACAGACACATCCTGGAGCTGCAACAGATCGGGAACAATCTTCCTAGTCCTGAATTAGGTCCTCTCTCTGTGAGTTCTGACCAGACTATACATTCTTCTCATTCTTAAAGGCCCCTGGAATTCTTCCCAACTTGGTACATGTCTAACATTGTTTTATTTTCCCATGCATCCTTTTTCTCTTTATAATACATTCTTATATCTCCTGGTAGTCTACATATAACCTCACAAATTTAGAGGCTACTTTGCTAATATTTGCAATCAGTGAAAGAAAAAAAAATGGCTAACAAAACCTGTCTCCCTTGGATTGCCTTTTAATTGCCCTTGTATTTTTTTCTGCTGCCACATGTAGACTACAATTTATTTGCAAGTAGAAGATTTATAGTGAGTTGAGAATGAAAACCTGGCATCCTATAGAGCTTCAGTAGTCTCTCCATCTTCTGTGGCACTGACAGATTCCCCTGTGTGACTTCTGAGTTGATTCCAAGGCTCAGGGGTCAATTTTTACATTGGCAAAATCTGATTCTTCCAATCCCTATAGAATAAAATTGGCTACCAAAGCTATTCCAGCACTGGGAAAAGGTCAGGTTTTACAAAAAAATTAGTGAGCCAGCCCCCACTAAACTCTTGTACCTTCCCCAACTAATTACTCCTCCCTCCTCAAAAAGATACCACTCATCTCACTAGCAGCCAGTTATTTTCAATCATAGATATTTGGAAATGGGGGTAGAGTGGAGGGATATGTTGGTTGATTCAATGACTTGGTTAAATATGAGTATTTAGTGACCTGGATACTAAACACTGTAGGATGCACATAAATGGACAGAAAAGTTCTATACAACAAAGAATCATTCTATCAAAATGCTAATAGCACTTCCCTTGAGAAGCACAACATTTGGGGCTGACAAAAGCAGGAAAGGAAGGCACACTGAAGACCGGATGGCAATAAGAGAACAAGCAATGCATTCTATCAGAAGTGAAGCAGTCAAGTAAAGGCTAAGGATCATCTCAGCCCCTGTAGACCCCTTTGCCTCACTTCCAACAACGCCCATGATACACAGACTCCCTACTCTCACATTCTCTACCACACAAAACAATCTTGGGCTCAGTTAGATTTAAATTACATCTTTTTAAAAACTGTCTTTATTTTCACATCTTTTCATTTGTCCTAATTATGATAGTTTCTGAGCAACTAATATTGGTAATAGTAATAGATAATATCACTGAAAATTATTCCACATTGCTAAAGGGCTTTATTACTAAATTTGTGCTATGTCTGTTGAAAAATGTGCTTTAAAAACTAATTTTTTAAAAATTTAAAAATATAAAAAAATAAAAATAAAAAAAAGGGGATCCCTGGGTGGCGCAGCAGTTTGGCGCCTGCCTTTGACCCAGGGCGCGATCTTGGAGACCCAGGATCGAATCCCACGTCGGGCTCCCGGTGCATGGAGCCTGCTTCTCCCTCTGCCTATGTCTCTGCCTCTCTCTCTCTCTGTGTGTGACTATCATAAATAAATAAAAATTAATAAATAAATAAATTAATTAAATAAATAAATAAATAATTTTTCAGAGCATAACTCCTTAGAGGTTAAGCTTATGAATTACTACCATCTTACAAAACACTTTCTTGAGCCAAGCCAGGGCTTGGCAGAAGGAAAGGTGAAAATTTTCTTGCCACCTCTCTCAGACTCTTTGTTAAGCTGTAGGCAGTATCAAAAGAGACATCCTGCACAAACAAGCTTCACCACTGAGGGTCAGGCTGTGGAGAGACCAAATGAAGAGAGACAGCTCAGAAACCTTGGATTAAAGGGCAAAGTCCAATATGCAATTCAGTTTTAAATGAGGCAAGGTTTTGAGATAACAAGAGCATACTATCACTAAAAATAAGAGTTTCCAACAAATAGGGTCCTTACTGACTAAAGCTCTATGCCCAGTAGAAATTCCTGGGACTATGAACATGTTCTGTGTCTGCACTGTCCAATAATGGTATCCACTAACTACACGTGGCTATGGAGCACCTGAAATGTGGTTAGTACAAATGAAGGACTGATTTTTAATTTAATATTAATAAAAATAGATACCTAAGGCTAGTGGATACTATATTGAACAAGGTAGGAAAAGGCTTAGACTATGACGTGGGAATGATCTAAGAGGTTATCACATGCAAAAAAAAAAAAATCTTACAATCTTCTGACCACCTGGAAAAATACTTTCTCAGTGTCCTCCCTGCCATCACAAACCACAAGAGCAGTGCTTTTCAAATTATATCATCCATCAGAATCACCTGGAAGTCTTACTGTAAATTTTGTGGGCATCTCTAACAATTGTGGGGACCAGAAATACAGCAAGACTGAATCAAACCTGCCAGGACAGTTCACATCTATTTTCTGCATTGGCCTTGTCTCAGTCAAAATGAGGCTTTCTATTAAAATAATGTAATTGCTTCAGGTCTAGGTGAGGGTTACCACCTCTTTCACCATTCCAACACTGAGTTCTAGAAGAGTAGCAAAAGAACACATGTTATATTAAAACCTTTTATCACTCAAAAGGCATATGTTTAAAGATAAACCCTTCCCATATTCTCGAAGAGAAACAGAAATAAAAAGGTTCTAGAATAAAAACATTTCTCCAAACATTCTGTGGTCTTTATTGTATTCCCCACAAAATCTGTTTTAGGATCAGCAGTCATTTGGGAGGGTATATTTCTTTTCAGGGTTACTTTCTAAAAAAATTTAAATTCAAGTTAGTTAACATATGGTGCAGTACTGGTTTAAGAAATAAAATATAATGATTCATCACTTACATCTAACACCCAGGGCTCATCATCCTCCTTAATGTCCATCAACCATTTATCCCATTCTCCCACTCACCTCCCCTCCAGCAACCCTCAGTTTATGCTCTATAGTTAAGAGTCTTTTACGGTCTGCCTCCCTGTTTTTATCTTATTTTTCCTTCCCTTCCCTATGTTCATCTGTTTTGTTTAAAATTCATGAGTGAAATCATAGGGTATTTGTCTTTCTCTTATTTTGCTTAGCATAATATACTCTAGTTCCATCCATGTTGTTGCAAATGGCAAAAATACTTTTTGATGGCAGAGTAATACTCCATGATGTGGGTGTATACACACCACATCTTCATCATCCTATTCATCAGTCACTGGACATTTGGGCTCTTTCCCTAATTTGGCTGTTGTTGATAATGCTGCTATAAACATTGGGGTGCATATGTCCCTTCAAATTAGCATTTTTGTACCCTTTGGATAAATACCTAGTAGTACAATTGCTAGGTCATAGGGTAGTTGTATTTTTAACTTTTTGAGGAACCTCCATACTGTCTTCTACAGTGGCTGCACCAGTTTGCATTCCCACTAATAGTGCAAAAGTGGTCCCCTTTCTCTGCATCCTCATCAACATCTGCTGTTTCCTGAGTTGTTCATTTTAGTTATTCTGGCAGGTGTGAGGCAATATCTCATTATGGTTTTGATTTGTATTTCCTTTTAGGGTTACTCCTTTATGTTCTTTGGTCTACTTATACATGAGTCATTTTTTTTTTAAAGATTTTATTTATTTATTCATGAGAGACAGAGAGAGAGAGAGAGAGAGAGAGAGGCAGAGACAGGCAGAGTTGGAGAAGCAGGCTCCATGCAGACAGTCCGATGTGGGACTTGATCCGGGAACTCTAGTATCACACCCTGAGCCAAAGGCAGACACTCAATTGCTGAGCCACCCAGGGATCCCTACATGAGTAATTTTAACATTAAGAGACCACCCCATCAAGAATAATTCCTTAGATGTGGTATACGTACACATATGCACACACACACACAAATGGAATATCACAGCCATAAGAAAAAAATCTTGCCATTCATGACAATACCTAGTAGGTATTATGTTAATAATAAGCAAAATACATCAGACTGAGAACGACAAATACTCTATGATTTCACTTATGTGGGAATCTAAAAAACAAAACAAATGAATAGACAAAGTAGAATCAGACCTGTAAATACAGAGAAAAAACTGCCAGAGGGGAAGGATAGAGGAGGATGGGCTTAAATGGGTGAAGGGGAGAGGGAGATACAGGCTTCCAGTTATAGAAGGAGTAAGTCGTGGGAATAAAATACACAGCATAGGGAATATAGTCAATGCTATAATAATAGCATTGTATGGTGACAGATGGTAGCTACATTTGTGGTGAGCACAGCAGAACATATAAAGAAGCTGAATCAATATGTTGTACACCTGAAACTAACAACATTTTGCGTCAACTATACTTAAATTTAAAAAAAAAAATTTATAAAACAATTTCCTTGACTTTTCTTCTCAACCTTCTTTCTGCCCCCTTCACTCCCCCCTTTCTTAACTTTCCAAATGAAAGCCCTCATTCAGAATATATTGCTACAATGAATAAGGGCATGAAGCTTTCAAATAAAATCAGAATCAGTACTGTTCATTATTTCCCCTGCCACTAATGCTTTTCCCTTCTTCAAACTTCCAATATTTCTCAGTTAATACTTTTACAAGAGTGATCCTTGGGTCCTGGAAATTTGGGGAAACAGTGTTTCTTCACATTATAGAGCCCCCATGTAGTCATACAGTAATATGTACATCACTTCCTTAGGGGCTGAGTTATTAATCCGGTGTTTCTTTTGCAGGTAGGGAAACTATCAAAGTTAGGCTAAATGGTTAAAATGCAGTCCCAGAAAAACTCAGACCAAGATTCAATCCCTTCAGCAGTATTACTTCAGCAGTGGTTCTCAACCAGGCAATTTCCTACTCCCAGGGCACATTTGGCTTTGTCTGGAATCGTTTTTTGACTGTGGGGAGTGCTACTGGAATCTAATGGGTAGAAGCCAAGGACCCTACCAAATATGCTACAATGCACAGGACAGCTCCCACCATGAAGAACTGCCTGGCTCAGAATGTCAACAGTGCTCAGCTCCTCTGGCAATTCTAGCATTACTTTCTTTGGCCCCCTAATGAATAAAGAATGGTTCCCTCTACAATTTGATCCTTGTACAGTATTTACACCGAAACTTGCTGTCAAGTGCCATTTCTGGCATTCTATACTTTTTAGTTACTTTAAAAATACAAGATACAGGGGGATCCCTGGGTGGCTCAGCGGTTTAGCACCTGCCTTTGGCCCAGGGCGCGATCCTGGAGTCCCGGGATCGAGTTCCGCATCGGGCTCCTGGCATGGAGCCTGCTTCTCCCTCCTCCTGTGTCTCTGCCTCTCTCTCTCTCTCTATCGTAAATAAATAAATAAATCTTTAAAAAAAAAAATACAAGATACATGGGAGCCATAGAGGAAAGTGAAGACAGCTAGTAAAAGCTGGTTTCTTTCCTTTAATGAGAAAACCTAGCAAAGACTGGGTTTTTGCATTAGCAACCTCCAGGCCCTGAGCTGTGGTCTATATCTGGCTGCTCACCTGGACTCTTCGGGTGTTGACGAGCTTTGCAGCTGCCTTTTCTCTGCTTTGCTTATCTCTAAGCATGTGCATCACTCCAGAGCAGTAATGATGTATGCTTATGGGAATCTCCAGAGATCTACAGCCCCTAATTGTCTATTCTGTTCAGTAAATTGTACTCATTACCGAGCCATGTGAGCCACTGAAGGATATCAGCCTTTCTTGGGTACCCTCTGTATGAGCCTGAGTAATGGGATATTATCTGCCAAGGGCTCTACAGTATTGAACGGAGATGCTTAAAACAATCCTCCATACAGTTTTTCAGGTGAGTACCTTTTTTTTAAACCTGTCTCTTTCCTAACCATCCCTTAGCTCTGCTTAGATCTGTATTAATTATAATTTTCAAGGAGTCTGCTTTTAGTTTAAGCTCTTAAAGCCAGGAATCTCAGAAAGGTTATGATGTCCTTTCAACCCATCCTTCCTAGACCTCCACTTGTACTGTGGGAAGGAATCCCAAATAGTAAATTTCTCCCTCTGGTCTCAAAAATAATCAGCACGAATGAAAATCCAAAACCAACTTTGATTATAATGCTCCCAATACCCATATCCATTATACTAGGGACTGCAAATAGAGAGACGTGAATGGACACGTAGCTTCCCATGAAACTGGCTAAAATAAAATGAAACAGACAGAACCACATGTCTGCTAGTGTTATTATCCAAAGTGGGAATCATTAATTCTCTAGTAAGTTGTTTCCTTCCTGGAAAAAAAAAATTAATGATTAATGAAGGAAGAGTCAAGCAAAGTAAGCCATGGAGGAGGAAGATGCTGGGAGAGGGGAATATATGCCAGCAGAGGTAACACTAGGATACCGCTACACAAAAAAGGCAATCAGCCTGATTCCCTTCCCTACTATGTATGTCAGGAAGGTCAACCAGCTCCTCCCATATAAATCGCATTCTGTACAAACTCACTGAAAATTCCTCTGCTGAGATACTTCCATGCACAGCTTCTATCCCATCACCTTGATGAATCTTCTCTTCATAATTGTTGATTTGTATGGTGTCTACAAGTTGAATCGATAAGTGCTTCTGGGAAACTTTTAAAGACACAGCATTTCATTGCACTGACTCAAAGAGGCTAGTGAGACAAAAGCCTCTAAGACTTAGTAAAACCAGAAAAACAATGGCAGAGAATGCCTTTGACTTACCCTGGAGTAAAGGGTGTGAGAGCCTTCAAACGCACTTACATCCTCATGACCCATCAGCTCTGCTGCTTTTCACCACTCACTCACTTCTGCATGTTGGACCACCACTGACTGATCACCAACTGCCAAAGACAAAAAATAAACGAATGCATTAGGCCAGAAGATCCACAACTTCAAATCCAGAGCCACCGCTCAGGTGAATTTGTGAGTGCTTAACACATAGACTCAAATACATAGAACGACTCAAGCTCAATAAAAGTTTATTTCTGGTTCCTATATACATACTGAACAAACAGGTCAATCAGTGGAGTGGTTCTCACTGACACAGTGATCCAGGCACCCAGCTAACAAATGTTCTGCCATCTTTTTCAAAACTTGATTTAAAAACAAACAAGCAAAAAAACAAAAAAAAAAACAAAAAAACACAACCTGATTTCCAAGCTTGCCTTGGGAATCTTCTCCATTCCAGCCAGCCAGGAGTGGAAAACATCATGGAAGCTCACATGGGCAGTTTCTGTGTTTTTTTCCTGGAAATGAATGTGACACTCTTGCACTTCCATTCACATTCTGGTGGCCAGAATCAGTAATACAGCCACACCTAAGGCCATGGGCTGCTGGGTAGCTAGTGGTTACTATTTATCAGATAAATTGGCTCCAGCCCAACCAAGACGACAACACTACAGATAACACTGTTTGGTACAGCATTCTGGGTAAGAGGTGAGCACAATAACCTTGACTTACTTAACAACTGAGTCTTAGTTCCCTGATTCTTTATCTGTAGAATACCTCTTTGCTCACAGAATCAATGTGAGACTTCAAATAAGACAAAGCAGCACTTCTCAGACTTTAATGTGCACATATAGCAACTAGGCATCTTGAAATGCATTCCAATTCAGTAGGTCCTAAGTGAAGCCTGAGAATCTGCATTTCTCATAGGCTACCAGGTGATACCAATGCTGTTGTTCTCTGACCACACATTAAGTGAAAAGGAGACAGAGAATATTTTTGTAAACCAGAAAGTAATTTGCAGATATAAAGAATTACCTTGGCACCAACTTTGATTATAATTCCTAAGTAGCCAGCACTTTTAGGAAATGCTTAGTGGTACCATATAAAATTTCATAGAATCACAGGATTTTAGACATGGAAAGAATTTAAGTGATCACTATCCCCTCTTATTTTCTAGACAAGGAAATAAATTCATAGATGTCAATAATGCCCCCCCCCCCAATCTCACAATTAATTAGCAGTGTACTGGGAATAGAATGTAGAAATTTTGACTTTTTTTCTATTACATAAACTCAATTGATAGCCTTCGGAAAAAGGGTAATTTTCTTCTGCTAAAACAAGAACAGATACTACTCTGGCCCATACCCAAAAAGGTACCAGAAGGTAGTATTCACCAGCTTGGGTCACCATGGTACTAAGTGTAGGCAACGTGACACAGAAAAGACGTTAGGAAATTTTCAAGCAGATATTCTTTATAATGTAGTGATCATCACCAAAGTTACGTTTCACATGTCCAAAATAGGACTTGAACACAAATTAACTTCTGTATATGCTCTAGCAAAAACAATATTTTGAATTTATAAAAACTCTGAGTCACTACTATTTGGAGGACAATTAGAAAAAGAATTTGGGGTTGCAAATAGTAAAGAGAAATAAAATTATTACCAACATGCAGCAGTTTCTATGGCAAATCTTGAGGACAAAGAAAGGAACCTTAAGATTTTTTTTATCCCTGACATGTATGCTATTTTTGCATCTCTGAGATCATAGCAAGTCCTAGGAGCTTATAGTAACAAACAGTGCAGTGAAGGACCTCAGAAGTGAAAAATAGGAGTCAACCCCCAAATCATAAGTCAGAAAAGCACTGACTATCTGGAAATCAAATCAGACTGGGTGAGGAAGGAGGTTCTTACAATTCATGTCATCTTCAATGAAGCAACATGAATATGAAAGTGTTTTGATGAAATCATGAGGGAGTACTTACTGGGCAAGCAATGATAAATGGAAATCAATACTTGCACATCCATTATTAATTTAAAATGAATAAAATACTATTAGCATCTTCATTTTGTGAGCCACTCTAAACATTTTAATAAAGGTAAAAGGTTCTAAGAACTTCCATAGGTTTACTTCTATACTCTACCCCCAACTTTCATCCACTATCATGTCTTTAGCTCCTCAAAAATTTTCCCATCCCGGCAATTTTCCACGACCTACCCTAGATTCTAGAATTTCTACCCTATTTTTGTGCCATAGATTCTACTCTCCTTGCCCCTTACCCAGCTTTGGCAGTTGTTAAAGCCTAAGAAACTCCTTCTCAGAATAATATGTTAAATGTTATAGGATTACAAAAGAAGCCTATTATATGGACATATTTCTTTCCGCATAGCACTCAGGTTCCATGAACCTAATATAAGAATATCTGATTGGTAAATGACTCTTCTAGGAAACAGTATGCAAAAAGTTTTAAAAACACAAAGATGCACATAAAGAATCCCATGCAGGATCAGTCAGTGAAGAATGAGCTGCAAAGAAAAGCCTGACCTTGAATTTCTACCCAAACTCAACATTATTCATGCTGTGGCTTTAAAATGCCACATTAAGGAATTACTCTGAGACTTTTCTTGGCTCTGGCCCTGTAGACACAGCATATTCTGAGTCCTGATGGCAACTGGAGAAAGGCAGCTTTGGAAAAGGAAAGATGGAGATGAGTTTGAGCTTTGGTCCTAGTTCTCTGACCAGTTCTCTACCACTGACTACTTCTGTTAGCTTGGTCAATCACTCAGTTCTGAGTTGATACTCTGCCTATAAAATGAGAAAGCTGAGTTAAACCACCTTTAGGGTTTCTTCCAACTCTGAATTATTAGGATTCTAAGACAATACACAGTCATTTTTCTGGGAAGAAATATTAGTGAGATTTCTTTTTGCCCTAGGCTCACAGTATGAAATTACCTTCTATATGAGAATTTTTCAGAGGCTTCAAAAATACCTTACGAGTCACCCTGCCACAGAATAAGACTTGGAAGAGATTTTAAGACATTCACCACCCCAGCAATCCCAGTGATCAGGTGAGAAAACGAAGGTTCAGAAAGGCAGAGATTTATTTGAGGTAACATAATGAGGCAATGTTAATGGACTGTTGTAACTACTGCCATCTAGCACCAGCAGGATTTTAGGATTCGGCATTGGTAGTAAAAACCAGCTCATCAGTTCTTTTGGAGACAGAAATAAATCTCAAATAAGCTGAGCCATAGGGAGGGAACTGCACGAGGAAGCAGATGACTGGGGTAATGACACCCAGAGGCAGCATCCTGTAGCTCAGGCAGAGTCAAAACTGAGGTTCTCATATAGATTGTAACTTCACTGACAAAAGTACTCACCTCTTTCAAATATCATGGCTACAAAACCCATCTCAAAAAACACTAACAAAGAAAGAATAGCTCTTTCGTAAGAGGAGAATAGATAAATGAATTCTGGCTAACAATCTTAATGAAACCAAAATTCAAGATTTGAAAAATAACAATCTTGAAAGGACAGCATTAGCTAAGAAAAGCTTAAAATACTTGTTAGGAATAACTAAGTTTTAGAAGAAATTGATTCAGAATAACTTTGACCTACCTGGACAGCCCCACAGTAAAGTAACAACTAGCACTGTTGTTACTAATACTCTGACCACTACCTTCAGAGCATGTAATTACTGAATATTGATCAGGTTTAAAAGTCACATGTATATTTCCATAGTCCTGTCCATACATAGACTAGTTTTATGTGCAAAGAAAACCATGAAATTGTGAATTTTGACTGAATCAGGATTTCAACCTCATGTTCAATTAACCAACGTGTATGCCAAGAGCTTTTAAAGCCTATGATAAAATGCTTAATTGTCAGTTTACCCTCTGCCTTTTCCCCTATACACAACCAGCAAAGTAACTGTACCCATTCCTCAATCCCCACAACACACATTATTCATAACTAATATAAACAGTTCTGGCTTCAAAACTTTTTATTTCCTTTTTTCTTTTCTTTTTTTTTTTTTTAAGATTCTTTCTGAGATAGCCTTTCAAAATCTAAAAGCTACACATTACTGGTTTGCCAGCGCTGTTTCATCTCCTCCAGGAATTCTAGAGACAGCAGTGCCATCTACAGGTAGGGAGGGCACAATTTATTTCTGGAAGCCTATGGGCGACATGAGCCAAGGACCTGAAAGAATGGCAGGCTAGATTGTGTCTTTGTGAGCCTTTCTTTTCTAGAACATTTAAGAAACATAACTGATGCTTACAACCTGAGAAGCAATCTCGGCAGCAGTCTCCATTGTGAAGGGCAGCGCCTGTGGAAGCCACATAAAGCCTAGCCAGGCGAGCCAATAATGAGCTCTGCCTGGAAGTGTCTCCTTAAGACTCCAAAGGCAAGCAATAGAACCTCACTGAATTAAACATTTCCAGGCTCTCCTCTTCCCCCAGTGCTTCTGTATCAGATGATCTCACCCATGCTCCCACCTGTGGCAATGTTATCCTGCTTTATCTTACAGCATGCGTCTTAGCAAAGGTGCTCAGACTCATCTCAACATGAAGGCTCTTATATTTACACAATGTGACACAGATCCTGCTCAAAGGACACTATTGCTTAAGTATGCAGGTCGGGCTCTAATCTCTCTCATTTGCTCCCCATCCTCCCTGTTCCTGACCCAGGGGACAGAAATGACAGAAAGGAAATTATTTTGTTGTTGCTTCGAAAGCAACACTAGTGGGCTTTCATTGAATCAGAAAATAAAACCTTATCTTATAGGTCACTGAGATACACTGCTTCCCTCAAAATAAACTAAGCCAGCCAGTCTTTCTCTTTTCCCTTGTATAAACCGCTGTCTCTCTTCCAAACACTAAACGTAAACATACTATGACCTTTACAGAATTCATATAAAAATGACATTTTTCTAAATATAAAGGCATATCTTCTCAGTATACCACCTACTCCACCTTCAGAATTCCTTCTCCCCCATGCCATCTTAAAAAAAAAAATCAATAAATTGAATCATTCTCACTAATTTACCTTATATTCTAATCTATGGGGTAACACTCTATAGTCACTTTACTAGGGTCATTTGTTACATTCCCAAAAAGCTTTGCAGCAACTTTACTTTCATTATCTCAGAAAACCATCAAAAAGTTGATTTGCTATAGCTGATAAATGTCCCGATTCCCCTAATAAATTTAAGTGTTCCTTCTTCACTTCGTTTCAACTTGCCAAGCAAACGGATTTCTTAGTGAGTGTGGGCATCTCACAGGCATGAGGTGTGTCTTGGGTGTTTGAAAAATCAGAGTTTCCTAAAGAAACAAAACTTTGCATGTGGGCAGGTAAGAGTAATAAAAGGGCTTTGAAGGAGTCTCTAAGGAATCAGGGAGAGCGATTCTTCTCCATCTCACACCAGAATAAGTTCCAAATAGATCACGCTGAAACTCTGATATCGGGTAAAAATCTTCCTAACCACCGAAGAATCATTTCTTACCAAGTAGACTACCAGATAAACCCAACAAATAAGTGGAAAGCTGAAAAGACTTTTTAACATTTCATTATAAGATATACGGTATGCCCGTGCTATTACAGGTCTGGGCAAATAGAGGAGGAGAGCAGATGCCTTGCACACAACCTCCCTTTTTAAAGTATGACTGAAAGAAGACATCCTTCCATCCCCAACACACAAATCGTTTTTGGAATCCAAATGGTCTTCCAACAAGCACTTTTCAAAGAATTAAGGAGGTCTGAATAGGTGTAATTTACACCAAGCCTTCCCTTCTCCTTATAGGCCATTAACAGGCTCAAAATAATTACTCTCTTCAGCCCAGAAAGACCTCGGTTTACAGAGATCGCTCCCCGCTCCCCCCGCTCCCCCTCCCCGGAGGCCCCTCCAGCCCCTATCTTCTTGAGGAGAATCTCAGTGTGATGGTCTGGTCTGCAGTTCACTGCAGGCATTTCCCTCCTCACAATTTACCAGTCATCAGTTTCTCTGTATCTGTAATTCCTTATTGTAGCCTCTCAATTAGACCTGCTCCTCATTCAGACCAGTGCCCAACTGCCTTAAAAAAAAAAAAAAAAAAAATTTTTTTTTTTTTCACCTCTTAACGAAAATCTGGATTCCCTTGGCAGGCAGGCTGAAAGCGTTCAGTCAGGTTCGGTGCCACTCTGGGGGGAGAGCCGGCGTGCAGGTCCGGAGAAGCCTTCTACGGGCAACACTTGGGCTCGGTCCAAGGGTCGTGCCCCCCTCCCCCCCACGCCCGCCCGCACAGCTGCGCTAGGAATTCGGCGTCGCTCGCCGCCGGATTAGTTCGAGTCCCGCGGCTCGGCTAAAGTGACACATTTTCCCCCCCTTCCTCCTCACATGCGACAGGTCCCACCGCATTAAAGCCATCTCCTCCCGGGCCCCAAGCCCAGGTCCGGAGTCCGCTGACGCCCCCGCCCCACCACGCTCACCCTTTACCTGGGGAGGGGGCCCGACCAGCATCCCTCCAGGCGGGAAACAAAGGCAGAGACGAGGCTGCCAGGGGGGCAACTCCCCTCGGGCGGGCTCGTCACCGTGGTGAGGAGAGGAAGGTGCATGGAGAGGGCAGGGAAAGGGAAACCGAGGCACCCCACGGGGGTGGCTGAGCCCGAGTCTGCATTCTACCCGAGGCAGAGCTCCCGGGGCGGACCCCAGACTTCACCCTTCAATCCCGCCCGGCCCTGCCCACCCAGCTAGTCAGCGCTGGCGGCGGTAGGGGCAGGGGGAAGCCCCGCCGCCGCGCTTACCTCAGGAGAAGCGCTCCGGCTCCCTCCGACGGCTCCGGAGAAAGCCCCGCCGCTCGCGCACGCGCACTCGCGCTCTCGTGCCTTCGCGCCCCCGCGCGCGCCTCACAGCCGGGGCTCTGCCCCGCCCCGGCCCTGTCCGTCAGAGTCCGCGAGAGCCAATCGCGGAACAGGACAGGCCCGGCGCCGGTCACGTGGCCTGGCCAGCCAATCACCGAATTGCCCTCGGCAGCACCCGCTCCGATGTCCCTGGGGGTTCGGTTGCTACCGAGCCGAGCCGGTGCGAGGCCGGCACAAAGGGCTGAATCTGTTTTCCGGAGCTGTTTCTGCTCGATGAATGAATGAATACGTCAATTGGTCTCTGAAATTCTAAATATTAATAGCAGTCACCTGGATATCTTGTTAGAAGGAGGATTCTGATCCAGTAAATCTGGAATGGAAACCCGAGTTTCTGCCTCACTAACAAGCTCCAGATGGTGATGATGATGCTCCTGATCTAGGACCACGCTTTGGGTAGCAAGATTTTAAGGGCACCTGTCAGAAAATGGTTATAGCCCTTGTTCCATCGTATCTGAAAGTTTCACAACCTTTTCTGTTCCTTCAGTAATGGAAAGCATTCCAGGGACTCAGTAAACATGGGGTGCCCTGATGACACTTGTAATTTGGCACTGGCTGAGGGAAAGGGCGTTTAATTCCCATGTCACCTACCCCTAGTCTGTGGGGTAGCAATCTCTGCCAACTTGATGGCTGGAGTGTGGAAACTAGAAGTAGTAGAGAACACTAGGTTTACTTTCATTCTCAGGTATTCAGCATGTGTGTCTCAGTAGCACTGTGCTAGACCCTTGGTCAGAGTAGGTACATAAGTAATTTTTGCTTTCTGGAAATTTACATTCTGACATAAGACTATACAGGCAAGCTCAGGAAGAAGCATATAGGAAAACCATGCAGGGAGCTGTCGGTCTCAGCATCTTGAACAATTCAGGCACAAGCCAGAGAGTTTGTAAAATAACCTACCTTAGGGATCTTAAAAATTGCCTAGACATCCTTTGGCCAGTAATACCAGAGTCTGGAAGTCAGGGAGCCCATTGCTTCTCTGCCGCCTCTCAAAACTTGACCTAAACCTCAATGTGTTCAGCCCTGCGGGCTAGAGCCTTTGTTGTTCAGCAGAGTCAAGCTCCTGTTATCCAATAGTGTACCAAGGTGCTTCAAAGGCCTAAGTGCTAAATTCTCCAAAGCCTTCTTGCCCCAGCTCTTCAGACCAGGTGGTATGGCACTGCTTCCACCAGTTTTCTGTACTATTCAAGATGATCAAACTGCCACGTAGAGAAAACTTCACCTTTGTCAGTGTGCCTTGGCCCTTTCTGGTTTATCAACTCCAGGAGTGAAGCCCTATTAGCAATCTTTGCTTCTCACAGAGTCTGCATCAGAGATGGCTTAGCACAAAATCCAGAGTTACAGGGAATACATTGAACCTAGAGCAACAATGGTGCTGGCTATATCAAGAGTAAAGAAATATCTAATCAAGAAGAATCTCTTTAAAAGTCTCAAAGTTTTTTTTGCTATCATTAAACCACTGTATTTCAGCCTGGCTGTATAGTAAAACTTTTAAGGAAATAGATTTTTGGGTCCTGTGCCTAGATATTCTTTTTTTTTTTTTTTAAGATTGATTGATTGATTGATTGATTGATTTAAGACAGAGACATAGGCAGAGGGAGAAGCAGGCTACCTGTGGGGAGCCTGATATGGGACTCAATCCCATGACCCCAGGATCATGACCTGAGCCAAGACATTCAACCACTGAGCCACCCAGGTGTCCCCAGTCCCTAGAGATTCTGATTAGGGTAAGGACTGGAGCCTTAGCAACTGTAGGTCCTAAAAGATCTACAGGTGGTTTGTATCCAGCCTTGCTTGAGAAAACTGGTATAAGCTGCCAGGTTGATGGACTCGTTCTTTAACAAGGGAAAACCAATTCTGCAACACAAATTACTAATGACATAAAGACTCTGGAAAGAGGAAAGTTTCCACATAATTTATGAGAATAGATTTTTTTTAAGGCCAAAAATAATTCACAGGTAATAGATACTCCAATCCTATTCAGTGGAACAAATTGAAAAGCCATGTCCACAACTAGGTTTAATTCCAGTTAATTAACTAAATATTTTTTTAAAAGAACCTATCACCTTTTAACCACACTAATCAACTCTGTTGATATCTTCACATGTTTTATGCTTTTCTTACCTAAAAGCAAATTTCTATGTGAGTATTATTAACAATTATTCTCTAAGGCTTTTCCCAAAGTGCAACAGAATAACCTGGAGTATTTGTTAAAATGCATATTCCCAGCAGCCCTGTCCTGAACTTCCTCTATCTAGCCTCTCATGTAACAATTCTGAAGCTGCACTAAGTTACATTTTAGCCCAATTTACACCTCCTGATACAGAACATACATATTATTGGCAAACCCTCAAGTAAAATAGAAGAGCTATTAGTTTAGTTTGCCATGGTAGCTAAATAAAACTTATTTTAAAGAATCCCAAGAGATTCTTTATTCTTTTTCCTGGGTTTTTGCCAAGTTCTGTCATTTTGTGAAATAAAGAGATTAGTGCCTGGATCTTAGAAAGCTTTTGTTGGGCAGCCTGGCTGGCTCAGCGGTTTAGCGCCGCCTTCAGCCCAGGGCCTGATCCTGGAGACCTGGGATAGAGTCCCATGTCAGGCTCCCTGCATGAAGCCTGCTTCTCCCTCTGCCTGTGTCTCTGCCTCTCTTGGTCTCTCATGAATAAATAAATAAATAAAATTTAAAAAGCTGTTGTTGCACAGAGTTTTCCTATGGAGTGATATTTGCAGTAGTGGAGTATGACCTAGTTTTTAACTGAATTAGTGAGGTCCCTTCAGAACACTGTTCCAACAAGAACCTCCTTGCTTGGAAGTGACTTTATTTGTCACATCAGAAAAATGGAAGCCTGACGTAGGAGAATACAAACTAGCTTCCCTCCTGCTCTGACACTTTTAAAAATATGTTTCACAGTATTCCAATAGGGTAGAAACTTTTCTCACCTTGTAACTTGTAGCCTTATCTACTGAGTAAAATAGGACAGTTTTCACTGATATTTAACTAGCATGAATAATGTAAATTTTTAAGAAGAAAAAAGCATTTATTTTTCTCTTTGTGACTGTCATCATTACAAAAAAAAAAGCAACAAGAAACAAAGAGATTCATGCTTGAGGTTAAGAATTTGAAAAAAGAACATCCAGGCTGTCATTAATTTTTCTGTTTTTCAGTGGGCCTGTTTTGCATACATAAACTGGCTATCCTATCTCAGGAAACGGATATGTGTGTATCTGATTTAAATCATGAATTAGCTTCAACCAGTCCCCTTTAACCCCTAGATATTGCTTAGAAAGAGATTTAAGTTTTCTTGAAAAGAGAAGAAATAAGATGAAAACCTCCAAGTCTCCAAGAATCTACCCATTGCTCCATTAAAGATCAGAACCCCTGTAGACTTCTTTATAATTGCTAATTATGTTTTAATCTCACTATAGATGAATAGTATCTCTAAACTTAATTGATTTCAGTCATGAGGACCCAATATTACCTAAGATTCTAGTCTTCATCTCTCATGTAAATCTGGTCAGGATAACATTTTATATCTATGTATCTGTGTTTTAATAACTATTACCTTTTTGAGGGGAATGCCTGGATGGCTCAGTGGTTGAGCATCTGCCTTAGGCTCAGGGTGTGATCCCGGGTCCAAGGATCAAGTCAGCCATCGGACTCCCTGCAGGGAGCCTACTTCCCCTTCTGCCTATGTCTCTGCCTCTCTGAGTCTCTTATGAGTAAGTAAATAAAATCTTAAAAATAACTGGTACTTTTTTTTTTTTCACTCAGCATAACTGTGTAAAGATTTAACCTAACATACTGGATATCTTTTAGATAAGTTCACTTTCTTTCTTTCTTTTTTTTTTTTTTAACTTTCTTTATATTCTCTATAGGATTTATTCTATAATTCATTCTATAGTTTATTATACACAAAGAATATAAATAGTCTTTTTATATTTTTTATAAAATAATCATATTTAAAATATATGTATATAACAACATACATATTGCTATGGTATGTCTCTCCATACTTCCCCCAACTTAAGAAATAAGACATTTTTAATACAAAGAGTCCATGTATTGCTCCCAACAAATTGTTTTAGATGAAGATATCACGATATCACAGTAAGCTTTGCTACAGAAGACAGAATGGTTTATGGAAGGAAATACTGTACTGTATGCATATAATAGAAAACAAATGTAAATGGGTAAAATTTTTACTGAATATTTGGAAGTTCCAAAACTGATATAAAAAAAGATAACAGAGGGACGTCTGGGTGGCTCAGCGGTTGGGCATCTGCCCTTGGCCCAGGGCATGATTCTGGAGTCCTGGGATCAGGTCCCACATCGGGCTCCCTGCATGGAGCCTGCTTGTCCCTCTGCCTATGTCTCTGCCCCTCTCTCTGTCTCTCATGAATAAATAAATAAAATCTTAAAAAAAAAAGATAACGGAGCTGGAAATTTCAACCAGTCTAATACCTGTGTATTATAATTACAAGAATGAACCTGGAAAGCAGGGAACTTTTACAAGATACTACCAATAGTTTGGAGCCAAGAGATGAGGCATCAGGTCTCATTCACTCCATGAAAACACTACATGTTCTCTTCTTTTAGCTCATTTTAACAGAAATAAGCCATCACAATTCACAATAAAAAGTTTTATGTTGCAAGTGAGTCTCATAACACTATGAGAAATCACATAGAAGGAGCACCAACTCTGATTAATGAAATCAGAGAAGGTTTCTGTAAGAAGTGATGCCTGAACTGAATTCCAAAGAACTTGTAAGAGTTAGCTGGCAAAGGGCTAGGAGCTAGGTGCTCCAGGACTAGCAATAGCCCATACAAGAGTGTAGAACACTGAGAATGAGAAAGTAGTTTAAATTTGACCAGATGTGAAAGGGGGAGAAAGATGACTGAGATCAGAATGAGAGGAGGAAAATGCATGATATGCCATTCATTCCTCCTGTAATTAATCATAGCGTTCAACTCTATTCCAATAATTATGAGTAGAATCTAATACCAAATCCCAGTTATTGGGGAACCTGGATGGCTTAGTCGGTTAAGCGTCCAGCTCTTGATTTCAGCATGGTCGTGATCCCAGGGTCATGGATTGAGCCCCATGTTGGGCTCTGCACTCAACAGGGAATCTGCTTGAGGATTCTCTCCCTCTCCCTTTGCCCCTCCCACTGCACACATACTTTATCTCTCAAATAAATAAAACTTTTTAAAAAACAACAACAAATATCAGTTCTTCCACTTACCATTTGTGCAACCCTGAACAATTTGGCCCTTGGAAGGTATCTGATAAGTGCACCGTATTCTCATCTGTAAAATGGAAATAATGGCAATAAAAGTACTTGTCTCTTACAAGTTAATGAGCCCATTAAATAATACAAAATGCATTAGCAGTGTTTAGTGTGTAGGAAGTGCTAAATAAATGTTAACTATTAGTAATAATATTCTCCTGAACCTGGATGTGGCCTCAGATTCCTTCTCAACAGCATTACTGGCCTCCAACTTCAACTACTCAGAATGGCACCCAGAGGGATGTGCCCCTCCATAGTGCCTAACATCACTCTGATTCAGAGCTCTACAGCCTAGTGCTACTCACCTATACTAATTCTTGTTCTCTATGAGAAAATGTCCCTCTCAGTCCAACACCAAGTAACACACACACACACACACACAAATCACAAAACCCCACTGCTGACACGACTAAATATTTTCTTAAACATTTAAATAGATTATTTTTCACTGTTTTATTTTTCCTTTGTAGTTTTAAATAGAATACATCATACTCTTAAGATGTTTGGAATTTTTGTCCTTCAGATGTATTACTTCTTACTTGCTCACACTCAAATTTATATGACATTTTTATGGATGTACCTCCCAGATTTCTGAACTGTATTTCCACCAGCCTTCCATTCCTATACAGAAGAGCTTAGCATCCTCTATGAAGGTGCAATATTGGGGTATGTGGCTTCTGCCAAAGTATTTCTAAAAATTCTCAATATTAATTCCTAGGCCTGGCATGGATTCATGCATACATTCATTCCCACTCAGAAACATCTCTGAGTTTCTCTATGGTGAGTAAGAACTGGACCAGATAACAAACACAGAGCCAAGCAAACAGGGATGGTTTTCACTTGGGGAAAGCTTACTATCCTCCGCCCATTCTTCAAGCCCTATCCTCCAGCCTGAGAAGCTCTGTTAGCCCTGGGGTGGAGACTGTTGATGCCCAAGAAGATCCCCCTGGATCCCTTTCACCAGCTCTGTGCTCTCACCCTCTAGCCCCTACACTCTTTGCTATAATCTTCAGAGGATTACCTTTGACATTGGAGCCAACTCATCTATATGGAACCAAAATTGCCTGAGAGTGGCATCACCCTGTTGGGCAGCCCAAAGCCAATGATTAGCAGGTGTACACATCTACAAATTCAGCTCCATTGCTTCAAAGTATGACACACTCTGTAGTATAATTTACACTACAGAGCTCCCTAGATTAGGCTGAAGCTGTTGCTTGAAACCCCATCCTTGGGAAACCTGGGTGGCTCCATGGTTGAGTGTCTGCCTTCAGCCCAGGGTAGGATTCCATGGTCCTGGGATCGAGGAACTCATTGAGCTCCCCGCAGGGAGCCTGCTTCTCCCTTTGCCTATGTCTGCCTTTCTCTGTGTCTCTCATGAATAAATAAATAAAATCTTTTTTTTTTTCTTAACTGTTCCTCTAATATAACAAACACTCTTGTCTCTGGCTGCCCTCCTCCCCTCCCCTTGCATCTGCAGGGGACGTCCCTCCCTTATTGAATTCAGGTGTCTTCTCAAAGACTTCTTGTCAGAAAGGCCTTCCTTGACCAAGTAACTCCGAGCAGCACTCCCTCCTACAACTGATGGTCTCTAATCCAGCCTTTCTCAACTAGCGCTCCATGACAATATAAATCCTACAGAAAATTATTTTGGTGACAGTTTTCTCCTATTGCCCACGGATGGTACACAGCTGGTATCACTCAAATTGCATAGGAGATAAAATAATTCATTGTATATAAAGGGTGCCTTAGGGAATTAGTGTTTAATTCTCTGGTAGAACTAGTAGACAAGGGTGGCTCTGAACTATCATACTACTTTTTTTCTTCTAAGCTCTTATCAACATCTGACAAATTATATCTTGTTGTCTCCCTACCCTACCCCTCACTAGAATTTGAAATTTGATTCCAGTGCTTGCTTATTCCCAGTGTCTAGGACTGGTACATAACAGTACTGAAAAAGTATTTGTTGAACAAGCTTCATAGGATAGATTTATTTTATAACTTTTCAACTGTAAAAACAATTCATGTTAAAACTTCTATGTACAGAAAAATGTATATTATAGATCACCCAAGTGAAATGATGAGATATAAAATGTTAAATGGAATTGGGAAGGCTGAAAAAAATTGTTCAAATAATAATAATAGAAGGCACTAATTACCCAAATACACAGTAACCAACTGTTCAATCAGGAGGAGCCATACATACAGGGGTGTGGCAGCGGGGGGTGGTGAGGAGCAGGTAGGGATGTGGGCTGGATGTTAATAAATTTAGTACTGCTCTCTAAATCTCACAAGGAAAATAGAAGGAACTTTAATCTTAAACAGGATAAGGAATGGACCCAAGAGATTTCTGTGGGTAAGCCACAAAGCAAAAATTAATAACATATAATTAAATTCTATATCCTTATGGGACAAGGGAAAACCAAGAAACCCATCCCTATACTCTAAATTTTTAAAAAGGGAAATATGACAAATACAAGCTCCATTTAGGAATCAACTGAAAGGAAGGATTTTGAAAAGTCAATAACCCACAAGAAAAGCGTATATACTTTGTTGTTATTGCTTGCTTTCCCTGAAAAGCATATACCAAGGAAAAGCATTTGAGGTAATTTCCCCCAAATTGGTAAGGGAGTTCATGTGAGGAAAATAAAGAATAACAACTGTAAGAAAAACACTCCGAAGAGCACCTTGCAAGTGCCTTAGAAACCAATAAAAGATTATTTTAACATGTCAAAGGAAGGAAGTCACTCAAAGAGTAAGTGGAGTCCTTTGATCTTGTTGGGATAAAAGATTTACTCAAGAATGGAAAGAGGCATACTTCACAGGCTGAATTATTTGCTGCAAACTAAGATACCGAAAGAATAATATAGAGACTTCCTTTCCTAGGATATCCACAAAGATGAACTAGTTAGAATTACTTGATTATTACCATGTACAGTTACCATGTACTCAGGATACTTTTCAAGATTGAACAAAATCAATGTGCACAAATCAAGACTGAGACATGGAGAATCTGCTGAATTATTGGGTGACTCAGGTATACAAATGTGTAGCTGTTGACCATTCATGTACAGGGACTTAGAAGAGACCTGAAAAAAAATAATTCCAATAATTCCAAAGATTATTTTGTTTAAATATTCAACAATTTTTAATCTCAATTATAAGCTCCATGACTTTGCCTGATTTAAAATAACTTAATGCAATGGCTATTTGAGTAGATCTGATAAAAAATTACATGTGACCATGTTCTTTCTATTGCTTCTTATCCCCCTTCAAACTCCCACTTGTGAATTTATTGACCAATTACATTTAAAGTTACAGGTTAAAAACAAACTGAAAGCTTGGCACAGAGTGAGCATTTAATAAATGTTACCTGCTTTAAAATTATTTTCTTTTCCACAGGGGCACCTGGGTGGCTCAGTCAGTTGAGCATCAGACTTTTGATTTCAGATTGGGCCCCGCAGCAGACTCTCCACTGAGCATGGAGCCTGTTGAGATTCTCTCTCTCCTTATGTTCCTGCCTCCATTTTTTTTCTTTTTTCTGCCTCCTTTTTTATACTGAGCTCCTCCTAGAATTCCATCAGCCATCTCCTGCTACATCAGCAATAGTCCTCTCACAAAAGTTCTTACTAACAAAGGGCCCAAAACATAGCCTTCATATATTCTTATAGCTATTTATGCTCAAGAGCAATTATGGCTATAATTCCCCCTGAGAGGAACTTGAAGTATCTAAAACATACTCTTCCATTAAAGAGATTATTCAGGTCTTCTGCTTTCAAATATTAAAAAAAAAAAAAATCATGTTCTTTTGGCTACAGTCCTCCCTCACTGCTTCACCACCTGTGCTTCCAAAGGTTAGAAGTGATTTCAAAGAGGACTCTGGACCCAACCCAGTGGTTTTGCTAAGGTTTTTGATTTCCTTAACCCAAGATATCTTCCTTCTGTCAAATATCCTCATAATGCACACATTTTCTATTAAAACCCCCAAATGAGACCAATGTTTTCCACATCAAAGAGATCATTAGAAATGAGCTTCAGAGAAATACCTTACTAATTTCCTTCAGTTCACTCCTACATTATGTCTCTGCTCAAAACATTATAATAGCTATTACCAAGACATCCATCTCTCAAGTCGGTTCAGCACCTCTCTTCTGAGCCCCCATAGCTACCCTGCATGTCCTCTAACATGGCTTCTGTCACACTTTATTACAATTCATTGTTCAGTGGTTCATGATCCCCAGTAGACTAAGTTCTGTGAGGGCGAGGATCATTTCTATCTTTTTCTTCATTGGACAAAAACAATGGCCCCTAGAACAATGCCTGATGTAAAGCAGATACTCAGTCATCATTTGTTAAATGAATGGAAGCTCTCGTTCTCAAAATCCTCCCTCTACTTCTGTGGGCATCTCTGCTGATTCCACTCTGAACTGGAGAATTCCCATTACCTTAGTAGGGTCTATCATTAACATTCCTTTATGTTTCTTTTCTTTTCTAGGCTCTGTGTTTTCTCTGCTAATATGTGCATGTGTAAATTTTTAAATTCCCCTCAGGTTAAATTCTTTTCTCCAGTCTCACATTTTCTCCTTTCTCATTGCTAATTTTAGTAAGATCATCAAACCTAGATAGTGCTACTTCAAATATGAGCAACTGACACCTTATACAGTGATTGTATTAATGCCAGTGATTGTATTAATTTTAACAAGCAAAAAAGCAATATGACAAGATGCTCTCTATAGTGCATTCCTTTACATCCTAGTTTTTCTATTTCTAGGTAGAAATTCCCTTTTATACACTATGTCAGTAAGTCTGAAACTTGAATGTGTATCAGAATCACCTAGAGGGCTTGTGGAAACAAAATTATTGGACCTTACCCAGTATGTCTAATTTAGCAGGTTTTGGGTAAGGGCTGAGAATGTACATTTTAACAAGTTTCTAGATGATGCTGATGCCTTTGCCTAAGGACTACACTTTAGAAACACTGTCATGTGTCATTAAGTGACAAACTCAGAAACAATATAAGAAAAAATAATCAACAAGTTAATCCAAAATCAATGCACAAAAGGAATCATTCTCTATGATTGGTTATGACCAATTCCAGAATGTCAATCCAATGTGTCACTATAGCTCAAATGATCAGCCAGTTGTTGAATATCATTCAAAAGAAACATTTTTCTTTCCAATAAACTTTGTGTACCTCTGGCTTCTGAAATTCAAGAAAATACAATGGCCCTGGAAAAAGTAGCTGTGCTGCTAGAAAGCAAGAGTTCCACCAGACAGAAGATTGCCTTTTAAATAAAACCAAATAAAAGAAAGTAAGAGATTTTTTCACTTGAGAATGGTAAAAGCTAAAAGTTAGACAATCAAAACCTCTAACATTAGGAACAGTACAGATAGGTTGATAACCTAATTCTGAAATCCTGGAATGCAGAAGGTCCTCTGAAACTTGAACCTTAAAGAGATTTATGAAGAAAGTACTACTTCATTCAATGGGTGTAATTTGTGGTACTTAAAACCCCTGCAACAGATGTAAGGAAACTAAAGATAATCAAAATCTATTTTATCAAGTATATAAATAATAAAACCACCATGTTAGCTTTTCATGGCTCACAAAAGGGAGGACTGCTTATCTCCCTATCACATGGTCATTGCTGCCTTTGGTAAGAGTACGGTGAATACTCCTTGAGTTTTGCCTTGAGACACAGTTCTAACACTTAAGATCAGATGAGCAATCTAAACTTTAGACTTTGTGTGGTCCACTTCACCTTGAAGTATGGCTTATGATCTAAGTTCACAATCAGTAACGAAATAGAAATTTTTATTATTTTTTGAATATTTTATTTATTTATTCATGAGAGACAGAGAGAGAGAGGCGGAGACATAGACAGAGGGAGAAGCAGGTTCCATGCAGGAAACCCGATGTCAGACTCGATCCCGGGACTCCAAAATCATGCCCTGAGCCAAATGCAGATGCTCAACCACTGAGCCACTCAGATGTCCCTAAATAGAAATTTTAAAAAATAAGTTCTATAACATGAGAGACTCCTAATTCTGGGAAACGAACAAGGAGTGGTAGAAAGGGAGGTGGGCGGTGGGGGGGGGTGACTGGGTGATGGCCCTGAGGGGGGCACTTGATGGGATGAGCACTGGGTGTTATTCTATATGTTGGCAAATTGAATACCAATAAAAAATAAATTTAAAAAATAAATAAATAAAATAAGAAAAGAAAAAATAATAAGTTCTATACCCAACATGGTACTTGAACTCATAACCCCAAGATCAACAGTCACATGCTGTATCAACTGAGCTAGCCAGGTACCTACAGTATCTAAAAATATTAAAGTGAGTGAATAACAATTCCATTTATTCACACATGATCCGGCTTTTAAAAAGTGCCACGTGATCAGACAACAGAAAGAAATAAAAGGCATTCAAATTGGCAAAGAAGTCAAACTCTCCCTCTTTGCAGATGATAGGATTCTGTACATAGAAAACCCAAAAGCCTCCACCCCAAAATTGCTAGAGCTCATACAGCAATTTGGCAGTGTGGCAGAATACAAAATCAATGCCCAGGAATCAGTGGCATTTCTACACACTAACAATGAGACTGAAGAAAGAGAAATTAAGGAGTCAATCCCACTTACAATTGCACCCAAAAACATAAGATACCTAGGAAGAAACCTAACCAAAGAGGTCAAGGATCTATACCCTAAAAACTACAGAACACTTCTGAAAGAAATCGAGGAAGACACAAAGAGATGGAAAAATATTCCATGCTCATGGATTGGAAGAATTAATACTGTGAAAATGTCAATGCTACAGGTCAATTTACACGTTCAATGCAATCCCTATCAAAATACCATGGACTTTTTTCAGAGTTGGAACCAATAATCTTAAACTTTGTGTGGAACCAGAATAGACCCTGAATAGCCAGGGGAATATTGAAAAAGAAGACCAATGTCGAAGGCATGACAATGCCGAATTTCAAGTTGTACTACAAAGCTGTGATCATCAAGACAGTGTGGTACTGGCATAAAAACAGACACATAGATCAATGGAACAGAACAGAGAACCCAGAAATGGGCCCTCAACTCTATGGTCAACTAATATTCAACAAAGCAGGAAAGACTATCCACTGGGAAAAGGACAGTCTCTTCAATAAGTGGTGCTGGGAAAATTGGACATCCACATGCAGAAGAATGAAACTAGACCATTCTCTTACACCATACACAAAGATAAACTCAAAATGGATAAAAGATCTAAATGTGAGACAAGATTCCATCAAAACCCTAGAGGAGAACACAGGCAACACCCTTTCTGAACTTGGCCACAGGAACTTCTTGCAAGATACATCTATGAAGGCAAGGGAAACAAAAGCAAAAATGAATTATTGGGACTCAATCAAGATAAAAAGCTTCTGCACAGCAAAAGAAACAGTTAACAAAACTAAAAGACAACCTACAGAATGGGAGAAGATATTTGCAAATGACCTATCAGATAAAGGACTAGTATCCAAGATCTATAAAGAACTTATTAAACTCAACAACAAAGAAACAAACAATCCAATCATGAAATGGGCAAAAGACATAAACAGAAATTTCACAGAGGAAGACATAGACATGGCCAACAAGCACAAGAGAAAATGCTCCGCATCACTGGCCATCAGGGAAATACAAATCAAAACCACAATGAGATACCACATGACACCAGTGAGAATGGTGAAAATTAACAAAACAGGAAACAACAAATGTTGGAGAGATGTGGAGAAAGGGGAACCCTCTTGCACTCTTGGTGGGAATGTGAACTGGTACAGCCACACTGGAAAACTGTGTGGAGGTTCCTCAAAGAGTTAAAAATAGATCTGCCCTCCAACCCAGCAATTGCACTGCTGGAGATTTACCCCAAAGATACAGATGCAGTGAAACGCCGGGACACCTGCACCCCAATGTTTATAGCCGAATTTCAAGCCAAATAGCCAAACTGTGGAAGGAGCCTCGGTGCCCATCGAAAGATGGGTGGATAAGAAGATGTGGTCTATATATACAATGTGATATAACTCAGCCATTAGAAATGACAAATACCCATCATTTGCTTCAATGTGGATGGAACTGGAGGGTATTATGCTGATGAAGTAAGTCAATCGGAGAAGGACAAACATTATATGGTCTCATTCATTCGGGGAATATACAAAATGGTGAAAGGGATTATAGGGGAAAGGAGAGAAAATGAGTGGGAAATATCAGAGAGGCTGACAAACCATGAGAGACTCCTAACTCTGGGAAATGAACAGGGTGTAGTGGAAGGGGAGGTGGGCGGGGTGTTGGAGTGACTGGGTGATGGGCATTCAGCGGGGCACTTGACAGGATGAGCATTGGGTGTTACACTATATGTTGGCAAATCAAACTCCAATAAAAAATATACTCAATAAATAAATAAATAAATAAATAAATAGTGCCACCTAGGCATGGTAATTCAGGCAGTTCTGATAACTGTTTGAGGATACATCTGTTATGCAGGGCTAAGGCATAGCCATAAAACAGGACATTAGACACAAAAGAAAAAGAGTGAAAGAGATAAAGGCTATGGCTTACAATAAGGTTTACAAAACAAATACTTGCAGGGTGAGGTCAGTGGATAAAGTGTAGCCAAACCAATATGAATTTGGTCCTTGGTGAGTCAGAAAGTGCACAAGGTTGAGTTGTCACACAGAGTAAAGTTTATATCTGCAGCAAATAAGGAGATCATGAGAAATATCTTCCAAAGCCATGACTCCTCAGACACGAGTGAATAGGCTCCTTTTATTTAGGGTTAGGATGAATATCTAGGTAAGGAAGCCTGGTCCTTGGATGTAGAGGTGGGTGTAACATGGTGAATGTACATTAAGGAAACACGCCAAGACACACATTGTATGTTATGTGAATGGGCTGAGGCTCCCTCTTGGGTCGAGATTTTAGTATTATAATGAGGTATACTAAAGGTATACTAAAGGTAGTCATGGTCTTTCTAGAGGTCCCTCCATGGTCTATCTGTCAGGCATTAAGCTCAAACCGGTTTGAGTGGTCTCAGCTCACTGGAGGTCTTGTCAGGGCAGTGGCTATTTTTTCAGGGGTGGTTTCACTTTCTATTTGCCCAAGTTAAGAGATAAACTAGAAAGAAAAGCTCAAGGAAAAATGTGGGACAAAGGTTGGTGAATACAAGCAGATGGGCAGTAAAGGTCAGGTCTTGGGGTCTAGCTGGTGACAAATAGAGTACAGCAGGCAGGAAGACAATAGGAAGAAGTAGACATGTTGTTATTAAGTTGTAGCCTACTACTGTAACATTGGAATGCAAGATGGATCACATTTTATAATTCTAAAAAAAGAATCTAGAAATTTGAATTTTTATGAGAATCTTTTCAATTCAATTTAAAAGGAAATCTCTATGGGCCAAGCAAAGCACAATGATAAGGGCCTAGATATATCATTTGGCTAAAAAGGTCCATTCCTTATTCTAAACCTTCCCAAAATCCTTCTCAGAACTGTCATATGATCACTGCTGGGTACAAGGGAAGCTGGGAAGTATAGTTGTTGTTGTTGTTGTTATTGTGATTGTTTTTAGTAGGATACATTGTCCTATTGTTGCCCTGACTAAAATCAGAATTCTATTATTAAGCAAGAAAAGAGACCACAGATCCTAATGAGGAAAATGCCCCATGCCTTGGAATGCTAGGTCTAAGAGAATTCCAAAGACATTCACTCTTTCAGCAACATCCTTTCTCCCTGCTCTTGAATGATCCTTGAAAGGCTCTGGACCAAGTCTGAGTTTAATGTGACTTGTACTGTTTTATTATAGAACTACATTACATTAAAGAACTGCAATCATTGAGCCAAATGTGGTCATTTTCAATATAGTACAGGTCTGCGTAAAGCAGACAAATGGGAAAGGAAAGATATGCTAGAAGTTCCAGGTACACAAATTAAAACTTGAATTCCTGCTTTCACTAGGACTTTCATGAAATGATAGATGTACTTCTCCTGTCATTGCCCCAGTCTCATGACAAGCAAATGTCTGAGAAGTCATTAGATTTAAATTACTTTGGGAAATATCTTTACAGTCAAAAGTCCAAATGTGGACCAAGTACACATTTCTCATTTTCATGTCAATGACTGTCTTATTTGAAGAGTCAATTTTATTAATTTTAAAAACCAGGAAAAGAAGACAATAATCTACAAGAAACAATGCAGTGACCATGGGCAAGGATTGATCAAGCCCTTAGCACTGCCCTCTTATTTTTCTGATTTTAGATTTTCTGGCTTCACTTTAAACAACATAAGTATAATACATCTAAGTGAGACACTAGGAAGAATTCTAATTTTAGGTTTTCTACAGTTTCAAGAGATCTCAATTCACTGTTGGTTTCACCTAGAATTCATTTTCTTTAAATGTTATGATGATTGAGGGTATATTTAACCTCATATTCTGTTTACTGGGGGGGAGAAAGGAAATCATTTGGCATCATTTTTACTTTATATTCATTTCCAGGTATTTTTTGTTTCTTTTTAGTTTTGTGTTCTGTTTTGCTTCTGATGCCTATGATAAAGTCGGGTTTTTTTTTTCAAAGATTTTATTTATTCATGAGAGACAGAGAGAGAGAGGCAGAAGCAGGCTCCATGCAGGGAGCCTGATGTGGGACTCGATCCCAGGACTTCAGGAACACACCCTGGGCCAAAGGCAGGCACTAAACCACTGAGCCACCCAGATGTCCCAAGTCTTCCTGATTTAACTCTCTAGTTATCAAGATTTTCTGGAGTTAATGATATCTGAGGAGTTTGTTGAGAGCAAAACAAATCCATGCTTGAACATTGAATCTTTAATGGTGGAATTGTTTATTCTGGGCCATGCTGACCAACTCTTTCTGTGCCTTCATCTAGTTTTGACGAAGAGGGCTATATGCCTTTATAGAGCTAGTGTTTGTGTTTCAATCTAGCCAAGTCTCTTTGGAGTTCACTCTTCATTACTCTTCCAGTGAGAAATATCAAGGCCCTGCCTTTTCCTACAGCTTTAGGGAATGGCTTTTTCTCATCCTCATTCAAAGCAGGAATCAGATGAGAATTATTTTTTTTATCCTCAATCCTGAAGTTTCACTTATATTACATTTGCCTTCAGTAACCCAAACTAAGTCCTCTGAATCAGTTCTTCATTCAGACTCTGAAGCCCAGTTCAAGATATAAAATACCCTTCCATTTTTTTTGACAGATACTGCTTTGGAGAGGATATATTTGAACTACAGTTGCTGGGGCTTATCCAATATTTTAAACAATCTCATTATCAAGAAGAACAGATATAGGCTGGCATAGCAGCTGTGCAAGATCATTGTTGCACATCAGCTTCTTCTAGAAAGTGAATTTTGCCATAGAGGCTGAATGGAGAAAGTTTATTGAGGAGTGTGCTTGGTATTAATACCTTTTGGGTGAGAAAAGCCACAGAAATCAGTAAGAGGAAGTTGGATTGTGATGTAGTTACAAAAAAAGTCTCAGCTGATCACATGAGAAACTCTGAAGTGGGCCCTTTAGAGCTTTTCCAAATTCAGGCCAGGGAATAGGTTTTTATACTCTCTTACCAACTGGTCATTGGATGCAGGCTGCCCACCTGCAAGAAAGGGGCATGACCAGGGGTGAGGTGTTTATCTTCAGCTGAAGGCAATTCCCAGCAAATGACACCTGAGGGGCATCAGTTATCAACAGTCTCAGCAGCTGGGATCAAAGACTTCAGTTCTAAACAGAATGCAGACAGGTATTGCACAATACCTACCACAGGTGTCGATATCCCAGATGCCTTTTTCCTATCTGATCTGCCATTCTAAGAACATGGCTTTCATGTTAATGGTTGCTTCATGGTCTCAAGATGACTGTTTCATCTGCCAGCCCTATTTCTGCTCTCTGGGCAGGAACAAGAAGGAAGCAACAAGGAGGAAGAGGTAGCACCTGTATCAGAAAAGCAGCTATTTCCCAGATATGCCCAATAATCTTCCATTATGTTTCATTGGCCAGAGCTTGTCATATGGTTATGCTAGCTGCAAAAGATGCTAGAAGATGTGTGTGTTAGCCAGACATATTGCTTCCTTGGCCAAAACCAGAGATCAAGGTTTTTAAAGAAAAAGAAGAGAATGGATATTGGCATTAGCAACTAGCAGCTCTCCTAAACCATCTGATTTTCAAGAAGAGTTAACTCCCATTGACAGTAGTAAGTGACTATCAACCTCAAGGATTTTTCCCTATTTTGTTATAAGAAGTCACTTCCCTATCTTAATGCATTCTAGTTATATTACTACTGCTCTGCAGTCACTGGTGGTTAGACTTCATTTTCTAAGAATGTTTATTTTAAAATAGCAATTTAAAAAATATTTTATTTTTCAGTGATCTCTATACCAAATGTGGGGCTTGAACTCACAACCCCGAGATCAAGAGCCTTATGTTCTACTGACTGAGCCAGCCAAGTGCCCCAAGAATCTATTTTTTTGGTTTGCCTCTCTTTCTCTTTTTCTTTTTTTTCAAAATAGTAATTCTTAAATCACTCCTCTCTGTATATCTTTTTCTTCCTCCTGCATGTGCACACACAGACATACAATAGTAGTATTCTTCTGTGGAGAGAGAGTGATGATAAAAACAATCATCATTAGGTTCTTATCAGTGCTTGATCAAACTAAGATACATCTACAAGAAATAAGGGAGAAGAAAGGCCATTGTCAGAAAAAACAGAGAATGGAAGAAAAACAAGTTCAAGATGGAGAAGCCTGCCGAAGTAGAAATGACTAGGAGTAGGGCTGCCAGATTTAGCAAATCAAAATCGAGGACATACAGTTACATTTGAACATCATATAAAAAGTGAATAGTTTTTAGCATAAATCTATCAGCAATGAACTGAATGTTTGAATCTCCCTGAAATGTACATGTCAAATCCTAAAGACCTGTGTGATGGTGTTTAAAGGTGGGGCCTTTGGAGATGATTAGGTAATGAGGGTAGAGTCCTCATGAAAGGATGAATGCTCTTATAAAAGGGACCTCAGGGTAGCCGGGGTGGCTCAGCGGTTTAGTGCCACCTTCAGCTCAGGGCCTGATCCTGGAGACCCGGGATCGAGTCCCATGTCAGGCTCCCTGCCTGGAGCCTGCTTCTCCCTCTGCCTGTGTCTCTACCTCTGTCTCTTAGTATTAATACCTTTTGGGTGAGAAAAGCCACAGACATCTGTCTCTGTGTCTCTCCTGAGTGAAAAAAAAAAAAAAAAAGGACCCCAGAGAGCTCCCTCAGCCCTTCCACCATGTGAGGACACAGTGGGTAGATGTTTATCTGTGAAGCAGAAAGTGGGCCTTCACCAGTCACTTAATCTGTGAGTGACTTGATCTTGGACTTCCCAGCTTCCAGAACTGTGAAAAATAAATGTCTGCTGTTTAAGCCATCTAATCTACTATATTCTGTTATAGCAGCCTGAAAGGACTAAGACAATATCCTAAATAATGCATGGAACATACTGATCCTAAGCATTTGTTGTTTATCTAAAATTCAAATTTAACTGGTTATCCTGTGTTTTATCAGGCCACCTTACTTAGGAGGAATAATGCCACAGAGTTAGATACTACCTTCTGCCCATTTCTATAGCTACAGACTTCACTCCTCCCTTGGAACCTTTCTGCAAACCTCTAGCCTAAGAACCACTGTCCAATATTTCTGGGGACTCATCAATCAATGCAGGTAAACCAAAGCTATTTTTGCAACAAATTACATTTTTAATATTTTCTAGGGCACATATCCCTTAGGGTACATGGATAGCTGCAGTTGGGTCTCTGAATCCACTAAAATTGTGTGGAAAATTTTGTTGGTGTGGGCTTATGTTAATTCTTTTCAGGAGGAGGACTATAGTTTTTGTCTCATTCTAAAAGAAGTTATAGACTTGAAATAGTTCATTCCCAGGCAGAGGGCACTGAGAAAGCATTAGGCAGCCTGTTAATCTTTCTTGGTTATTTTATATGGGGATGGAGGTAGAAATACCAGCTGTGTAACAAATGCTTTAGCACCCTTCTTTTAGGGAAATTTGGAGCAAATAGGATAAATTTCCCATTCCTTACCAGTCCAAAATCAATGATAGAGGTAGACATGTGTTAGAAAGGGTTTTTAGCAAATTCTCTTACTCTCAGAAATCATCCACATTGTTTTCTCAGTACCTCCACAGATGAGGTTTCTCTCCTTTAACTGTTGAGCTATTTCAAAGGGTAGGGTAGACATAAAAGGCCACCACCATCCTTCCTTGACACTTGTCTTTGGAGGGGCAAATTAAAGGGTGAGTCTATGTGGTTAAGTGCTGTAGACATGATCTTATTATTACTTCTTTTTCTTAAATGTCTTGTCCATTCATGGTGCTTGACTGAAGAATTCCTATTATAGTTTTTGCTTCTCATTTGGACTTCTGTTCTCTTATAGGAAATGCTACAAAGTAGCAAGCTTAGAAACAGTCTTGGGATTCAGTATAAGAGGGCAGAATATCCCATGCTTCATGTTCCCTTTAGTTCCCAGGGCAATGGCATGGTCTAACCCTTGAAGCATTATGCTGTCCTAATGAAATTGTTCTGAATTCATGTGCCCATAGATGACATACTCACTGTACCATGGCAAATGAGCTATCAGGAAAGCCCCCAGACACATCTGCAAGATTCCAAGGGCAGAAACCTGTGTTCTGAGTAGAGAAACTATATGTGTGCTGTGGTCCAAGGATGAGAATCATTTGGGACAGATCAGACAGGGTTTATAAAACAGATTAAGAAGTATCTGTTATAGCAGCCTTAGGCATGGGCAAATTCGTTCAACACTCCGACCTCTATCCTCATCTGCTCTCCCCCCAGCTTGAGCTCATACCTCAGGGGTTCTGTGCTTTGGAGGGCTTTCTTCAGAATTTTCTAAGTCCTGCTCTGGTGTTTCAGACCAGAAGGATAGAAGAGGGCTTTTTTTGGGCAGGGGGCATGCAGAGCCCAGACTGCGACCTGCACAAATTCTCTTTCTGTATTTTGTAGTGTTCTTAATCTTCTATCCCATGTATAAGGTTGACCATATGCCACAGGATCCATACTATAAGATTACTTGCAGCTCCAAGGCCAGACCCTGGTTTCAGAATGGCAGCCTGGTAAGCAGATTTCTCCTGCTGGCAGGTGTGGTATTTCTTGTCTGGGATCACATGAGATTAGGTTGCCAAGATGGTTCCAATAAGCTGATTTTCAGTGATTCAAACTGTTTATATAGACAAGAGCCCTTCAAGAGACATTTGCCCAAGGCCTGAACACCCCATAGATGGCTTTGTTAAGGAATCTGGACCAAGAGAAAGGAAAAGATCAATCTGCAATACCCAAAATATCATTTTGTCTAAATCTGTTTTTCAATTGAAAAGTATTTTTATTGCAATAAAATATACGCATAACATAAAATTGACCATTTAAACCATTTTAAATGTATAGTTCAGTAGTATTAACGTTGTTGTGCAAGCATTAAGCCTCTCATTTGATATAATAAGAAAGTAAAGCCCAAGATGCCAATTTGTCTGACGTCACCCAGGTGACTGTTGGAAGAGCTCTACATTGTGCAGTCAGTGCTTTTTCTATTTATTCATTTTATAGATAAGGAAATTGAGTCCAGAAAGGCAAAGTGACCTTGACCACATAAGAAGGAGGACTAGCAACATCTATAGACCTCATCGGCCAATGCTCTTTTCTCCACCTCACTACTTCAGACTTGTCCCAACCTCCCTCACCACTTTCCTTCCCCAGTTCTTTCTACAGAAATTCCAGGCCTCTGTGCACCAAAATGTGAGTTTCACACAGCCAATTATCACCTAAAAATGATTTTCTAAATTGGTGCTTGGCGGGTGTCAAATCCATTGGCTGCAATATGTCTTCACACCAGACTTCAGTAGTTTGTCAGTTATGGATTAAAGACACTACTTGCCACCATTTCCCACCACTGCTAAGATTTTTCATGCATTGTTTTTGGATGCAAATCAAGTTTAAGGAATTGGGAGAGTAATTTAGATGACTTGTAATACATTATATACATTGGGACTGGTTTGTTTAAATATACAGCCATTTAAGAGTATCCAGCACATAGTAGGTGATCAGTAAGTATTGGTTGAAAAAGTGAATGCAGACATATTCATTATTTTCTCCCATTTAAAAAAATTAAGGTATAGTGTATATGCTAAGATTCACCCTTTTAGGTAGGCAGTTCTGTGAGATTTAACAAGTGTTTACAGTCATGTAACCACCACAACAATCAAGATACAGAAGCCTTCAGTCATCACCACAATTTCTCCATATCCCTTTATAGTCAGGCCCTTCTATCCTCCTCAGTCCACTCACAGCCACCCACCTGATTTCCATCCTCCTAGGTTTGCTTTTTAAGAATGTCACAAATGGAATCACACACTAGGCAGCCTTTTCAGTCTGGCTTGTTTCATTTAGCTTAATGTTTTTGAAGTTCTTCTATATTAATGCATATGTAAGTAGCTCATTTTTATATAACATTGTATATTGTACCATACTTTGCTTATCCATTCCCCACTTGAAAGGTATTTCGTCTATTTACAAATTTCATTACATGTTGAATTTTAATTTGTTTTTATTTGTTTAAAAGCCTATCGGCATCTGGGACTATAGGAAGAAGGTATGTTCAAACCTTTAGCTCATATTTGCTTACACATTTGTATGATCTGTGTTGCAACTGATAAACATATTTCAGTTAAGACAAAGTGTAAGTAGAGTTTCTGGATAACAAAGCAAGAAGTATAATGCAAAGTGTAATCCTAGATACTGAATGCTGTTTGACCATCATCATGGATCTACTTTGGAATCTTGGTGGGCATGTGTCCTTTTTCTGACCAGCTTGCATCTTATGAATATCATATCCTCATATTGGGGAAAACCTACCATATTGTAAGATGGGTCCCATTTTTCCAAGTTTCTGCAGCTATAGCACAGTCAGATGACCTCAGCTTCATCAATCGAATGCCATGTAGAAGACTTTGGTTTAAAAGAGAACAAAGGGGATCTGTTTTCTGGGAAAGGTGGCAGTGAAGGTGTCTGGCTTCTGCGGACAGTAAGGTGGTAGTCTGGCACTACAGCTCAGCATTGCCAATGTAATTTATGGTGCCTGTGATCAGCAGCAACTTTCGCTGAAGAGGTCATTTGTTGCAGCTAAGAACACTACTGTCTTATCAGAAAGAGCCGCAACTGAGCTCCTGTTATTGCTTTGTTTTTCATAAAATAGATCCAAATTTCCAAACTTTTCATGAATAACTATTGAGGGTATCTCTGTAATCCCACATAGTATTCTTTTCTTAAAGATCCACCCAAAAATTTGCCCTAAAGTTTCATGAATTGCTGGAATTTTCCCATGATACGTTATTATCTTATAGCCATTATGAGTCATATAACTGATTTGATGGTGTTTCCTTTATTTTATAGGCTATTATAAAGATCAGAGCCAAATGTGTGGTCACATGTCAGCAGTTGTAGAGACCTTAATGCATGTATTTTATATTTAAAATTACTCATATTTTTATCTTATTTTTCTAGCCTTTATTCCTGGTTTTCTCATTTTACAAAGTGAGAAAGTATAATAAAGAAAAAAAATAGAACATTATCTCACCACCTAGGTAACTCCAGTGATATGTAATATAACTAAATCACTATATTATATATGTGTATTATAAACATGGGGTTATTACTCTAATATATGTAATTGGTTAGAAAATTCAAATTGTTCAGAGAGGTATAAAATAAAAATAAAATTTCCCCACTTTTCCTAAAGTCCATTTTCCTGAAGATAATCATATTATTTTCAAAGAAAAACTATGCATCTGTGAGTATTTATTTAAAATTACATTTGCTTATATGAAACCTGAAACCATGTAAATCTTAGAACACAGACAGTAACTTCTTTGATATTGGCCATAGCAACTTCTTTCTACATATGTCTTTTGAGGCAAGGGAAACAAAAACAAAAATAAACTACTAAGACTACATCAAAACAAAAAGCTTCTGCACAGTGATGTAAATAATCAACAAAACTAAAAGGCAACCTAATGAATGGGAGAAGATATTTGCAAATGACATTTGTGATAAAAGGTTAGTGCCCAAGATATACAAAGAACTTACAAAACTCAACACCCCAAAAAACAAATAATCCAATTAAAAAATGGGCAGAAGACATGAACAGACATTTCTCCAAAGAAGACATCCAGATGGCCAATAGACACATGAAAAGTTGCTCAACATCACTCATCATCAGGGAAATGCAAATCAAAACTACTTTGAGATTCATCTCAATGCCTGTCAGAATGGCTACAATCAAAAACGGAAGAAACAACAGGTGTTGGCAAGGATGTGGAGAAAAAATAACCCTTATGCACTATTGGTGGGAATACAAACTGGTACAGCCACTGTGGAAAACAGTATTTAGGTTCCTATTCCTCAAAAAGTTAAACTAGAACCACCTTACAATCCAATAATCAAACTTTTGAATATTTACCCAAAGGATACAAGAACACTAATTCAAAGGAATACATGCACCCTTATGTTTATAGCATCATATGTGATAGGAATTAAGAAGTGCATTTATGATGAGCACTGAGTGATGTATGGAACTATTGAATAACTATATTGTACACCTGAAACTAAATATAACACTGTATGTTAACTAATTGGAATTAAAATAAAAACTTAAAAAAATAAAATAATTTAAAAATTTTAAGTTATATTTATTTAAATTTACACAAAGAGAGATCATAGTCTACATAATTTTCTGTATCTTTTTGTCACCTAATATCCATATCAAATAACTAATATTATAATAATATATCTAATATTTTACCTAGTAATATATCGTGGACATCTTCTGGTATCAGCATATATAGAGGGAGTACTTCTTCATAAATCCATAGTATTCCATATTATTAATGTATCAGAATTTGCTTAACCAGTTCTCTGAATGATGGACACCTTGGTTTTCTCTAGTTTTTCACTAATGAAAAATTTTTATGGTGACTATTCCTAAATCCAGATCTTGGTGAAATTTTGACTTTAAAATTTTGATAGATGTTGCTAAATTGCCCTCCAGGAAACTGGCACCAATTCTCACTCCTCTGTGTGTTGTATCAGCATTACCATTTCCATGCATTCTCATCACCATTGGATATTATCAATCTTTTAAATTTTTGCCAATAGGAAAAAAAATGGTACCTTGCTCTAATTTTAATTTCCATTTATTTAATTATAATTGTCAGACTTAAAAAAAAAAAGCCTTTGGATGAATATAGTTTTGGAATCCATTTCAAAGCCTTTTTGAATTAATGGAGACTATAAGAACTTCCATATATTGCATTTATTTAGAGGACTTAAAAAGCACTGTCCTGATTCTAAATCAGTAATGCTCTAGCTTGGCTGCATATTTGAAACACCTGAAGTGCTTTTTGAAAATATCCTTGCCTGGGCCTCATCCCAGACCAATTTAGTCAGAATCTCTGGGGGGTGGGGCTCAGCCTTAATATTTTTAAAAACCTCCTCAGGTGATTCACAAGTGCAGCCAAGGCTGAGAACCACTGCTCTAAATGCATTATAATGGATGTACCAATAGTATGTTTAAAAGGTACAAGGCTGTGCTCAATTCGGCAGCACATATACTAAAAGGTACAAGGCTTAGGTCCTGGATGATACCAGCTGAATGAATGAAAGTGAAAGATTTTCCAAGTGTAGTGTTTTTCAAACAAGGGTCTGATGTCTTAATAGTACTGAAGTGACAGTCCCTTAGTTAGCCACCCTCCTCCTTTGCTCCACCATGTGCCAATCTGTGCAGCCAGCTTTTCAGTAAGAAATAACAGACTCAGGATGCCTGGGTGGCTCAGTGATTGAGTGTCTGCCTTTGGCTCAGGGCGTGATCCCAGGGTCCTCGGATTGAGTCCCACTTCAGGCTCCTTGTGGGAAGCCTGTTTCTCCCTCTGCCTATGTCTCTGCCTCTTTCTCTGTGTCGCTCATGAATAAATAAATAAAATCTTAAAAAGAAAAAAGAAATAACAGACTCACACTTTACAAATTAATAATTGATATGACCAAACCACAGAGAAACACTAGTAGAGTGGTTATTAATATCTTTATGATCAAACATGTCACACCCCCTTCTTATTGAGCTATGGCTGTAATTGGCTCATCCTCCAGCACAGAAAAAGAAATAATTATCATGAATAAAGAAAGCCACTTCCACCCCATATGAAGGAGGCCCTTTAAAGTTTGCCTGTCCTTGTTCAGTTTGCCTGGTTCCTATGACAAGTGTGTCACAAGCTGTCATTTCATTCGCTGGAGCTACACCATGACTGATTTTTCTGCAGACTCAGCAAGTAGCTAATAAGAGCAAAACTGGGAAATGATACAGTTTATTGATTCCGTTTGACTTTCTATGATATCAGGAAACCGATCAGATGAAGTAATAACAATAAATTCTTAATGAGACTTCTGAATATGTTTGCACTTGAAAATACAAAATCAGATAATGTGAATGGGAAAATAATTTTTTCGTTTTTTTAAAAAAGATTTTATTTATTCATTCATCACACACACACACACACACACACACACACAGAGGCAGAGACACAGGCAGAGGGAGAAGAGAAGCAGGCTCCATGCAGGGAGCCTGAAGTGGGTGGGACTCCATCCAGGTCTCCAGAATCATGCCCTGGGCTGAAGGTGGCGCTAAACTGCTGAGCCACCAGGGCTGCCCCAATGTTTTAGTTCTTATAATTCAATTGCTTTTGCTTTCTGATTCATACTAATATCTATTTTTTTCTGTTCTCCAAAGTAATTAGATTATTTTTTAAGCAAAATTTATTAATAGGCAAGAACTTGAAATCTTAATCTTTATTAATAGGCAAGAACATTGAAATCTTTTAAAAACATATTGAAGGATTAAAAACTAAAAAGTCACCACTAATTAATAACTCCGACAATATAATTATTTACTTATTTATTTTAGAGAGATACAGAGAGAACATGTGCAAGTGAGGGAAGGGCAGAGAGAGAGAGGGAGAGAGAATCCTCAAGCAAACTCCCCACTAAACATGGAGCCCAACTCAGGGCTTGATCCCAGGACCCTGAAATAATGACCTCAGCTGAAATTAAGAGCCAGCCATTTAATCAACCAAGCCATCCAGGCATCCCTATAGTTTTTTTAGATTTATTTGAGAGATAAAGAGAAAGTGTGGGGGCATGGGGAAGGACACACAGAGAGAAATCTAAGCAGACTCCAGGCTGAGCATGGAGCCTTACACAGGGCTCAAACTCTCCACCCCAAGTTCACAACATGAGCCAAAACCAAGAGTCAGATGCTCAACCAACTATGCCACCCAGACATCCCAACAATATAACTTTTTAAAGAACATATTTGGAATTTTGGCCTCTCTCTTTAATTGACTTTATTGTGTTATAATTTAACTATACATCTTTAAAGTATATAATTCAATGAATTTTTAATATACACTCCTGAAACCACCACAATTATGATAAAGATTTTTTCCATCACTGTGAAAAGTTTTCTTATGCACCTTCCTTCTACCTCTGGCCTCTAGGTCACTTCTTACCTGCTTTCTGTCTCTATAGATTAGTATGCATTTTCTTTTTTATATGAATGAAATTACATACACAGTGTGTTCTCTTTTGCATGGCTTCTTTCGCTCAACATATCATCTGTGAAATATATCCAGGTAGTTGGGTATATGAGTCATTCATTCCTTTTTTGTTGCAGGGTATTGTTCCATTGCACGGATGTAGTCCAGTTATTCATTCACCTGATGATGGGTTTTTGCATTGTTTCCAGTCTTACGCTATTGTTGAGTAATGCTTCTATGAACATTCTTATATAAGCATTTGTATGGAAGTCAAATAATATATTTTAAAGATGTTAATGTTAGTGTATATGTAAGTTCTAATGTGCATATTTGGTTTTGTTGATTTGTGGGGACATTTTATAAAATTCTGATACATAATTCTCATGGCAGATGAGATGGCTTTTTACTCTCCAAGTCTCCTCTGTCCTCAAACAAAACATCTTTCCGGTTGTACGTGCACAGCTCTACTAGGTGTCATTTATATCATGATGCACCATCTGCTCAACCACATGTGGCAGTATAAGTCTTTAACTAGTTTTCTTTCAATGAGGCCAGAATATTTTCCCTTGTCTGCCCATCCTCTGATATTAATTGTTATGGGTTCATCTTTCTAGAAGTCACTCCCATCGTTAATCTGTCGGGTATAGAATACTAAGTGGCACCTCCTTGCCTCTTCTCTACCTGGCATGTAAACTCCCTATCGATGGGTCCCCACATCTAGGTAGTCAGCATCATTTCTCTCAAACATGATCAAGCCATATCATTCCAGCCCCTCTCTGCCTTTTTCAAATGCCACTATCACATTTCATGGGTGCTTTTTCCTACCTATCCAACCTCCTTCAAACCATCTTCTGGTCCTCACTTTAGTCTCTACTTTGTGGAGTTAGTCCTTGTTTGAATCCCAAAGTCCTGTTATACTGTGCTATACATCCAGCACTTGTTCTTTAATTATCCCCATATATATGTATAATCTCCTGAGAGATTTCAATCCTCTTATGTCTCATTAACATAAAATGACAAACTTGCAAAATATATTGGTGTGTGTATCCTCCCAAACCCTTAATACTATACAATAGTCACTGTCTAGACCATCTTTGCCTTCTTTTTGAGTATGCAAATGATTTACTTCATTTAATGTGAGATCTCTTTGTTGTGCTTTCTTCCTATATCCCCTGGAATTTGGAGTCAGTGCTAGGTAAACTGGACTAAAACTTAGCCACAATCCAGACACTGACTCCTAACTTTAAATTATTAGAACATTTCTTTGGACAATAGAATAAGATAATGGTCCCCATAAAACTTTTGCAGAAGCAGAGGCCAGCAATGGCAAATCTTTGGAGAACTTGGCTGGCCTGGATCAAACACAGGTGCACCCCATATCCAGGGAGAGGCCAGCAAGGGGAAAGGAAAAAGAGGAAGATGCTGATATCAACAATTCCTTTTAGCAGAGTGTATTGAGCCTGAATAGACTGAGGAGGCTATTTTTAAAAGCCCTTTACTTTGCGCCTGATTTATAGGCAGACACTAAAAATATTAATAAGTAAAAATGGTGCTGATCCATGAACATGATGAGTTCTCAATTTCTGGAGCCACAAGGTGACAGACTGCTGTGAAGATGCTTGCATCTTCATAATATCCTGGAGGGATCCAACTTTAAAGAAGAAAACATTGGTATTTGAAATCCCAGTTTGGCATTTAACAGTGTTAAGTCATTCTGTTACATTGGCATCACTTAAATAGTCTTAAAAAAAGAATTAAAAAAAAAACAGATTGTACTACACATCACAGAAGCTTTAATATAGATGCTTTAGGCCCAAGGGAAATTATTCCTATGCAAATTATTTCCCTGATATTGGCTTTCTTCTCTGTCTCCTAATCCCAACTTGCATATAGCTATATTGATACAGGTCAAAGGTTGTTAAAAAATAACTGTATTATCTCTTGCAAAGGCAAGAGAAATAATGTCTGAAGTAGTGTATCACTGAGGGAAATTTAATCAAGAAAAACAAGAGTTGGCAGAAAGAATGGTTTCCAAACCAATTTACCAACCTATTCTTGCCAGGAAAACCAGGTGCAGTCCTTAACCATGTGACTTGGGTACACCATTATAATAATTAAAAATAGAAAAGTCTAAGCATGGTATAACTACTTTGGAAAAGGTTTGGTAATGTTTAATAAAGGTAAAGATACACATACCTTAGTGACCCAGCATTTCCATTCTTAGGTATATGCCCTACAGAAATGCATGCTTATGTGCCCCAAAAGACTTTGTAAGAATGCTCATGGCAGCATTCCTTATAATAGCCTTTGTGGAAATAACCCAGCAATTTACAGCAAAAGGGATAAACAAACTGCAGCATAGTCTCACAATGGAATAGCTCACAATTGTGATGTTTTAGGCACATTTCAGTATGTTTGTTACATTTCAAAGTTTTTAAAAAGAAGGGGAAATGGGAATAACATATTTTAGATTTCTTCACAAAATTATTTTTGCCCTACACATTGTCAAAGGAATATAATAAGTCCTTGTATTTCTATCTGTGTGTTTTTTAAGTTGAACCCCTACCCAGGTTTAATCCTTGGAAACATCTATTCTCTCCTGCTTTCTAAACAAAGAGATTAGATTTTCAAGTAAGAGTTAATAAGGCAAGAATTAGAACATGGAAATCTTTTCTTATTTTTAATTTAAATTCAAGTAGTTAACATGTAGTGTATTATTATTTTCAGGGAAATGGAAATCTTTTTAAAAAGTAAAACTATCATTGTCCTTGATCCAAAAGGAGAGAAATAAAAGTAATGTTTGGAAGCTATCACTTGAAATTTTTACAAGGATTTACATTTTCGACTATTTAACAGGGACCAACTTGTGAGACCAAGAGCTCTTGTGTGCCTTTCTCCTTTTATTGACCATTCATCTCAAATCTCTTACTTCCTTACTATCTGACCTTCCTCTGACACTAAGCATGAAAAGTGCATGGGTCATTGATCTAACCACACGCTTGAGAGAGGGAAACTGAGTCCCAGATCCTGCCAAGCTGCCATCTTATTGAGTATCCACAGGCAATACTGATTCCATGTTTCACTTTTCTCTTCATTAAATTGAGGTCATAACCTTCTTAGTCTGCTTTGCTATCTCAGCATATGAAATCATTATTGAAAAGCCAAAAAAATAATTTTAATTAAAAATGTCTACTTTTATGGGCAGATTTTAACACATTCATAAGAGAGTGTTTTGTTTTTCAGCTTTCGTGTTTTTGACATTTTCAAGGATTTTTATTCTAGTATTCATTTTAAAAAACTGTACTGGCTCTCCTTTTTCCTTATGGGTAGATTTCAACACTATCACAAGATAGTTTTATTTTTTAGCTTGCGCTGGGTTTTTGGCATTTTCAAGGATTTTCATCCTTTTATCCATTATCAAAGTGACTTCACCAGCTCTCCCCTTTTCTTCCTATATCCCCTGGAATTTGGAGTCATATTTGTGGGTGAGAGAGCGCAAGCAAGCGAGTATATACCTGAGCAAGAGGGAAGGAGACAAAACAGGTACGGAGATGTAGATTGTTTTATAGATGGATGTACTTTCAACTTGAAAGCCTTGGCATGAGACATTATGAGGCCAGAGAAAGATGTCACCTTACAACTTAAGATGATATTTTGACTCTGTACATTTTTTTGGTGTATTTATTTATGCATTAAACAGAGACATTTTCCCATTCTTTTAAGATGAAAGCAGTAATGTCAAACTGGGAGAGATCCAAGGAAAATAAAGTTATATTGAATGGATACAGAGAAATTATAAGAAATCCTAATACTTTAACGTAGAGAGTCAAGATATTTGATCTATATGAAGAACTCATGGTTCAAAAGCAAACAAGCCTAGATTTTCCTTTCTAATTATAACCACTTTGGAGTTACAGATAACTTTGAGGGTCTAAAGAAATTTATGAATGGTACCTCACCCCAGAAAAATATACACAGGCAAAAATTTTTACTGATATGCTATCAGGGGATTCGCAAAGATGCTGAAGCCCTCCACCTATTGCAATCCATAGGCTAAAAATCTGAAGCTCTAGAAAAATGCCCAAAGTACTTCCAGCTAATAGATATCCAGAGATATTTCTTTTCCCTTCTCGGCAATTGGGATATGTTTATTACTTTTATTATATTATATATTGTCATTGTTATTAAGGCAGCAGTGAGAAGGGAAAACAGTCACCATTTTTTCAGCTGCATTTTCAGGCAGCATGAGCTGGGCTATTCTCATGATAAGTAACAGTCATACTGGTTATTGTTCCAGAGCAGTTCATTGTGAAATACCTGAGGAAATTAGCAAAACAAGAATCTCAACTCTCTGGCCAACGAACTCAGGGTAAACCACCCAGCTAAGCCTCATGGTGACATGGCAATGGAGACTCCTGGTTTGGGGTCATGGAGGTCATTTAGGCCTCAAAGAATCTCCAAAAGTGGGTTCCTGAGTCTGTTACATTAGCATGACCCTACTTGTGTGACTCTGCTACTCTGTCTACCTCCATTTGGCTCCATGGATCCACTTGTATCAGCAACTTGCTGACTCCAAATCCAGTACCTGCACTGCAGATAGATGATCACTATCCTTTGTAAATGGATGTATCCTTTGTAAATGGGCTCTCTTAGGGTCATATTCTCTCCCCTGAGCTAATGGGCTTTAATCACCATAGACTTGGAAGAAGTGTCTTAGAGGTAGGGTTGGGACAGCCAGCCTTCTGAAGCTTGTTCTGGCTACCATTTTGCCTAAAAATCTCATGATACTATATAAAAATAACTCCAAGTATATAGCTATGAGAAATAAGAAAGTTTGATTTCAACTCCTAATTATTTTGTCCAGCATTTCCCAGAATGTGTGGTAGAATGAGATTCTTAGAGGAGAAAAGGATTTTGTAGTTCAACAAGTTGGGAAGTCCTTATCCTGAGGATTTAAAACACCCACCAACATATTAAAGATGCGCGGAAACCCTGAGATGAAGTAACCTGTTTAACTGTGTGTGACCCAGCATTTCTCAGTTCCCAAATGTGGTGCCCATAACCTTCTTCCCATTTTTTTTTCCAGCTGCATAATAACTACTCATGGAAATAGTGTTCTATGTAAGAAACCTAGAAGTACTGATATAGGCTAAAATGCATGTAACCCATCATTGGAAAACTGCTACCGTTAGTGAAAAAAAAACTTCTATTTTGAAGGATGATGTACATAATGGATTCCTTTTTTTTTTAAAATTAAATGTGCATTGGGATCCCTGGGTGGCGCAGCGGTTTGGCGCCTGCCTTTGGCCCAGGGCGCGATCCTGGAGACCCGGGATCGAATCCCACGTCAGGCCCCCGGTGCATGGAGCCTGCTTCTCCCTCTGCCTGTGTCTCTGCCCCTCTCTCTCTCTCTCTGTGACTATCATAAATAAATTAAAAAATTTAAAAAAAAAATTTAAATTAAATGTGCATTAAAAACTGTGAAGATAAAGGACACGTACAAGCTGCTGTTATCTCTAGGTGGTGGGTTAAAGGTGCTTTTCTTTACTTTCTCTTTTTTTTCTCTGTCTCTTTGAAAGTCTTTGCTATGAACATTTGTTGCTTTTGTGATAAGAAAATGCATTTTAAAAAGGACAAATGCTTACTGAAATTTTGGAGAGAATACAGTTTAACCTGTTTGAATACAAGTGGAAGGGAGTTCAGGAGAAGTGAGGGGGGGGTAAAATGTTTTTCTGCCTTTTCCATCCTCAACTCCATTCAGCCTGTACTTTGGCAAATGAGGTATAAGTGGGAAAATTATAAGAGAGTAAACATTGGTTCAAGTTTTTGAGTTTTTGCAACCATTACTTTGGAAGGAATGGAAAGCATAGCTAACAAAGGACTCACTTCATTTCAAACATTGTCTTGAGGTAACTGAGTAATAACCCCAGGATCTTTAAGAAAGTGCCAAAAATACAGTTGCCTACTGTTAGGAAAGGGACTTGACAGGATAAATTAGGGTTTACCAAGGAGCAAGAGGGCAAAAAGGGTTAACACAATTTCTTCAGACAAGAGAGCCATTGAGCCATCAATTGTTTGGATCATTGCTTTTGACAAAGAGTTACAGGGTGAATTTACCCCAAATGTTATCACTACAGGTAAATGGCCCAGGCTAAATAACAAACTGAGATGAACTGAAGTTCTCACAAAGTTATACTTTACAACAGCGCCAAGCCCCAGGCAGAATTCTGAGGTGTTAACACCAATCTTCACCCCTGTCCTCTCATTCTTTCCCAAACCACAGATGTCTCCAGCTTCATGCCTGTCTCTAAATGCATCCTCCTGTCCTGGAGCCAGTCTGAGCCAGCTCAGAAGTCTGAGCACAGCGCTTGCTAGCACCAGAGAAGCATAGTGGTTACCATTTGAGGTATCCATTTGCCGCATATGAGCTTTCTGACCCTGGACAAGTACCTTTATTAATTTCAAGTTTCATATTAGTAAAATGGACAGAATAACCCTTACCTCTGGTCAGCAGGAATAAATGAAGTAATATATAGAATGTATTTTTTTAAAAGGGGGGGCCAAATTATATTATTATTTAAAAATTTGAGTACAACCAATTTTGTTGGCATTAAAATTAGAGGTATCTTAAATTTGAATGGATAAACCAAAAACCAGAAATTAAGTTTGGTAAAAATGGGAATAGTTTTCCAGTAATTACAGATTAGAACGCAGAAATCAATTTAGAGAAACATAGACAAACCCCATGTTTACAATGATTGTGCCACAGATTTAAACTTCAGTAGTGCATTAGTAAACTGTTCACATTTAGATCTTCACCTTGAGATAACTGTTTCTTTAAAAAAAATCTGAGTACCTTGTGCAAATAAATCGGTCTTCCATGTGCCTTAGCACACTTAAAATTTCTCCATTGTATATATACAAAACACCTACCGTTTGGCAGGGCAAAATACATACTTTCATAACAAAACTATAATGTACCTCTCAAGTATGCCCTATGTTCAGAATCCAGCTCCCTGACTGTTTTGGACAGTCAAAGAGCTAAGAATGGATTTTACACTTTCAAACAGTTGGAAACAATCCAAAGAAGAATAATATATCATAACATGTGAATATTATATGAATTCAAATTTCAGAATCCCTAAGGGAGCACAGCCATGCCAATTTGTTTGCCTATTGTCAATGGCTACTTTCTTGCTACAATGGTAGAGTTCAGCAGTTGTGCCAGAGACTACCTGCCAATACTTATATATTTACTATCAGGCCCAAACAGAAGAAGTTTGTCAACCCTGGTTTAGACACTGTTTCCCTAAATTGACTTCGTAGAACCTTGCCAAACTCTGAGATGTACTTCATGACAGAGTCCCAGGTAGGAGATTCCTTATACTACATGTTCCACTTAGAGCTAATGCACATTAGCTTATTAAATCTCTGAACAGCACTATGGCTTAAAATATAAGCAGAACCTGATATTTCCCAGCCTCTTTGAAGATGGATCCACTTTCTCCAAATAACACCCATAAATATACCTATAAATATCTCAAGAACACATCTTAGGAAATACTGCTCTAGATCAATTCTTCTCCTTTCCCTATTGAAATGTACCTGTCCTGTGTTCTGTTCCTTCAGGTTCACACCTGAAAGCTATCACCTTGGAAATAAGAAGGATCTTATCTTACAAACTGAAAACTGTATTTCTCAATTTACACATTTTTATATGACCTTTATCTGTGAGCCTTTCTCAGATATAAAATGGAGATAATGACAGTCCTCTCGCAAATCACATGGCAGGATTTTGGGGGACATGATGTGTTTTTAATTATCAGAACGTACTACATGGAGATAAACATTATCATTATCACCTCGAATCAGGAGATCAGCAACAATCTGTTAGAATCCCTTCAACTCCATTTTTCCTCATTCAATTATTTCTGCACATTACTGACAAATTAATTTCCTAAAACTACACTTTAACAAATGTCATTCCTCTACTCGATTACTCACAATTGCTCCTTATTTCTGAATGCAGTGTTTTAAAGTTGAGTTCACATAGAATTCCATGTGGCTGACTTGGGTCTCTTAAGGATAGGAAGGGTAGACCTAGACCACAGACCTCCCACTTACTCTTTAACTGTCTTGTATATTGGAATTTCCAAATAACATTTCATTTGAAAAAGGATTCAGCTGCTAAAAATATGTTAGAAAACTAGTATGCCCAAGTTTATCTCTCCTGTGTGATTTTTAAAATTCCAGACCTCACTAAATTTCCTATATCTTTGCAATAGTTATTTCCTTTCCAGCTGGATATTGATAGGATTGGCTCTCTGCAAGGGTTGATCAGTGCTACATCTGTGCACTCTTCTGGGAACACTGAGCAAGGAAAAGTCAATGGGGAGTAGAGGAATTATGCAGGACACACACACTTGCAGAAGCAGTGCTCCCAGAAGGGGTCAGCCAGCACACCTACAGACCAAACAGATACATTGCTCCAATCTTCATTCAAATAGATCTCAGGTTGCAAGGAGAAGCTGATGGGGAGGAGAGGTAGTCTGTGTGTGTGTATGTGTGTGTGTGCGCGCGCGCACGTGCGATGAGGGAAGAGGAACAAGACAGGAATGTATGGATTTTGAGACATATGGGTAAGAGCAGACCTTAAATTTTGGTGCAATCCAGGCCTTCCACTAACACCATGTTAAATGAGTTAGCACACAAAAATCACTTACAAGTCACTGGGACGTAGTGTTATATATGTGAAGTATTGTTATTATTTAGTAGTACCACTGCTGTTTTTATTCAGAAAAGGGCACAAACAAAATAAAGATGTAGTCCCACAGACAAAGTTAGCTGGGACTAGACAAGATGCTGGTCCTGTTTAAATTGATGCTTTCCCTGCTTAATCTTATCCCTCAAAACCCTGCTTAGTTCTTTTAAAGCACCTACCACAATTTGTAATTATGTATGATTTGGATTTTTTGTCTGTTTCTGGATTACTGTCTGCTTCCTCCTTTAGATACTTAGAGTTTATGAAGCCAAAGACTAGGTCTGTTTTATTCACCATCTTATATCCAGTATCTGGCACAATGCTTGGCACAATGGGCATTCCATGCATAATGATGACAGACTAAGTCAATGCCAACCAGGTAAAGAGTGGGATTCCCCCACAGCCTCAGGGGATGAAGTTGGAAAAATCTTTGATGCCCAAATGTTCCAAGTGAAAGGGACCTAGAAAGTCAAGTTTAATTCCCTGGGTACTTCAATCCTAGACTGTGAAGCAGGGGAATTTACAGCCGGAAGACAGGTAGAGCTAGGACTCTGCACATACAGCTCAGACAGTCTATGGGGATCCTGAGAAAGAGTGGCAGCAGCCTGCAGGTATCTGGGGTCTTCTTGCCAATCAATAGGGTGGGGCTAAGAGAAGGGCTCAAACTGACCAATTTGCTCGAGGTCTCTAGATAAAACCTGCAAACCTCTTCCTAACATGTCCTCTGCCTCTTTGACTCCAGCTCAAGAAGTATCATCTTTGCCTTGTAGCCAATTCCAAACTATTACCTTTAAATGAGTGAGTAATTTTGAGCCATAGATCAAAGTTTAAGGATATATATTTTAGAAGTTTAAGGATACTAATTATATCCTTTATGTGGTCTGGATTCTCAATCAATTGATAAATAATAACAAGGAGCCAAATAAAGGATTGAACAACATCTGCTCATTATTTATAAAGTTGGATTAAAAAACATGATAAACCTTCCCTCCTCTTCTCCCTTCTAATCTAGGGATCCACAGGACCCTAATTTACCCATCAAGATATAGAGAATTTGGAAGATAGAACCTGCCAATCTAGGCTCCACTCAGTTTTCTTTTCACCTGAAGACAAAAAGCATAAGCCCAACTATCTATTGTATGTATTTTGCCCCAGGGTTTCTTTTAAAGGAGAAAAATCTCAGCTTTGTCTGAGTTTCAGTGCAGTGGCCCTGGAAATACTTTGTTCCTTGGGGAGAAGAGGATGGGAGTGTGTGCAGTGAGAATCAGAAGTAGTCCTTTAATACTTCTTCTTTCTGATGACTGACACTGAAATTTTCTCCTGAATATATCTGGAAAGGGAATTAAAGATTCTTCTCCACATATACATTTCATACATACCTGTACACACATATTTGTTTCCTGAGCATATTGTCCACTCCCCTGAGTTAGCAACTGTTTCAACATATGTGGCACATTATATTTTCCAAGATGGCTACAACAATATCTCCCATCTTGCGTTCTCTTTTAGGATCCTGAAATTTCTTCATTAAGAATGGGGTCTATGTCTCCTCCTCTTGAATCTGAGTGGGTCTTTTGACTACCTCAACCAACAGAGTATGGCAGAAGGGACATTCTAACTTTCAACATTAGATCATATATCCTTCTCTCTTGTCCTTTTGGGACAAGAAGAATTCCCACCAGACATCCAACATCGACTTGCCTGTCTTGTGAGTGGGCCATCTTGAAAGAGCATACAGCTTCTAGTCAAGTTGCCCTAGCTGGTGGGCCATCTCTGCCAATCTCTGCCCAAATTTCAGAATCCTAAGCAAAATGAATGGTTGTTTTGGGGTTGTTACACAGCAACAGACAACTGACATAATATCTAACCAATATAAACCTTAAAGGCAGCAGCACCAAAGATGAACCATGAGAAGTAGGATGAGGCATCTTACTAGATAACATGAATGAGTTTGAGTATGAAAGAACAGATCTCTCCCTAAAGCAGACCAACTAGTGTTGGATTATCAATATAATCAGCACACTCTACTGTTTCAAGTTTCATAATAAAAAAAGATGAGGAAGAACTGCTACAATAAGCATCTGTAACTGGGAACTTTGTAAAAGGGATTTCTCTCTGCTAGGGATAATAGATGAGGTGTAGGATGTCAGGCATGAGCTTAAAATGTCTATTTTTTTCCAGAGTGCCTTCACAGTGGGAAATCAAACCACCTTCTTCAAATACCTCTCTCTTAGTTACCAAATCCTGCCTGGACAATATGTTCAAAAGACTAGCTGTACTTTTTGACTTGTGAGACTTCTGAAGGGCATCCAACCTATCTCCTGGGCCATTTGTACATCTTCCTCCCTTGCTTTTAAAATGGCCTTTTAGAGTCCTAAAAGCTTTTGCTAGATCAAAAACGTCACAGAAATAGACTGTGTGAAAGCACCTCTAAGAGTACATTGGAAACGATGCTATGAATGATTAGAACAAGAATGGGTCCAAGAGTTTATTGGGAATTCCAGAAGCATCCCAGGTTCATCCCTTTGCATAGAACAGAGAGTTCAGAGAGGCCTAGGATCATTGAGAATAGAAGAATTCATATTTAAGAGCTCCCTTGTATCAAATTTCAACCACTTTGAGGTTCACCATCGTATTTTTTTCTCAGGAATGAAGTTAAGAACTCCTCCTGTCAATTCCTACCAGTTAAATAATCTTTTTTAATCTTTTGTTTTTATCCAGGTCATTAGAGAAATTGTCCAAATTCTCCTTAATGATTATCTATAGAAAAAAACATATCTATCTATCTACCTACCAACTGCTCTGGGTTGGAATTTTTCAGTGAAATTTTAGATTGAAGTATGACATAGAGAGAGAAAAATATACAAATCATAAATGAGAAATGGACAGAATTTAACAAAACACATCAGTATAACCACAACTTAGATCAACAAGTAGCATTCTCATATCCTAGAAACTTCCTAATATCCCTTCCCAGGTATTACTTAATCCCCACCCATAAAGGGTGAGCAATATTCTAATTCCATCAAATGTCAGAATTTCATGTACAATATTGTTCTCTTCATGAAACATTCCAGGGCAGTATATATTTTATTTTGCTCAGGTTTATACTGATCTCTTGGCTTACTTCCTCTCTCTTCCTGATTCATCCTTTTTATTCCTGGGTCAGAGATGTTGCCCTTAGATTTCCCCTGGAATTCAGTGAAGAATGATCTGGTGAGCAAAATAAAGAATTCACTGTCAAGGCTGGAGGGATCTTAGAGATAGATAATCTGGTTCAAATAAAATTTCTTTCAGTTTATAGAAAAGAAAGCTAGGATGATTAGATGGGTTATCTTTGATCACACGACTAGTTAACAAAAGCTCAGATCTATGCCTCTTTCTACTACACAGCTACATATATCTAAGGAAGAGGAGAAAACCCAACTAACATGATAAGCTAGGACATTGTCCCTATGAAAGGAAAGCAGGCCACCCAAACTTTCTCAATGGAGTTAAACCCTTTTCCTTTATGGGTCTCTTTGAAACATTTTATCATGTCAGAACAGTTTTTGAGCACAAGTTGACAAAATTCTTTTCTCATTCATTCATTCTCTGCTTAATTCCCTTGCTGACTTAACAAATATGTATCAACTATTCATTATGTGTTAAGTATTCTTCTATGTTCTAGAGATGCAACAGTGGATAAAAAAGACAAAATCCCCATTCTTATGCAGCTTACATTCTAATGGGGGAGGCATCAAGAAATAAGACAAATAAGAAAATACACTGTGTATTAGGTGATGATTGGTATTGTGGAAAAAGCAGTAGGGAAGTGAATATTGGAGGATAAGTTGAAGTGTTCTTTGGAAAAGCTAACAAAGACTTCACTGAGGTGATATATAAATTGATTCCTAAAGAAAGTGAAGGACTAAACCATTTAGATATTTGGGGGAAAGAATCATAGGCAGAGGAAATGGCTAGTACAAAGGTCCTGAGATGGGATTGTGCTTAGTGTGTTCAAGGAACAGCAAACAGCTAGTGTGGAGCAGAAGGATCAAGTGGGATAGTAGTAAGAGAGGAAGGCAGAGAGGTAATAGGACCCCTATATGCCACCAGAAGAACTTATTCTCCTCTGAAAACAATGAGGAGCCATTCAGGGTTTGAGCCAAGGAATGCTATGATATGACTAATGATTAAAAGGATCACTCAAGTAACTGTTGAAAATAGTCTTTAGGGAGATGAGGTAGAGGAAAGGATTCTTAATGGGCTATGTAATAGTCTTGAGGGAAAAATCTTGGAACTAGTGTGATGACAATGGAGGTGGTAAGAAGAGGTCAGATTCAGGATATGTTTTAAAGTTAGGGCCACTAGAAATTGGTTACCACAGAAAAAGTGAGTCTGACTGTGGTAGTTTAAAAAGAACAGCTAAAAGTTAATACTTCAACCATCTTGAGGATCTATGTTCCTTTCTTTGAATCCAGTTGGGCTCATGACTATTTTGATCCTTAGAGTAGTGGAAGTGATATTTAGTGACCTCTGAGGCTCAGTCATAAAGGCCATTCATTTTCTTCCTGGGCTTTTGGAATGCCTCCTCCTTTTTGGAACCTAGCTGTCAGACTGTAAGAAGTCCAAGCAACATGGAGAGGCTAAGTAGCAGGTGCCTCAGCTGATAGTACCAGCTGAGCATAGTCTTTAAATGATCCCAGCCCAGGCACCAGGGAGAGTGATGAAGCTTCCGGATGATTCCCTTGAGTCACTTGCGTCTTCTCCACTGAGGCCTCTGATATCATGGAGAAGAGACAAGCATTTCCTCTGTGCCCTTCTGAATTCTGGACCCACATAATCTATGAGCACAACCAATTGTTTCTTGTTTAAGTCACTAAGTTTAGCAAATTTGTTACATAGCAGGAGATAACTAAAACACAGACTCCAAGTAGGAACACTTTCAGTGCAGAACATCAAGAACAATCTTCTCACCCAGATTCCAGTTGATTACATTGTTACACAAAACCTACTGGGCAGGTGCCCAAGTTCTAGGGACAGTAACTGTGCCATCAGTATCCATGTGTAAGTATATTAGAAATGGGTAATGGCCCTGAATTCACTATCTCCCACTTACCAACGATGAGACTCCTGCCAAATACTCAAGAAGCCAGATTGAACAGATGCACTCAGCAATCTGTTTCTTCCCTTTATTAGCCTTAATTACAATCATTTTGCTTTTACTGGCCTTATTTTTATTAATATCTCTTCAAACAAGCCAAAAAAAGAAAAGAACAAATGCCTTCATATATGCACAGGTTTCCACAGGCTCAATGAAACAAATGAAGCGTATCTAAAGGAAGACACAATTTACTCTCTACATATCCAGCACTGTGTCAGAATTTGGGAGGGACCTCAGATTCACACTTATTGAGGAGCACTTCATGTGTGGACTCAAGATTGTCTACCAGACTATGTTCCAGTTTGGGATCTTGATTCTTGGCTCATTCCCCATTACTGAGCCATGGAAGCAAGCTACTCACCAACTTTATATCTCGTGCTGAAAGAAAGATCTACTGAGTGATGGCAATCAGCACTGTCTTGTGATCTCAGGGCCCAAAGGAAGACATAAGGCAATAGTACTGCTATAAATAAAATACACTGATTCTAGTTTTCTTGCAGCTCAGTAATTATGGAAAGCTGCATTTCTATTTATCCATCTTTCTATTCATCTAACAAATACTTAAGAAAGTTCTCTATGGTAGGCCCTTTGCTAAAGGCAATAAACACAGAGATGAACAGACTCATCAGAGTCTCACAGAACAGACTCATTTTTCAAGGCTCAGTCCAAATATCATTCCCTCTGTAAAGCTGTGGTAGCAACAATTTACTCAACTCATTTTCCTCCTATGCTCTCTAACTTCCCTGCTTCCCTTATGGCTACATCTGAGTGACTGAGTTCTGGTCCATGGACAATCTGGTAGATGTGATATTTGCATGATCACCTTAGCTATAGTAGTTCTGCACAAACCTTTTTTCCTTCTGTGGTGACCTTAAGGATCATGTGTTGAAGATGGTGAGCTCACATGATGGAAGAGGAAGCCTGAGTCCCTGAATGCCCCATGGAGTAGAGCCACACTGAACTGTGATAGAATCAAACAATGAACTTTTATTGTATGAAGCCACTGGGATCTAAGTTGTTTGTTCCTTTACTTATGCACTCGCTCCCTGCACCTACCCCATGACTAGTACAAAGTTTCTCTAATTGTCACATGATTCAGGAGTGGATACCTGTACCTCCTCTACTTAGGAGGTAGAAATCATACCAGTTTTTTTAAATTGTGATAAAATACACATAACATAAAATCTACCATCTTAACCATTTTTAAGTGTACAGTTTGGTATTAAGAGTATTCAGATTGCTGTACAATCTCCAGAAATATTTCATCTTGCAAAACTGAAATCTATACCCATTACACAACAACTCCCATTTTTCTCTCCCCATACCCTTGGAAACCACCATACTACTTTCTGTTTTGTCACATGAGTGTGATGATTCTAGTTACTTCAGATGAATAGAATCATGCAGTATTTGTCTTTTTGTGACAACTTTCTCATAGCATAAGTTCCTCAAGTTTCATCCATACTGTAGAATCTGTGAGAATTTCCTTCCTTTTTAAGGCTGAGTAATATTCCATTGTGTGTATATACCACATTTTAAGAATTTGATATAAAGAATAATTAACTAGGTAACTGAAAGGATAAAAAAGAAATACTAAGCCTTTAAGAAGATGACTGGTGCAGGAGGCAGCTAACATCCCTGGGGTTGAGGGAATGAAGGGAAGAAACAGGGATTATTAAAATTTAGAGACTTAGAAGATTTAAAGATTTAAACCTTTGAGGAGTGGACACGAGCTGGCTAGTACTGGTGCCTCTGAGAGGTGACAGTGAGGCTGACTTTCTACTGTTAGAGAGACTGCAAATTGGATTTAGCTGCTGCCACAGGAATGAATGCCATTGTCAAAGTGCTGCTGCTAGGGTGAAGCGGCGTTGCTGGAGTGATGCTCACGGGAACAGAAAGCAAGCAGGTGAAGCAAATCCTTTTTCCCTTCTTAGCCTTGCAGCCTTTTCCTAGTGCCCCCTATTGGCAGAGCCTAATACAGAGCAGCTGAAAAAGCAGAAAGGTAGTTGGCGAGTCCCAGGTTTAGCAGCAGAAAACAGAGTACAGTTAACATAATAAGCTCCAGTTCCATCGTTCCATCCACATCATTGCAAATGGAAAGATTTCATTCTTTTTGATGTCTTAATAATATTCCATTGTGTATATATATATATATATACCACATCTTCTTTATCTATTCATCCATTGAAGGACGTTTGGGCTCATGCTAAGTGAAATAAATCAGAGAAAGACAAATACCATATGATTTCATTCATGTGTGGAATTTAAGAAACAAAAAAGATGAATATAGGGGAAGGGAAGGAAAAATAAAAGAAGCGGAAAACAGAGAGGGAGGCAAACCATAAGAGACTCTTAATTACAGGGAACAAACTGAGGGTTGCTGGAGGGAAGGTGGGCAGGGAATGGGGTAATTGGGTGATCGGCATTAAGGAGGGCATATGATGTAATGAGCAACTAGGTGTTACATGCAATTGATGAATCACTACCCCTGAAACTAATAATATACTATATGCTAACGAAATTGAATTTAAATAAAAAGAAAAGAAAACAGAATACAGAAGGGCAGGTTAAAGCTGTGAGGCAATAATTTAATAACTGGCCCATCATACTAGGGAGTGACTTCTCTCTGCACAGCATTCACACTTGGTCTGCTTTCTTGTATGCACATATTACCTTCTACCTGCAATGGGAGTTCTTGGATATGCCTCAACAATCGGACTCAAATATAAATTCCTTTAAGAGCAAGATTAGTAGGTGATTCAACTCTATATACCATCTTGATGACCCCCAAAGCTTCACACAATAGTTATACATAGCTGATATGTAGTAATTTTGCCAAATGAATGAATTTGATCTCAGATGAGTAAAATGTCAGTAGCTGGAAGGAAACCAGAAGGGAGCAAAAGGGGTGCCCAGACATAATGAAAGTCACTGAAGATTTGTTGATTGAACAGAAGCTGAATATAATACAAGCTGAAATACTTGTAAATTCTTGTGAAATGCATGGTCACATGAACTTTGTGGAGATGCTATTAAATTAATTGGAAGTGTCCTGAAAACATGCAGTTATTTTGGTATTGGTTCCCCAACTCTGGCAAGAAGAGGGGAAAGAGCAGAATATTCTTTACAGGCAGACCTGGTCCTCCCAGAGTCTTCATGCTTTGCTCAGAATACTCCAGACTAGTTCTCAGACTCTGAGCTATAAAACTTGGCAGACTTTGGAGAGTTAGTGGCTATTATTTCTGCTTAATGAATTATCCCCAGATTTAGTGGCATTAAACAACAATGATTTTATTATGTTCATGGGTTCTGTGGGTCAGAAATTTAGAAAGAACATAGCGGAAATGGCTTTTCCCTGCTTGAGGATGTCTAGAGTCTCACCTGGGAAGACTGTGAGTGCAGGAGATGTTATGTGTGAGAACTAGAATAATCTGAGCACATCCTCACTTATATGTCTGATGATTGATGCTGACTGCCAGCTGGGATCTCAGCTGGGGTTGGTGACCGGGGTACCAGCTTGTATCCTACTGCCTTGGCCTGGGCTTCCTCTCAGCAGGGCAGCCTCAGAATAGTCAGGCTTCTTACATGGTGGCTCAGAAGCCATGCAGTGCTGCTTCTGCATCCTTCTATTGGATACAGCTAACTCACAAGCTCACCTGTATTTAAGGGGAGAGGACTTAGTTCCAATGAATGTCAGTATGATCAATTGTAGAAGTGCACATAGGATGAGAAGCATTTTTGTGGACATCTTGAAAAATATAATCTGCTACAGCTATTAAATCCATCCTCCACGTTTTCTAGATGAGGTCACTGAGGACTACAGAGCTTGGGAAGCAGTTTGCAATAGCAGTTTGGGCTGCTACAACGAAGTTCCACAAACTGAGTAGTTTTAAACAACAGAAGTCAATTCTCTCACACTTCTGGAGGCTGAAAGTGTGAAATCCAGGCTTCGGCAGAGCCAGACTCTCTGACAGCTCTCAGGGAGAATTCTTCCTTTCTTCTTCCTAGCCTCTGGTGGTTCTCAGCAATCCTCAGAGTTCCTTGGCTTGAAAATACCTTACCCCAATTTCTGCCTCATCATTACCTCCCAGCTTCTCTGTGCATCTCCACATCATCTCCCCATTGTGTATGTCTATGTGTCCAAATTTTCCCTTTTCTAAAGGACACCAATTATATTGGATTAGGACCCATTCTAATGGGCTCATTTTAACTTTCTTACCTCTGTAAGGTTCTATTTCCAAATAAGGTCACATTTTGAGGAGTTAGAACTTCATCATATATTTTGGGGTGGGGGGTGGGGACACAATTCAACCCATAACCCCATCCTTTATGAAACCCATGGGATGGAGAGAACTTAGAGATTTATCCTAAGGCTGAGAATCACCACCAGCAGCCATGCTGAAGGAATTTCTATGCCAATGAGCTTGGGCCAAGACTCTGAAGGTATTTCAAAGAGAAAGGGGTCTGGGATTATTTGAATATGCTGTCTGAAATGTTATTAAAATGCTGATGAAAAAAATGAATGGTGGGCAGCAAGTGCCATCAGAGAGGATCCCAGTGATTCCAGTAAGAGATCAGATGCAGAAGCCAGTTCCCCCTCTCCCACATCTAAAGGGTAATGATCAGACTGCAGAAGCAGCTTGGCTCCAGTCATGCCAGCTTGCTGACCTACACTCCACCAACAAGCAGAGGGGACTGGTGGAGGAGATGAAGAAAGGAAAAGCTATTCTTTCACCCCTGGCTTGGAATTATGAAAAATGGCTTTCCCTTTCATCAAAACAGTGATGTGAAGCAGATGATACAGGGATAATGGGGCCCGTGGGACTTTAACAAAGCTAGGACGAGCCCTGGAAGAGGGAAACTGTATTTTACTTTGTCTACCAGTGGCCTCTCTTCCAGAATTTAGGGGAATACAAAATATTGTGCACTATTCACCAATAACAACATAATTTAAAAAAAATGAAATGTTGCTATTTATTAAGGGCCTAATAAGGACCGCATACCCGTGTTGTGTGGTTTATCTATGCCACCTGCAGCTTCTCATACACCTTCCAGTCCCTTTTTTGTTTTCTTGCCCATCAGCTTCTGGTGTGGCTTTTACTAAGTAAAACTGCATCCTTTTGTTGGAGGGCTGCCTTCAGGCTGCCAGGGCTCACTTTTCCAGCCACAGGGGGAGCTGGAAGTGCTTGGGAATTTAGCCCTGGGGTAGCCTTTACCTAATGACTCATAGGTGTGGGAATATAAACCTGTAGGAGTATAAATTCATCAGCTCCCTCACTCCTCCTCTGTGTTGTTACCTATCCTCTCCTCTATATAAACTCTGTGGGATTGACTTAAAACTACTCTCTGTAAGATGTGACTTGGCCTCCTTCTCCTACCTGTTTCAATGTCATACTTCTCTACTAGTTTTGACTGAAAACAGTCCCTAATAAAGAATTTTCATGTACACTCTAATGTCAAGGTTTGTTTCAGTGTCTGATTCTAAGATACCATCTTATGGGACCTCCACGATCACTCCCACAGGGTAGATGGGATCATCCCTATTCTGAAAACATGGAAACTCTGGCTGTAAGTGGACCTGCCCCCAATCACATCATAAGTTAGTAAATGTCTTGACTTTTAAACCTGCTAATTACCTTATAAGTTATTTTAGCTGCTATGGAGCCCCGACACTTTGGGCTTAATGAGATAGCATGTCCTTATTGAAGGGAAAATCACTGTTAAAAGATGTGGCAGTATTTTTAACCTTGCCACTTTGCCACCTTGGGTAAGTCGCAACCTCTCTGAGTTTCACTGCTTCATTTTCTTGCCTCTAAAATGAGATGGTTGCCTTGTGGAGCATTTTCTGGCCTTCCTAAGAGAATGATTTGTTTCTATGGTGAGGTTTCTGTGCACTTCATACATACTTGCATTATAAATCATATTTCATATATCATACAAGTTTAATTCACATGATACAAAGCTAGTTCACTGTGTAGATTGTGAGCTTCAGAATCAGACTTTGGTTTGCTGTTTAGTAGCCATGTGAACTTGACAAAATATTCACCTCTCAAACACGAGTTTTACTTACATGCAAAACAAAGATGGTCATATCTACCTCATATAGTTATATTGAGAATCAAGGTAAATAACTAAAATGAAACGATGAGCAGATAAGTAAGCATTCAAAAAATGCTGCTATCCTTATCATGAAAGCTTTCAATTTATAAACAATTCATGATACTATTTACTTCTATTTCTATTTTAATTGGTCTGAAGCAAAAATTATGACTCTAATAACAGCTTAAAGAATGCTATAAATTTCAGATTCCAGAGTAAAAGGGCATGGTCGCTTTTTTCTATGAGTTCACTCAAAGTAAATATTTGCCATGTCACAGGCAAAAGCACGTGCCACACGCATACCTCCCCCCACCAAGGCTCAGCTTGCCAAAGAAGACAAACATATTTCATGTAGACCCAGCAGGTCTTCCATCTTTAGCCTGAGGTCATCCTATCTGCCCTCAAAAGCTTTTGAAAAGAGAAGTGCAAAAGAGAAGGAAGTCCCAGCCATTTCCACAGTCCACTCAATAAGCCAGGACTGAATTAAGATGCTTTCATCTTAGGAAACTTATGTGTGTCAGTCAGCAAAATGGTGGTCCTATGTCATCACCAGCAGACAGAGGGTCCTGGAGCCCTGGGCTTGCTCTGACCAGCATGGTTGGCCTCAGGACTTCAGTCCTATTTTGGCTTTGAAATCTGCTCCACACTTAAACTTTTGAGCTTGGCTTCCTGCATTACCGAGAGGCATCTGTCCCTCACCCTCCCCACGGTAGGGCTGGGGGTGGGTTATCCGAGTCCAGGCTTTGCCCAAGCTGGTGCTGAATTCCCATATCTCAGTACAACACTAAGAAAACACTCATCAATGTGTATTGACTGAATGAGTGATTAAATGAATTGATGTGTAAATTATAAGAGCTGAATTTTGTTTGCACCACCACTTACATTGACCTCTACCTCTGACATTGTCATTCAGCACTTCTTAAATTTGGGCTGGAGAGCAGGGAGAAAATATAATTTATGAAGCCCCTACCACCTACAGATTGCACTTTCTGTCACTTCATTCTGTCAGCAATTTTATTTTATGATGACAAAGGGAAGTTACGAAAAATTAAGTAATTCTCCTGAGCCCCCACAGATAATGGGTGGCAATTTTAAGATTCAAACTCCAATTTTCTGACTTACAAGTTCACGATCTCTCCACTATTCCATAACAGTCCTCAAAATTAGAAGAAGGTGCTGGTTGGTAGAGAAGAAGAAGAAAAAAAAAAAAAAGACTATGGTGTCTGACTCTTGAGTTAAACTGTCTTTCTGTTGAATGGCATCCAAACCACTTTTGACAGATAGGGCCTCAATTCATGTTACAGATATTCTGGAATGGACACAACCATTCAGTCCACAAAACTTGACAGAGCAGTCTCTACATTCCTGGCACCATCTAAGATAGATAAATTAGTCCCCAAATCAGCTCTCAAGGAACTGCCCAGCAAATTCCCTTGACCTCACTCTCAAGGGAATTATTAAAAATGAATCTGCATAACTTTTTTTTGTAGCAGTAGCACCAGATGAGCAGTAAGTACTAAAGAAAATGGATTTCATTTTACCCCTTTAATTCACATCTGAGGAATATGCATAGACCTAGAGATGGCTATCATATGTACAGTAAAAAGGCTGAAATTCCTAAAAATAGTGTCAGATGCTGATGACGCATGCCTCTGTAAAGCCCCAGATTGCTGACCCACATGTGCCTTTGTGTCGCTTTTCCTCTGCATCCTCCTCAGGCAGGTCAAAGCTTTTACAGACCACAGCCCAGCAGACTGCTGGGTGGAAAGAGTTTTAAGTCTCCTTGGTAGAAAGACACTAAATGTAAGTTTCTGCAAGGAATAGCACTTGAGTGTCAGCAAGGGTTACTGGCCCCAAATCATTTCCCTTTTCCCTTAAGAAGGATAAAACTGTCTCAAGAAATATATGCTGGAGTGAGGAGCAGAGGTGGGATCTCTCATTTTGAGTACATTTCCCCCCAGCCGGCTTTACTTCTCTGAAAAGGAGACATAAAGGCATGGAGCTTCTGGCCTTATGGAAAATAACTGCAGAGTGTAAAATGTAAAAGGACTCAGAAATTCAACTTTTACCTGGCTTTGGACATGTCACTGCCTCTCTGCTTACATTCTTCCTGCCTGAGTCCTTATCTTTACCCATCTAACATATGGGGTGAGATTTAAGTTTTCTGTAGTGCTACTTGAGACCTCAGAGAGAATATATACATGGACAGTGTATTTCTTACCTCTCAATGTGTTGCTCCTTTTTCAAATGACTAGACAGGAACTTCTCATAATTTTTAAGAGTCATGAGGGTGAATATATCACAGAAACCTAATATCCCAGTCTTATACATCCCTACTAGTTCGAGACTATTAATGGTTATGCACAAACACTGTTCCATAGGGGATGCTATGTTCTCAGTTGGAATATTGTTCATGTAATTCCTGAGTAGAATACACTTCTGTACCCACTTCCCCAAGCCATACATAGAAGAATGGTGACAAGATGGGGGATAAGAGGATTTAAGTACCTGATATTCACTGAAGGATAATGTGATAATGAGACCTTTCCTTGCATTTTTAGTGTAAAGACTTGCCAATTTTACATGTTCAGCTGGCCAGCGACTTCATCTCTACAACACAGTCAAAGAAGTGGGATAAAGGAATTTTGCATGTGTTTACTCACCTCTTTCCTAGAATCAGGAATCGCTCAGAGAGAGGAAAGAGAAGAATAGGCCCCACTTCCTAGTCTCAGTATCTACGATCAAATGCAGTATTTCTCAAGTGTTCGGAAAAGGAGTCGAGACAGGTAGAGACAAGTTTCCTATGCAGGATCTGTGTTGATGGTGGAGGAAAGCACAGTACACTTAAAAAATAGGGGATATTGGAATTGTGGTCCTAGCTTTTTCCAGAACTTGCCATATAATCTAGGGTAAACGACTTAAGTGCTTGGCTTTCCCAAAGGTCAAATAAGGGACAGGAGAAAATGAACACAATGCTATCTCTGGCAGTGAGATTAGAAAACTAGGCCAGAGTCAGATTACGAAGAAAATTTTGCTGAGAATTCTGGATTCTCTAGAGTGACAAGGGTGACGTTATCTTGCTCATGTGGCTTATGCAAACCCCCATCCTGGCTGTCATGGCTGTGATTCAACAAGGACAACCACCTTTTACTTCAGATATTGTATATTCACTGTATAGCCTGCAAACCACATGGTTAGATTTCACCTGCCCCATTGCTGCCTCTGTTAATGGAATGATACCATAACCAAAGACCAGTTTGGGGATCTTGTAATCCAAAAACAATGATGAAGTGACAGAGGCTGCAAGTAGCTTTCTCCAGAACTAGCCACAGTGGACGTGATAACATTAAAGTCACAAGAGTTATTGTAACAAGAACAGTGTGGTAATGAACGAAAAACAGACAAACTGACCACTAGAAGAGCAGAGAGAGATTTTATATATGTGGGAACACAATACATGTTGGCATCTCATTTTTTAACTGAAATTTTGGAATTATAATTTATTTATATTATTTAGATAGATGATGCTGGAAAAACTGAGTTCACCACATAGAAGTGAAAGTGGAGTCATATTTCCCACACTATGAACAAGAAAACGATAGAAAAATACTAAACAATTGAAGGCCTAAAAGGAAAGGTAACATGGAGCAGCTAGAGCAAATTGAAGATGAAAGTAATGAAGGCAGTGGGGGATGATTTATTGAATATGACCCCAACCTTTCAAACAACAAGGATCTCTATTTCTCATCTTACAACAAAACTGTGGCACAGATTTCTCTGTGTTCCTCAAAGCCTGCTTTCTTTCCCCCATTACCACATCGAAATTCCCAGATTCCCTTGTTGTTTGCTATGTCCAAGGACACCAGTGGAATGTGGGCAGAAGTGATGTATGCTATTTCTAGGATTGGTCCATATACACTTGGCATAGTTCTGGAGTATTTGGTTTGTTTGAGATTTAAGTTAATCTAGAACAAATCCTCTTTATTTTCAGGATATGAAGGTGGTGGCAGTGGAGAATCTGGAGGAGGAAGGAGAGAAATAGGAGAAAGAAGTCCTCTTTGCAGAAATTGCCCCCTGCCCCAGACTCACTGGCAATAATGAATTCAGACCAGAGGAAGAGATGAGTGAACATAGTCTGGTAGCCGAGGTGAGACCTGAGTGAAGGGCAGAGGAAGGTCTGTTTTCAAAATAAAGGAGCCTCGGTGTCCATCAAAAGATGAATGGATAAAGAAGATGTGGTTTATGTATACAATGGAATATTACTCAGCCATTAGAAATGACAAATACCCACCATTTACTTCGAGGTGGATAGAACTGGAGGGTATTATGCTGAGTGAAATAAGTCAATCGGAGAAGGACAAACATTATATGGTCTCATTCATTTGGGGGAATATAAATAATAGTGAAAGGGAATAGAGGGGAAGGGAGAAGAAATGGGTAGGAAATATCAGAAAGGGAAACAGAACATGGAAGACTGCTAACTGGGAAACGAACTAGGGGTGGTGGAAGGGGAGGTGGGCGGGGGTGGGGGTGACTGGGTGGTGGGCATTGAGGGGGGCACTTGACGGGATGAGCACTGGGTGTTATTCTGTATGTTGGCAAATTGAACACCAATTAAAAAATAAATTTATTATTAAAAAAATAACAAAAAAATCAAAATAAAGGTCCACCTGTTGGTGAGGGGCCATGTGGGGGATTGGCTCTTGGCCTCATACTTTGTGGGAAAAGCTGCTTGTGATGTGATGCCTTTTAATTCATCTTCTAGTGAATGGATCATTCCTATAATTTCAGCTGCCAACTCCTCTTGTTCTGTGCATTTAGAGCTTTCTTCATTCAAGTCCTATTCTCAGGAAGTTAATTTCTCCTTAAACTTTTCACAGTTTCCTCAGGCTCCAGATTTCTGATGACTCTTTCTCTAGGCTAGAATTCTTCAAAGGTGACTCCAGTTTTTCATATTCCTTTTGAACAGAGCTAAGCCTGTCAAAGAGTTTGCATTTTTTTCTGAATCAATGTTGGCATGCTTTGGGGCAAGGTTTTTTTTTTTTCCCTTTTAATAAAAAGTGGCTTTTATTTGACCTAAATATTCTGAACAAAATAGGAGACCTGTGAAAAATGTGACTCTCACTCCCACAAGAAGCTGTAGATGTCAAAGTCTGAGCCAGGTCATCAGGTGGAACAGCCACCGTCTTAACACAGCTTTCCAAGGATTAGCAGGAGGTAAGGCTTCCCGAAGGTTCACAGCCCCTCCATGGTACCAACACCCTCCCCACCCCCCTGCATCCCCAAATCCTCCTTCAGAAGCAATGGCTCTACCAGGATGATGACTGCATTGTGTACTCCATAGTATTACACAGGGAACTAAACCCTCACCTGGCCACTGGGATAGACCATCCGTGGAGCTGATAGGGAGGAGGGCAGTTATGGCAAAGACCTTATATGCTCCACCACTGACTGTTCAGTGTTCCTTCTTACCCTCTTGTAATCTTTTAATTGGGAAAATTTTCAAATAGAGAAAAGTAGAAAACTAGTACAATGAACATCTATTTACCAACTACCTAGATTCAACATTATTAGCTATTTATACCATTTACCCTACCCACCTCTTTCTTATTCTTTAATTTTTTAAGATAAGCCACCAGAATATAAACCCTAGACATCCTGATACTTTAGCATGCATTTCCAAAAATAAGGACATCCTGCTATGTAACTGTGTAGCCTTGTGGTACTCATGTTACTCACCTTACAGATGGGGAGACTAACTGATGCCTCAAAAACCCTTTGAGGAAGGCAGGGAAATAACATTTTAGCATGTTCAGCTGTTTAGGTATGTAGGGTGAGGTGGTGAATGGCCTGAAGACATAGGTAAGGATCTCCTCAAATAGCTTTAGGAAACTCGCTGAGCTGGGTGGGGCATACATACAATTTTTAAATTATTGTAAAGGGAAAGATATATACCATAAAAAAAGGAAAAGACAAGGGACAAACTGTGACAAATATACATGGTTTGTATAGTACAGATCAAAATGTAATATTCTTTTTTTAAAAAATATTTTATTTATTTATTTGACAGAAAAAGGTGGGGTGGGCATGGTGGGTGGGGGAGTAGCAGAGGGAGAAGGAGAAGCAGGCTCCCCACTGAGTAGAGAGCCCTGGTTGGATAGATGTGGGGCTCTATCCCAGGATCCTGGGATCATGTCCAGAACTGAAGGCAGATGCTTAACTGACTGAACCACCAAGGCACCCAAAAGCTAATATTCCTAATATATAAAGAGCTCTTCCAAATCAATAAAAAGCTGAACATTTTTTTCTTTTCTTTTTTTTTTAAGCTAACATTTCATTTTTAAATGGAAAGAGCATTTTAAAAGTGATCATTTTTGTTTTGTTTTGCTTCTCCTTTGTATAACTTTGCTTTGGGAAAACACCCATTACTACTTGAGGAAAATGTATTTATTACATAGCACCACTTTCCCTACCCTAATAATTGGCATGTGACAAACCAACTAGACCACAGCATCCCTCAGACACACTGATTTATCAGGGATTAGCACGTTTCCAATGAGTCAAACTTTTGCAGATGCTATAAGCTGCTATATACGCTATAAAATAAAAGGAACCCCCTCAATTTTTTTTCTGAAATCACTATCTTGAGGACAATGTAAGCCCAGATCCATCTTTGGGGCTACATGGGGAAGAGCCTGGCTAAGAAGATAGATCTTTGGGTTAAGATGGCAGGGGGAGAGAGACAGAGATAGGAAAGAAGGAATGATTTCATGATTATTTGAGATCCTGGATCTAGGCTTTCTTAAAAGCAGTTGTAACCCTAGACTTCCCAGTTATAAAATCCAATATATCTTCAAGTTTGTTGGGTTGTTGTCATATACTATGAAAGGATATGGCCTGATATATCTATTACCAAAAAATCCACAAATGAAAAAATTTAAAATGGTCAATTACCATTGGTAATTGGTCAATTGCCAATATAGGAACAACAATCTCATGAGAAAACAAAACAAAACATTAAAATCAAACAGTGTGTTTTTATGTATCTTATTTTCAAAGATTAAAAAGGTTGATAAATACTGAAAAGGTATCAAATTAAATACTGCTCAGACTATAGGTGCACAGGAAGGAAGGGGTAGGGGAGTGCAGGAGCCTAACTCTCCTGTCAGTCTAACCCGTTTTGCCTTCCCTGGGATAGATTCTGCTTCCAAATCCTTCTCTCATGTCATTCAAACTTCCTGTTCAATGACCGGATGCTATGATCCACCACTTTCCAAAAGCCCCTGAGCTCCATTGCTGTGGTCCATGGTCCAGGGGCTTGATCCCAACTCACTGACTTTTCCCTAGAAGGAGTTCTCAGCATGCTCTGTGACCAGAGACTCTGAGATCAGAGTCTGCTCTGCAGAAATGCTAACAAACTAGAAGCTTCAGTTTCTTCCCTATTAGCCTACCTTTTCACACCATAGTTAAGGTACACACATACACATGTACACACACAAACCAGGATTGGTATGGCAAAGTGACTCTGAATGGGGACTGTGGAGTCTGAATACCGGGGTTTGAATCTTGACTCTGAATCTTCCTAAATACATGACCCTGGAGAGTATACTTAACTCCCCCAGTCTCTTCATCTGGAAAATGGGGACAATAAAAACATCTACCTCATTGTCTTGAGAGTAAATGAATACATATACAAAGTCTCCAGCACAGCACTTGGCACATAGGTCACCATCAATACATGCAATTATCAGTCCTTTATGGGCATACACACTTGTTTCCAGAATGGGAAAGCTCATATATCTTTATGAAAATTTATTCACAAATGACAGAAACCAATGCCAAAATAGCTTGTGCAAAGAGGACAATTTATCAGCTCATTTAACTGGGGAGTCCAGAGGTTGAGTTTGCCTTGAGCCTGGTTATATCCAAAGTTCAAATGATGTCAATGGGTGCTAGTTCCCTAAAAATTATAATTGAGTCTTATAATTGTGGTTTTGAATATATGAGAGAGTTAAAGAGTCAAGATTCAAATCCCAGTTTTACCACTTATCAAAGTGTGAATTTGGGGAAATCAGTCCCTGTCTTTGAGAATGTGGGGGAAATCCCCTGCAGGGGGCCTGAGATCCACGCCATCCTGTGATCATTTCTCCACCCTCATTCAGACAGCAGATAAATTAACAGGCTGTGATTGCCATCAAGGATGCAATGGATATAGATAAAGATATGGATATATTTTTCCTTATATATCTCTCTATATAACTAATTTATTATATAGATATATAGATATAACTCCTAATTTATTTCTTAAGATCGTATCTTCCATAGGCTCTCAGTTTCCACAATAGAATGATGTGGAGTGGCTTTGTGTGAATTCAACTACTAAATTTTATTCTAAAACAATGATTCCACCAGGTGGTATGTAATTCAGACAAGGGACATGGAGCCCAGCAGAGAAGTCCAACAATATTCATCCATAAAGGATGCCAAGAATTAACTTGGAAGGTTGAAGAAATCATAGAGGGAAAAAGGACACTGTGTTTGCACACATTAGGAGTGTCATCACTGTCTGATCTGTGCCACAAAGCTGATCCTGCACATCTCCTTTTTTTTTTTTTTTTTTTTTTTGCTGAGTAACAGAACGCATTATTTCCTAGCAACAGCCATCCCATTGTCTTCCCCTGACTGGGCCATACAGGGTCAATCCTTCTGAGCATGTAGGTCAGAGGCAGCAAATGCGCCTCACATTATTAGGTCTCTACATCTGTGAAGCTTATATATACATGTGGCTTCTTACAAGGAGAAAATCATTGACACCTTTAGTAATGCATGCATCCAGGTCAAAACTAACAGTGGAACTAAAAAGGCACTTTCTAATTATCAACAAAATGAACCTTTTTGCACATTTGGGAGACTTTAGTTTTGAAATGGAAGAAGTGCAGGAGATCTCAAAGGTCATCTTGTCCAACTCCTTCATTTAACTGCAGGAGGTCCAGAAAGGAAACCCCATGTACCCAAAGTCACACAGGTAATGACAGCTTTTACCAGAACCAGAGCCTTCTGTCCCCTGAGTCAGTGACCTGTTTGCTTCAGAGCAGCCTATTTAATACCAGCTAGATGATTATACCCCCTTTCTTAGCTTTTGCCTTGCAGAGTTTCCCTAGTGGGTTTTAATGTCCTGCATTGTTACCATCTCCCTGGGGCCCTCGTGACTGTAGGCCCACCCTCCATGCTGAAATGTGTTCAGATAAGTGAGCTCCTTTTAACAAACATTTAAGCAAACATAAGCACTGTAGTGATTTCAAAGCTGATTTGGCTAATTTATGCCATTGTTTCACTTCATCAAAGTGAATCACCGGGAATGAATGCTTGTGCACATTCATTGCAATGGAATCCACAGAGATCTCTGACCCTTGAAACTGGAGAGGACTTTAATTGTGGCCCAGTTACTCTCAGAGTTGTGTGCATTTTCCCTATTCAACCCTCAACCAGAATTCATTATTGGTTTGTGTCTTCTCTGATTGTTTTAAAGCTTATCTTTAGGGTCATCCTCTTGACGGGTTTTTGCCACAGCTAGTGTGTCCAGTAAATGAAGGGAATTGGTTGTGAGGAAAGAGTAGAGGGGCCTTTGGAGAGAAACAGTACTGTTTACAGGATTGAATCTCAGATACAAGGCTCAATTTATAGTCTGTTTTGATTATCTACCTAAAGACCTATGTTGTGAATGTAAGATGCACTGTATATATTCATTACTTCTTGAGTCAACAAATGAAAAAACAAATGAATCAATAAAACAAGAGCCCATCTCAATTTCACCTCCACTCTGCAGATTCATTGTTTGCCACTTGAAACTAAATCCAATCTTCCTATCTCAGTCTTCACCCTACTTGACTCATAAGCAGCATTTGACAAGTTGATTGTCCTCTCCTCTTTGACACATGCCCTTCTTCTCTTGGCTTTGAGGATACCATACTCTGTTGATTTTCCTCTATCTTACCATTTGCCCCTTTTCATTTGCTAGCTGATCCTGCATCATGCTCCCAACCTCCAAATTTTTGAGTGACCCAGGGCTCAGTTCTTAATCCTTTTCCCTTTTTTTATACAGACTCATTCCCTTGTTGATTTCATCCAGGTCCATGACTGATGACTGCTCAAGTCATATCTATAGCTTGGACCTGTTCTCCAAACTCCCAATCTGTTTATCCAACTACCTACTTACATTTCTACTTGAATGTACAAACTTGATATGAGTAACAGTGAGCTCATCTCTGCCCCCTAAGTCTGCTCCTTCTGCCATCTTCCCATTTCAGTTAATGGCAACTCCATTCTCTCAGCTGTTCAGGTCAAATCCCTGAAGTCATTCTTGTCCTTATCACTCAGATAAAGACAATACTCTAGGGCATGGTGGACCCACAGGATAAAAGAAGCCTGTATTCTGAAATGAACTACAGCTGCTTTACAGTAAAGCTAGACTGCCTTCTTCCAGAAAGTTACATGACAAGAAAGAAGTTCTAAATTATATAAGCCACTGTATTTTTGGATCTCTTTGTCACAGGGGCTTAACCTGTGCTCTAAGTAACATAGGAGGTGAGTAACTAGAAGTTGTAAATGTAGAAACTATTCTGTTGAGAAGTCTGAGTATGTGGGAAGGAGAGAACTGAATAAGGCCATTGCTGGAATGTTTTATTGAAAAAATTGCGAGAAGACTTGGCTCTGTGGGAAGGTTGGTACAATGTGATCAGTTCACTGAGACACAAGCCTGTTCTCTGATACAGTAAGTTCTCTGGATGTCCCCCAGAAAATCCAACTCACTCAGGTCTTTGGGCACAAAGTGGACCTGGAAGGGCGTAATGTCTGAGTCCTGTTTACAACACCATTCCTTCTTCTTGAGGTAATATACACTGTAAATTTTAAAATAATGGCATTGATGATCCAATAGTGGGAAGCACAGACTGAGTGAGCTTTTTAGTCTTTAAATGGATGAGATTTTGCATGGAACCATTCATGCTCATAATTCCCCTCTTGTACCAAAAAGTATATATAAATAAAAATACTGACAACTCTCAATTATTAAGCACCTAAAATTTATTCTAGCCAATGCAGGTGCTGCTTGCAAAAATCTGCAAGTCAGGTGTTATCACCTACAACAATTAACCATAATATTCATACTGTTAGTTGTTACCTGAATTTTTCCCTGGTGGCCTGGATCACTTTGTGACTTGTTCTAACATAGGCCTGAGTTTGCTGGCTTTCATTTTACTGGCCATCTCTTCCTTTTTAAAAAAGATTTAAAGCAATTTTTTAAAGTAATCTCTATACCCAGAGTGAGGCTAGAACTCACAACCTTGAGATTAAGAGTTGCATGTTCCACCAACTGAGCTAGCCAGGAACCCCTGGCCATTTCTTCTATTGAGACACATTAACAAAAATTAAAGTTGGCAGGGATTTTTGAATATAGTTGCAGAAGGCTGTATGCTTAAAAGTGGGCTTTCATTTATGGCAGGCACCAATCTATTCTTAATATATGTCTCAGAATTCAATGGTTTAGATCCAAAAGATTTAATACTAGGGGAGCTTGAACAGTAAAGTTCTGAAAATTGGTAAGTCTAATATTCAAAGTAAAACCTCTGTTAGATTTTGTAGCATATAAAATATTCTAAATATTCACTGTATGGAGCCAACAAAGAATCCCTATGCTTCCTGAAATTGGCAGATAGAAGTCATCTTCAGAGACTGAATACCACTAGGGACTTTGCAGTAGACTCCATTGGACCTGGGATGGGTAATCAGCGGACCTAGGTCAGGAATTGTATCTATGATTCTCGGCAAGTATTTATTTTTAGCTTGGTTATGAAGACAAGAAAGAATGAAGGAGTAAAATAAAAGGTGTAGGACTGGTAGTTGAATAGACAGCACAAACTAGCTATAAGATAGTGGAAATTCCCTCATGATGATGATATGTCAGATATTCATGAATGTTTGGGGCTTTTTTCACCAAATTTAACCACACTAGCCATCAGCATACATGAAAGAACATTACTTGAAGTCATTATCTTTCTTTCTTTCTTTCTTTTCTTTCTTTCTTTCTTTCTTTCTTTCTTTCTTTCTTTCTTTCTTTCTTTTTTTAAGATTATTTATTTATTTATTCATGAGAGACACACAGAGAGAGGCAGAACATAGGCAGAGAGGGAAAAAGGCTCCTTGAGGGGAGCCCGATGCAGCACTTGATCCCTGGACCCAGGATCATGTCCTGATCTGGAGGCTGACATTCAACCACTGAGCCACCCAGGTGTTCTGAAGTCATTTTATTTCAATGAAGCTATAACACGGTCCAGGTTAGAGACAGATGGAGAGCAGATGACTCTCCCAAGACCAGGAGATACCACACTCATAGCCCATAGCCATATTTACAGAAATAAAAGATGATACATGTGGGTCCATTCATCTTTACAGGAGGGTTGACTATTTCTCCAATTACTCTATTTACTCACGTGTGGGAGAGGACTCCATCTTGTTCCTAAGTCACCAAAATCATAGGTGAGTATTTCACTGGAGGATATAGAGGACTTCATTCATGAGCCCAAAGACTCACCTTAGCCCCCATGCAGCAGTAAATTCTATAAGGAGGGGACGTTTACTCAGATACTTCAGATACCTTCCTAGGACCAAGAAAAGACCCACATGTTGTCCCAACTTGACTTCTAGATGCAGTTGTTACAAATCAGTAATTTTCAAATGATTTTCCCACTACCTACAATAAGAAATACATTTAACTTTGCATCCTTGTACAGATACTCATACCTTTGTATATAATTTAACTGAATCAAGTTTTTTGTGCAATAATACTTTCTTATTATGTGTAATGCACCTAATATTTTCCATTCAATTCTATTATATTGTAAAATTGCTGGTTGGACTTAGTATTGATTTCACAAAGTAGTAATGGCATGGTAACATGAAGTTTCAGAAAACAATGTTTTTGGTTAATAGAATAGAGAGATTCCTATAAATTGGTCCACTAACAATTTGGATTTTTTTCTTATTGGTTTATAGACTTGGCTTTCTCTTCCTTAAATTTTATAAAGCAACAACCCTTTTCTGTGACATCTCCAAAGTATATATCTTGTCTGTAACTAAGCAGCTTTCAGCAGCCTAATGTGTAGCTGGCTTGGGCCCAGACCTGCCTGTGCAGCTCTGTAATTGGAGCACCCAGGAGATCGGAGATGAGAAAGGAGAAGTGGGTGTCAAGAAGATAGAAGTCTATCCTTATTACAGAAGCCTTCCCTTTATAAACAATTCTATCACTGGTATTGTGAGGTAGGGAGAGAAATAAAATGGGAAACTTCGAGTAAGAATGAAGGAAACAATGAATTTCAGGTAAGGCAACCAACAACATCTGCAAAAACAATATAAGTGATAATGGCTACTACTAAGTATTGCCCACCTGCAGTATGCCAGGGACTGTGCTTAGTGTATTACATACATTATCTCACTTCACTCATAAAATTCCCCTGAGGTAGATAATATTATTTTTCATTATCTTTTTTCCACTTTAAATTTTGCCATCTTTTTAAAATTGAAGTATAATTACCATACCATATCATATTAGTTTCATGGGGACAAAATAGTGATTTTCACATTTGTATACATTGTGAACCATCATCATAGAAGCCACACAAACTTGACTCATTAAATAAAAATTACAAGGTTAATTGAAGACACAGATCCCTGTTGATTGACCTTCTCAGTTATATGCTGTTTGTGATATAAATTGGACTCAAATCATTGGTAGCTTCAGACATTGAGACATTTGTCAAATCCCATCGGTGAGGCTCATGTAAAGTGGGCTGTGACAGTATCATGGGCTTAGGAAATGGGCAGAGGACTCCTGAATGTTAGGTCAAGTTGGGAAAGGGTCCACTGTTGCATTGATATGATAGAGAAAAGCCAAGTAGAAATTAGAGGTGAAGGGAGAGAGACAAAAATATACATAACACTTTAGGGCAAGATAAAGGTGTAACAGGGAAGAAAAGTAGAAATGTTGTGGCAGGTAAGCTGGAAGACAAGGCAAGAGGCACAAGAGTCAGTTTGTGGGTCAGGTAAAGGGTCCAGTAATGATTCAGTGGCTGGGGGTATGGACTAGGGTATCACACCTCAGCATGCACTGTAAGGCAGGATGTGGGAATTTAGAAAGCCATGCCAGATTGTGAGGAGACTTTAGGAAAGAGGTTAGGGTTAGGGGGCTAACCTAGTTATCATTGGTACCTAACCCTATACATATCATATTATTTTAACCCATATACATAACCCTAAAGTGTTGTGTATATTTTTGTCTCAGAGTAACTCTGTCACTTGACAGAGGAGAAAGCAACCAGTAAGGTCAAAGGATATAGAAAAAGCCCTAGAAGACAGGTTATTAATTTGAGTGGTAACATCCCTCATGCTTCTTACCAATTTCCAAAAAATTATAAGACAGATAGGGCAGCCCTGGTGGCTCAGTGGTTTGTGCCGCCTTTGGCCCAGGGCCTGATCCTGGAGACTTGGGGTCAAGTCCTGCATCGGGCTCCCTGTATGGAGCCTGTTTCTCCCTCTGCCTCTCTCTCTCTCTCTCTCATGAATAAATTTAAAAAATCTTAAAAAAAAATATAAGACAGATACCCTTTAGAAGCTACATTCTCTCCTTTTGCCATAACTCTGTTAAAATGTGTGAATTTGTGATTGAATAATCAAGTATTGCAAGTCCCCTACATCTCTTGGATGAATCTAGATTCTTAGATTCAAAAAATGAGCTGGAAAAATACTTATAATCGTATATTTCAATTGTTTCCTCAAGTAACCTCAAGTCATAGAACACTTTCTCTCTTTCTTCTTCCTCCTCCTCTTCTTTTTTCTGTTTCTCCTTTTTTTTTTAAAGATTTTATTTATTTATTCGTGTGTTTCTCCTAATTTAAATCTTAAATGGAATCTTAAAACATAAAACAAATGAAAGCTGAGCTGCTCAGGTGGACAGTAGAGTAGTATGACCTTCCTGTGACCTCCCAGGGTGGCCCTTGAGTGAAAACCACTGATGTGGTTTGAGTCTCTCATTTTATAATAGAGTTTGAGGCTCAGAGAAGAAAGTGATGTGTCCCCAAGTCACACTGCGGTTTTATAAATAGATCAGGAAGCAAGAGGCTGTTAGAACATTATAGTAACATAATATCTAAATTACTCAAAAACTAAAACCATTTTGTGCCTTGGTTAAAGTTATACTTTCTAAAACAATTGATTTTCAAATATTCAAATCCTACCAACCACCCAAAGAAACTCTCCTGGAGATACCAAGTACTCCCAACAGGGGGCAGAACAGCTTCCTGAAGAGCCTGGGGAGCTATGGCTGTGGCTGCTGAAGTATAAGGGAAGTGTGAGAGTTTATAAAAAGACATCTGTGGAGATTCTGGAGGGCTGCACCTCACAGGCATAACTGTGTGGGGTTTCAACTGCAATAGTCTTGCATTTCAACACTTTACCACAGGGAGCTGAGAATACTAGGAGTGCATGTTTTTGCTTTCCTAAGGTTTGATCAACAGTCACCTGAAGGAAATAACAATGAACAGAAAAGAAGAGAAAACTACAGGAGTGACAATAAAGTGGCAAATATCTGACAGGTGGATCAAGGAGCAAAAGCCATCAGACTGTGGAGAACTAACCCTCTCCCCACTCCCCACCCTCACAGATATGCAAACACAGCTTCCTAAGAGTTTAGGCCACAGGAGTAGCTCTGCCTTGCTTCTGTGCATTGGCACTCTCGTTACACATACCCAAAGGCATATTATGTTCACATCCTAAACACTGATGAGCACCACTCTCTAATTTTTATCTACCCACCCCTCTAAAACCTCTCAACTGAGAGTTTGAAGGAGGAGAGGAAGATGAAAATGACAATAGTTAAACAAGATACAACCTTCATCTTTCTTTGGAGTAAATGAAATTGTGCCAACATCCAGGGTTATTTGTGTCATTTTGATTCATTTGCCAACACAGTTACATAGTGGAATTAAGATTACCATTCTTTCCACATTAAATTGAAATCTCTGTAGCTCTTATACAATTTGGCATTGATATGAAAGATTTCATTCTGGGTGCCTGGGTGGCTCAGTTGGTCAAGCATTTGCCCTCGGCTCAGGTCATGATCCCAGGATCCTAGGATTGAGTCCTGCATGGGGCTCCCTGCTCTGCAGGGAGCCTGCTTCTCCCTCTACCCTTCCCCCCTACTTGTGGTCTGTCTTTCTCAAATAGAACAATAAAATCTTTTTAAAAAAAGAAAAAGAAAGACTTCAGTCAAATAGTGTGTTGCTGGGTAAGATACATAATCAAGTGCTACAATCATTATTATTACTAGCATAATGCCAATTATCCATCACAAGATTACAGAAGTGAAAAACATGAAGATTTCATCCTGAATCAAGTGTCTGTCTCTTCAACTAGACAAAGTAGGGACCAGTTCACCTAGAGCTCATGGTCCATAGCTCAGGACTATGCTGATGGTAACAAAGATACTAAGATGATAGGGTACCAGAATGGCTCTAAACAGAACACGGGATACGCAAAACATCTTTTTTTCAACAGTATGACAGTCTGTGTTAAAGATATTACCATGTGTTGAGATAAAAATTTTTAAAAAGAAAAAAACTGAAATCCAGTAATCCTTTGCCAGCTTCTGGAGCATCATGATTGGAAAAACTTCAGTTGGCAAGCACACATATAGAAAGTAGGGGTTAGGAGAAAAACTATAAAAATGTATTAATATGCATTTTAAGCCCAAAATAAATAGAAGTTCTAGCAAGCAGCCATGTTCCTACTCAACCAGAGTTTGTAGCATAATCAGTTCTTTATTATTCAGAGAACACCACCATGGCTCTGTGACCTGAATAAGAGGGAGTGCCCACAGATTTTAAGTTATGTGTATTCAACATCCTTGCAAAGTCATAATATCACCCCTCTGGCTTGAAACTTCATGCCTTTGATACCTGCATTCTTTTTAGTTTTAGTTTTGCAGGTCTCAGCAAAATATATTTGTAATCCCCAGGCAAATTGACAAATTATGGTACTGCCCAAGGACATATTTTCAGGCTAACTCTTCTATCCATAATTTGAGAGTTGGAATTCAAAGAGACCTCACTTTATAGACTGTCTCATGTAGTTTATAGGATGGGGTGGTAGTATCTGTTATCTTCCCTGGGGACTGTATTAGGGTTCTCCAAAGAAATAGAACCAATAAGATCTATATCTATATCTTTATATCTATATGTAATCTGTATCTAAATCTATACTGTTAAGATAGATTCATGTGGTTCTAGAAGCCTATAGAAAGCTGGAAAACTAGGAAGGCTGGTAGTATAATTCAATTTGAGTCCAAACCCCTGAGAATTGAGGGAGTGCTGGTGTAAGTCTCAATCTACTCTGAGAACCAGGAGCACTGATGTTCAGTGTCAGGAGAAGATGGATGTCTCAGCTCAAGCAGAGAGAGCAAATTCACCCTTCCTCAGTCTTTTTTTCTATTCAGACTTTAGGTGGATTGGATGATGTCTGCCTGCATTGATCAGAGTCTGCCTTTTTATTCAGTCTACAGATTCAAATACTAATACCCTCATAGACATACCTAGAAATAATATTTTACTAGCTATGTGGATATCCCAATCAAGTTGACACAAAAAATTAATCTTTAAAGGGATTGGGGTAAAATGCCTTAAATGGTGCCTGCCCCCTTATATCATTAAAGTCATGTGGTTACAACTGAGAATTTCTATATTTGAGGCCAGCTATCATTTTTTATTATACCTAAGATGGTAAAAACATTTCATTTCAAGCACCAAATGTGATTGATTGGCAAGGACTGCTTGGACTCTGTTAAGAAGGTGAATGGGGATTTACTAGAAAAGAGTGCTGTGATTGATTGGTGATGTCTGCTATGGTTGAATGTTAGAGGCGTGGCACTAGGAAGGAGGCATATTTGCTGAACCTAAACAACACTCTTTTCTTTACAAAAGTTATCTTTTCAATAAAGCCTCCCTAAAAAACAAGTAAACTATACTATTATTTACAAATAGCTTTCCACAAAATAATGTAGTTAACTGTTACTTCTCCAGTGGATTCCATTCAAACATGACTTCTTCAGGGAAGTTTGCTCTGACCATTTTTAGGACATTTTCTGTTATACAGTGTTGTTGTATCAGCTTTTATCCCTTCGTCTCCTCTAACTCAGCTGAAATATCTATTCATTGGTTTAATTATTGGATTAATAGCTGTGTATTCCAACCTTCTAGCCAGTGAGCTCATGATAGCAAAGCCATGTTCTATTTGACTTTCTGTTCCAACCCCAGTATCTGTCATAGTAGATACTCACTAAACATTTATTAAATGAATTGAAAACCAAGCATTTATTTTTCTCTTAAATTTTTCTGAGACTCAGGTCAGATTTGTTACCTTTCATTGCTTATTCTTTCCAGAGACTGAGGCATATGCATAATACCTACCAGATCAAGGTTACAAATTTGGAAGACATTGGAATTTGAAATCCTAGGCTTATGAGTCTCTAGATTTGTTCTCAATCACGCTTTCTTCCATGTCTATGATATATACAGTACCTGCATTGCCATATGAAGATGTTCATTTTAGGTTATAATAAATGCTGGCAGATCCGGGAACAGAAACAAAAATCTTTGTATTTGAATGGAGGCAGTATGGTTTAGTGTAGGGAGGACTAGAACAGGAGTCCTAGTCCTGCCATTTATTAGCTTAGTAACCTTGGAATATTAAATTCATTTCTCTTATCAGCATAATAAAAAAAAGTAGAGTCAGTAGTTTTAAAAATTATTTTTTATAGTGGGACTATTTTTAACATTAAATTTCAGAAATCCCATGTAGAAGTACAACATTGAAGAGATCAAGTGGAGCTGCTCTAAGTAAAGGTGAGCAGTAGAGGCTACATCTGGAATTTTGCTTCTACTGCCTCTCCAGTATTGCAAGGAACCTCCTGAATCTCACATAGGCATGCCATTAAAACAAAAACAAAAACAAACAACAACAGCAAAAATGTATAGAGAATATAATTAATGGTATTATAATAATGTGGTATTGTGACAGACAGCAGTTACACTTGTGGTGAGCATAAGCAAAGTGTAGAGAGCTGTCAAATCACTGAATTATATACATAAAACTAATGTGTGTCAATTATACTTCAATTTAAAAAAAGAGGGAGAAAATTCTGATACAGGCTACAGCATAGGTGAATTCTGAAGACATTTTGCTCAGTGAAATAAGCCTCATACAAAAGGACAAATAGTGGTATGATTCTATTTATATGAGATCCCTACAGTAGTCAAACTCATAGAGACTGAAAACAGAGTGGTGGTTACCAGGAGCTGGAAGGAAGGGAAATGGAGAGCTGTTGTTTAAAGGGGTACTGAGGGCACCTGGGTAGCTCAGGGGTTGAGAGTGCCTTTGGCTCAGGTTGTGATCCTGGGGTCCTGGGATTGAGTACCATATCAGGCTCCCCACAGGGAGCCTGCTTCTCCCTCTGTCTATGTCTCTGCCTCTTTCTCTGTCTCTCATGAATAAGTACATAAAAGCTTTAAAAAATAAAATAAAAAAATAAAGGGGTACTGAATAGAAAAAACAAAACCTTTAAATTTTAAAATAATTATAAATTTACAGGAAGTTGCAAAGGTAATAGACAAGTACTATACACCTTCACCTACTTCCCCCAATGGACCATTAAAAAAAACCATAGATATAAATATATACTTAATGCCACTGAACTGTATACTTAAAAATGGTTAGAATGGTAAATTTTACATTATATACATTTTACTTCAATAAAAAAATGTAGGGATCCCTGGGTGGCGCAGCGGTTTGGCGCCTGCCTTTGGCCCAGGGCGTGATCCTGGAGACCCGGGATCGAATCCCACGTCGGGCTCCCAGTGCATGGAGCCTGCTTCTCCCTCTGCCTGTGTCTCTGCCTCTCTCTCTATCTCTCTGTGACTATCATAAATAAATAAAAATTAAAAAAAAAAAAATGTAAATTAAAAAAAAAAACAACTTTGAGGGCACTTGGCTGGCTCAGTTGGTAGAACATGAGACTATTGACTTCAGGGTTGTGAATTTGAGCCCCATATTGGCTGTAGAGATTACTTAAAAATAACATCTTAAGGGTAGCCCGGGTGGCTCAGCGGTTTAGCACCGCCTTCAGCCTGGGGCTTGATTCTGGAGACCCTGATCGGATAGAGTTCCCTGCATGGAGCCTGCTTCTCCCTCTGCCTGTGTTTCTGCCTCTCTCTCTCTGTGTCTCTCATGAATAAATAAATAAATCTTAAAAAAAATCTTAAAACACAACAAACAACAAAAACTAGACAATTTTCCAAGGCCTACCCAGCTCCAAAATTCCATGATTGTATGAATCCTGTATGTTAGCCCATCCTCATTGCATTTTATAGTTATGGACTTCTAGAGCATGAGTATACCTTAGAAATCAGCCAGTGTAAGATGTAGTTCAAGTCTCCTGCTTCTCTTCAGGTCTTCTATCTGCCATGGGGTTTAACTAGCGTCTTGAATTAGGCCTCTAACAAATGTGCTTCACAGTGGTGGTTTTTACTATTTTCTATTTTCATATTTTTCTGCTAGTATTTCCCTGTTGACTTTTTTAACGGTCTGCAGGAGCTGTTTCTTTGGGCTTACTTAACTCATTTTGATTTATCTGGTGGTGGAAGTGCATCCCTCTTCATCCCCCCTCATAATGGGTTTGGCAGTCCTGCCTTATATTATTTTCCATTTCCAATGTCGTATTACTGTGTTCTTTATGGCCGCACCAAGACACGAAGGCTGCACTGAAATGGCCATGAGCTCAGTAAATCTCACTTCCCTTATTCTGTTTGTTATTTTTTCTTTTTAAATATTTATACATATAAGAAGTTACATATAGTTTTACATAAATTCAATATGTGTGATCATATAATGCCTACTGTTTTTTAAATGCATTTTTTATTTGGGTTTAGCTTTTCTCTCCCCGTATACTCTTCTCTCAGTCTGCACTAGCTCCTCATAGACACAGTCATCCATGTTAACAAACTACTGCATATGCTTTCATGTTACTCTTTATGCTCGTGTGCTCATAAATAAATGACTACACATAATGTACATACATATTCATATTGTATACATACACATATACACAGAGAGCCTTTGTCACTGTTTTGCAAAAATTACAACATACACATATTTTCAGACCCTCTTTGTAATGGCTGTATAACATTTTATACTGCAGTGTGTCATGATTTATTCAACCATTCCCCTATTGATGGACAGTCATTTGTTTCTACTTTTTTTCTCTGTTATGCCTCTAAAATAATGCTGTAATAAACATCCTTGCATAGACAAGCTATATACCTGTGTTTTCCCTTCTATGGAACTGATGCCCATAAGAAGCATTTGTGGGTCAAAGTGTACATGCATTTTAAATTTTAACAGAGCATGGGTTGCATTTCAACAATAGCTAAGGCAATCCACCTTCTCACTGGCCATGTATGGTAACACCCTTGCCCCATATTCCTATCAGCAATAGAGGTTGTCAATCTTTTCAACCTTTGCCACTTTGAAGTGGTAACACTATGTAATAGTTTGACAATATTTTCATATATTCTTTGGATATAGAAACCCTCCTATTTTCCCCTGAGTTTTGTGTCCCCTCCTTGTTACTTTTTTGGAACTCTTTTGCATTAGAAATATTAACTTTTGGGGATCCCTGGGTGGCTACTGATACATACCATCAATTTGCCCTCCGGATACATGTTACCAAGAAGTGATCCACTTAAAATTATATTTGGATGTCAGTATGTTTAGTGTTCTGGAAATTCATTTTAAAACTAACCTGTGAGTGCCTGGGTGGCTCACTGGTTGAGCGTCTGCCTTCAGCTCAGGGCGTGACCTTGGGGTCCTGGGATTAAGTCCCCGCATCTGGCTCCTTACAGGGAGGCTGCTTCTCCCTCTGCCTGTGTCTCTGCCTCTCTCTGTGTGTCTCTCATGAATAAATAAATAAAATATTTTAAAAAAATAAATTAGAAAAATAAAACCAACCTGTGACTATTTAAATCTAGAAAAAAAAACAAGTCCCTCCCTCCTCTTGAATCTCAACTCAACTCCCCATATCCACTTCAAGGTACAAATAACCCTCCTTTTTTTCAATTAGTTGCTCTCACTTTGGAGTCCAAAGATGTGCTCTGAGGAGTCTATGAACCCCTGGGTATTATATGCAAATTTAGTGTGAGTCTGCAAATGTATGGAGATTTTCACCTAGAGGAGAGTCTTATCTTTCATTAAATTCTCAAAGGGGTTCATGACTTAGAAAACATAAACACCTTTATCTTTATGGATATAAAGGGATGTAAACAACTGAGCCCTAATCTCACATAATTATTGCAGGAGGTGGGAAGATAAAACAATGTCTGCCTTTGAACTGCAGACTATGTGAAAACTGAAATAGACATGAGATAGTAATAAAACACGTGACCAAACAGTGTGGGCACTAATTGGTGTTATCTGCTCACAGAGAAATTAAAACTTGGACAGTAGATTAGTGAAGTGGCCATTTTTCATGACATTGTGGTCTTTACTAAACACAGTACTGTTGAGTTTTCTGCTTTTGTAGAAAGCATCCTTCTCAACCCAGTACTTCGATGCTACAGGTCTTTTTCTCATTTTACCTCTAACTCAGACTAATTACAAAGGAATGAATATTTTATCATCTTTCTTATGATAACCTAAGGCTATTGAATTTTGGAGTCAAAGCCATTATTTAATTCTGTCATTAAAATATACTATTAAAAATGACTTTCTTCATCCATAAAAATTCACATGAGCATTTGATAAAATTTCATGATATTTAAACTAGGAAATATAATTTTCTTCTAGAGAACCTGCCACGTTGGGACACAATTAAAAAGGGTGAATCCCTTATATTTGCATTGATTAGGATTCCATCCTGTCTCCTTTACTTTTTAATTAGTTTGTACCCAAGCCTAAACTTGGCCTGAAATTCTCTTCTCTTCCTTTGTCTGAGAAAAAAACTACTCAGCTTCATCTCTCTGTAGCACAATAGTATCCCTAAAGGTGTTCTACAGAACCACAAACGTCCTTGAACCACATGCCAGGGCAAGGCATTGTGGCAAAACATCTTTCTTCCAGCACGGATGGGAAAGAACCCTCTGAGGGTTAGATTGGTGTATCTCACATGGAGAGATCTGCTCCTCTTTATGCCTTTGGTAAGCAATCAGCTGCTTGGGTAAACAAAGACAGCATTCTACAAAAAATAAATAAATAAAATAAAATAAAAATAAAAAAAAATAATAATAATAATAATAATAAGAAGAAGAAGAAGAAGAAGAAGAAGAAGAAAAATAAAAAGAAAAAAGAGGAAAAAAAAACATATAAGCATGTGGACAATTTTCCCTGTTGAGCTTAGCAAATCAAATAGCTCAGAGGCATTCATCTTTCATGAAGTGTGGTTCCCAGTCTCATCCGTCATGTGACAGCAGAAGCACTTGTGTGGGCGATGACAACTGCACATCCCTATCCATTTGGGTTTCATTTCATCAACTGTATTTGATACCAGTTGAAAACAGCTCCTTTTAGCTCTTTACCTCCTCTGCTCTGAGCACTCTCCCTACCCCACTCCCCACAAAGTTTCTTCAGAGACATGTTTTTAAATGATAATGAAGGCTGAGGTTAAGTTCTGTGACCTGATGCTATCTGAGGGATATAAGGATTCCTTTAAAGTACATATTAGTGGAGGATTCGGCTAATGTTTCTGATTCATGACCCAACAAAAGATATCTCTCTAATCTTACTTGGAAAAATGTTTACATTAATGTGTTTTTGTTTTAGTAGTTGGAATTTATTTCTATACTTTGCTCCCCTACAGAGCTAAGTGCTTAATGTAACTTGAGTCCCTTCAAATCTTACAACAACCATGAGAGGTAGATATTATTGTGTCTGTTATACAAATCAGAGAATGAAGTCTCAGGGAGGTTAAAGAGAGGCCCAAGTATGGCCAGGAAGTAGCTGATCTTGGGTTTAAACCTGGATCCCTTGACATTTCCGTCCGTCCTCTTAGCTACAAAACTATTTGATAATGCTTTAAACATGACCCCACCTCTGGAACTGACCTCCTATGCAGGCAATAAACTGGTAATTTGCCCTTAAGTAAAATCGTCCAGTAAAGTGAGTCCTATGAAAAGGTCCTAGGTACAATGTTAGAAATGTGTCAGTCAGGGTCAATCAGGGACGCAGACTCACCATTAATGATGTAGAATAAGGGATTCATTACAGAAATTTGGATTTGATGCCAATTGGTGGATCTAGTAAGTCTATAAAGGCTTGTTGCCTTTGCATCTGATGTTGGGCCTGAGGTCTCCGCAGGTCAGCAGGGCTAATAGGAAAAAAACTAACTGGGAAGCAGAAGAGAAGGACGAACTGAAATCCACATCTGTCTCTCACCACCTCCAACTCTGATGACACAGGGATTTGCAGAAAATGCTGCTGTCCTTTGCTACATTGCTGCACATGCACCTGGCCCCGTGCTGGGAAGAACTGAAGGAGGAGAGCTGATGCAGAGCTGGCTGTGGCCCCAGCCAAAAAAGCAAGGCAGCAGAGTGGTGAGGGTGTGTGCAGGCTGCAGGGGCACATGGTGACCTACACTAACCTTGCTGTTTCATTTCCACCTTCTAGATCTTAAAAATCCCTAACCCAAATCTAAATAGAGAAGGCAATTTGGAAAAATAAAACTCTAGTTTAGTTAAATTGACACAGTATAAAACTACCACAAGGACCTTGTGAAAGGACTATGTACTTTTAGCTGTTGTTTTCGAACACCTGGGAACACATATCTATTTTTTTTTTTAAGATTTTATTTATTTATTCATGAGAGACGCAGAGAGAGAGAGAGAGGTAGAGACACAGGCAGAAGGAGAAGCAGGCTCCATGCAGGGAGCCCAACGCGGGACTTGATCCCGGGCCCTCCAGAATCATGCCCTGGACTGAATGTGGTGCTAAACTGCTGAGCCACCCAGGCTACCCCACATACTCATTTTATAGAACAGATATTTTTCCTGAGAAGTTGCACATAGTAAAAAATAAATAATAAAATCCATTTCCCCTCATTGTCGTCACTTAGTAACATTTTATCTTAATTTCTCACTCATCTTCAGTTGACCCTTAAAGTTTCTCTACTGCCTTCCTCTCTAAACTTAATCAATCATGAAAGCATGAGGGATTTTTCAATTACAGGAAATTTTTTCTGTAGATTGAGAGGTACTTTTAAAGTTTCTTAATTTATTTAAATTATTTATTTATTTATTTATGGTCTTTTTAAAATTTAAATTCAATTAGCCAACATGTAGTACATCATTAGTTTCAGATGTAGTGTTCAATAATATATTTAAAGTTTTAAAAGAAATATTCTTTTTTTTTTTTTTTTTTTTTTTTTTTTTTTTTTTTTTAAATTTTTTTTTAATTTTTATTTATTTATGATAGTCACAGAGAGAGAGAGAGAGAGGCAGAGACACAGGCAGAGGGAGAAGCAGGCTCCATGCACCGGGAGCCTGATGTGGGATTCGATCCCGGGTCTCCAGGATCGCGCCCTGGGCCAAAGGCAAGCGCCAAACCACTGCGCCACCCAGGGATCCCTAAAAGAAATATTCTTAAATGAAAACATCAAATCTCACATTTAAAAACCTGTAAGTGGAATAGCATTGAGTAGTAACATATTTACTCTAAATGTAAATGTTTGGGACTGCGGGGTAGCTCAGCAGTTGCGCATCTGCCTTTAGCTCAGGGTGTGATCCTGGGTCTAGGGATCGAGTCCCACATCGGGCTCTCATAGGGAGCCCTCTGTGTATCTCTCATGTGTATCTCTGTGTATCTCTCATAAATAGATAAAATATTTTTTTAAAAAAATAAATAAATGTAAATATTTATCTTCCACAGAGGTTGCTCATAAAGTAATTTTACAGGACTTCTAGGATACATTTAGGCAATACAAAATAATTATTGCAAGAATGTAAACACTTTTCTACATAAATTCTTTGTAAAGTGTGATGGTTAATTTTATATGTCAACTTGAGTAGTCCACGGGTGCCCACATTAGACATTGTTTCTAGTATATCCAACAGGGTGTTTCTGAATGAAATTTGCACTTGAACTGGTAGGTTAGGTAAAGCAGATTGCCCTCCCCAATGTGGTTGGGTGTTATCCCATCCAATGAGGGCCTGAATAGAACAAAAGGCAGAAGAAGGAAGAATTTGTCCCTTTTTCCTGCCTCACTGATAAAGCTGGGACATCTCATCTCATCTCCTCCTGGTCCTGGACTGGGATATACACCATTGTCTCCCCTGATTCTCAGGCTGCTACACTCAGACTGGCACCAGCTCCCCTGGGTTTCCAGCCTGCAGAAAGCAGATCATAGAAGACTTCAACCTCCACAGTCCCATGAGTCAATTTCTCATGATAAATCTCTATTTCTGTATAGATAGGTATAGATACATAGATACATCTTATTGGTCCTGTTTCTCTTGAGAACCCTAATAGAGTAAAATATTTTTTGTGATGTAATAGTATTGACTATGAGAAAATTATGATATAATCAATGAAACCTCTCAGGATCTGACCTGGCCTCTAGTTCAGTCCCGTTTCTGTATGCAGGTTGATCTGTATAATCTATGTTCTCACATACTCCCCCTATGCTCTCTCCATTCCAGATTCCAACTGAGCCTGGGGAAAGAGGACTGTATTGCCAAGTAAGCTTGGGAAATATGTGTACCATCGCTGTCCCTTATCATTTCATAATCAAATGTGAGCAAATTAAAAACTTTAAGAAATCCCTGACTTAACATTACCTGACCCACAAGTTTTACAAACTTATCTTTACCGCATCCCTTTTAAAAAAAAATACCCTACCCTACCCCACAGAGTTAGAAACTCACGGTACTTATTTTGAAGAGATGTGATGAAGATAGTGTGTCCTTCATGGTTTTATGAAATCTCTGGTAGCCATAATCCCTATTCCATTATGCGGGAGATAGCAGTGAGCAAGGACCCTGGCTCTTAGGAACTCCTTATCTTTTAGCCCTTCCAGTTTTCCCTGCACATCCCCACACTCCTAATTCTGAGAAGAAATTCTACATTATGTCAGCCAGGTGAGCATATTTTTTTTCAGGCAGTGAGAATAGAGATGAGGGAGTGATTCTCCAGACATACTACAGGAAGGATTGGTAAATATAGTGGCAAATTGGATATGGGGGTTGCTGTAAACTGGATGTCTGTGTCCTCACCAAACTCATATATTGAAACCTAATCCCCAATGTAATGGTATTTGGAGTGAGACCTTTGGGCAGTGGTCACAAAGGTTACACACTTATGAATGAGATTAGTGTTCTTATAAGAGACCCCAGAGAGTTGCCCTGCCCTTTCCACCACCAGTAAAAATATGGCTGTCTATCAAACCAGGAAGAAGGCTATCACCAGATACTATATCTTCCAGTACCTTAATCTTGAATTTCTCAGTCTCTAGACTATGAGAAATAAATTTCTGTTACTTAAAAACCACCCAGTCTATGATATTTTGTTATAGCAACTCAGACAGACTAAGACAGGTATGAAGTAGAAGATGAAGTCAAAGATGACTCTGGTGGTAATTCCATTAAGAAAGAAAGAAGGAAAAAGTGATAGGATAAATTATGTTGCCCATATGCCAGACACTGTTTTAAGCTTTGGGAATATAGCAGTGAACAGAGATAATTTTCATTTGTTTATTTTCACCTGATAGGACAACAGTACTATGGAATATCTAGCTGGAGCCACTTGAAAATTCATAAATGGCCTTCAGGCAGACAGAAGTACATGAGCAAATACACTGAAAATTATTCTTATAAATTTGCTTCCTGAACAATATTTATAGCTTAATAGTCTGTCCTTATTAAAGCACTCTCCCTTAATCCATTGTTAAAAAGACATGTGCTCTCTGCCCTGAGGAGCCCTGCAAAGTACTGCAAGTTTAAAGAACATGCACTGGACAGAGGGAGTGTGCTTAGGTCTTTACAGGCACAACAGCACAAAAGAAAATTCCCCTGCTGCCTGAGTTGCATTTGAATGCTCTGTGCATACTAACAGCACTCAGTATGCACCAACTACCTACTAGGTGCAGGACTCTGTGCCTAGTGCTTTCATGTATGCCATCTCATACTTCCCAAATAATAGCAGTTTCAACCCTGTAAATAATTGAAAACATGCCATAGAGGTAGCTCTATTCTATCAGGGGGAAAAAATGTGTGTTTTACAAATAAACCAGTAACAGACACATTTCAGAGTATGAAATTCAATGTAATTTCAAAATCAACTTTTTAAAATGAATACAGATAAAATTTCAACAAGAGGTTTACTAATTTTTTTTCTATGATCAATTATCTTTAAGATATAGAGAAACAAGCCACCTGGGCAGCTCAATTTGTTAAGCATCTGACTCTTGATTTTGGCTCAGGTCATTCAAGCCTCCTGCTGGGCTCTGCACTGGGTGTGGAACCTACTTAAGATTCTCTCCTCCCCCCTTCACCCTGCTTCCTTCCCTCTCTCTAAGGAAAAAAAAAAAATAGAAAAACAAAATCATAAACTAGAAACTAGTTACAAACTATCAGGAGGTCTTAGCTTTCTTAAGACAAGTATATTAACGAGCATATTTATTCTTTTATATAACATGAGTTCATTCTTGGCTTGAATATTTAGAAATCTATTTGTTACACTCAAACCAGAGGGAGAAAGCTAATGTGCAGTACCTTCTGTAATGGAATGATGAGTCAAGGGGTCCTTTCTCCTGACATTAAGAAAGGAGGTCAACAAAGGGACATATTTCATTTTCTTCTTTTGCTCTTCTGTTTTAAATTTTTCTATGATAAAAATGCACTACCTTTGTAGTGAGGGAGGAGAAAGCAAGAAAAGGACAGGACTATGGAATTATTTTGGTACTCTATTAAAACCTCAAATACAAAGACTTGCAAAAACCAGTTACAAAAAATTAATATTGATTTTTAATGTGATAAAACAACCCAGCTATATCACGTCTGTTCTCCTTTTGTCCATTTAAGATGAATGTACACTTCAGAGAGAGTTTGAGGTATTAGTCTTCCTTACTGTCAGCCTTCCCATCTCTTCTCAAATGGTGTTAATGAAGGCCAATTTATATGTTCAAGTACATTCATCCAGGACCTGGTCTTGACGAGAAGACTTTTGTAATTACAGTTTTTTATAATAGCCACAAGCCTCAACAAGTCTATTTCTCCCAGAAGCAAATTATCTATCCAATGCCTCCCCCAAAGACCCAGAACTCTGAACAGCTGATTCACTATCTTCATGACTAATGGATGGCAAGAAAGAGCCAGGATATATAAAAACATTGAAAAAAAATTCTGTGAAAGATCAGTGGTATAAGTAAAATTCGAATTCAGATGCCTCAAAGGGGAAATATAAAGAGGATTGGAGAAATAAGATAGACTTTGGAGTCAAACAGGCCTGAATTTGAATCCCAGCTTTGTCACTTACAATTAAGTAACCATCCAAGGATTTCTAAGCTCTTTGAACCTCAGTGTCTTCATTAGTGAAATGAAGCATACGACAAAGTGGCTCTAAGGATTAAGTGAGAGGGCATATATAGCACAGACACTTAGCAGTTGTAAATGGAAACCTCACCCTTATCTTGGAGAATGATTTGGGAGATTATTTGAAATAACACATGTAAGACACATCACAGACCCTGGCACACAGTGAGTACTCAAAATATGTTATAATGATTATTACTCCCACTGAATTCTTATGTCTTCACTCAACTGGAAGCAGGTAGGCTGAGCTATTGCCCAAGAGAAATGCAAAAGGCCAATTTCAAAACCCAGAGTAACTGACAAGTGAAGCTAATCCAAGTCTGGCTAAAACATAGCAAAAACCCTAGCCAGACAAAGAGGAGATACAATGTCTTCATATTTCTCACATTTCTATTTCTGTGGGCCCTGAACCAAGGGGAGTATGTAAACAAATGCCCAAGATCACTAACATGAGATCCAAAGTTGAAAGTCACTTGAGGTAACTACGTCCTATAAACTCTGCCATTTACAACTGATGGTTATACCAGAGCATTATGAGGTCTAAACACTAAGAAGTCCTACATTAGGACTAAATAGAACTGAACTATAGGTATCATCCACTCTTTCACAGTAGAGAAGGAATAGAGATGTTGATGAGAATTTCTTCATTTCTTCATTCATTCAAATTTACAACTCTGTCAGAATGTCAGAACAAAGAAGGTTAGGCCTTCTAATACAGGGAGGTGACTTACATCCTCCTCTGAGGACCCTTTAATATAAATGAATGGGTAATAATATGTATGACATGGTTATTGCTGTTTATATATTGGGAAATTAAAGCTGAAGCAGAGCTGCAGCAGGAACATTGGTGTCCAAAGTCCCAGGCCAAATCTCCTTTTACTACATTACACTAACATTGGGAGGTTTAAAAAAGGAAGGGGGAATATGAAGGGTGATTTTTCCATAATTAAGTCAACTTCAAAAGCCAGACATATGTGGAGAATCAGAGATTACTATCATTGTTAGAAAGAAGAGGTTTCAAAGCTGGTTAAATCTGAATAATAAAAAATATAGATATGAACAATACTGTAAAAAAGTTGGCATTCATGATTACTGGGCTGGCATGCTGGGGGTGGGCTGCATGGGCTGCCAGCTTTCTTGGGTTTGGAGATGGATGGTGGTAATGGTTGCACAATAGTGTAAATGTACTTAATACTACTGAACTGTACACTTAAAAATGGTTAAGATGGCAAATTTTATATTATGTGTTTTTTATCACAACTTTAAAAACTAATGTTCATTTTTTCCTTTTTTAACTTCATGTATTGCCCTTGACATCCACATAGAAAAAAATTAATACCAAAGCAGTAGCCTACTATCACAACAATACAAAACAAATTTTACAAGGCAAAATGCAGTCATTTCTCAATTACATTGAGCATGAAAAGGAATAGGCATTAGAAAAATATGTAAAATACTTTTTCCTCCCACGGAAATGATATCAGTAAATTTAGGCTTTACAAAGTCAAGTCAGCCTTGTCCAGCATAATCGAGGCTAAAATGACTCCAAGCTATAGACAGAACATTGTAATTGGTGCTCAACTACACATCAAACCATACTTTTCCAAATTTTGATTTATTCTTATTATCAAACTATAATTTTGAAAGAATGGATTCATATTTATAAAAGGTAATTAGGGATTTCCATTTTGAATCACCCAACACAAGCAGTGATCCTAGTGGTAGCGGTAGCTCTTGGAAGTGCTAGAACATAGTTTCTACTTGTAGAGTAATTTCAAAACTGCCACCACTACAGAAAAGAGAATGCATGAAGGTTCAGAATCTATCAGTGGAACAGTACATGGAAAGCACACAATAAGGAGACAAACACTTCTCTAATGACTACTTGCTTGGAACCACCCAAATAAGTCTTAGAACTTTTCCTTTAACTATTGTACTTCCCGGTGACTTTGCTTCCAATGTCCTGAGCCAGGGCCACATCCTCTGCTCCTGGCTTAGAGAAATTAGGCCAGGTTTTAAAGGGAATATGTAGATGAGAGACTGGAAGTCATTTTTAGGTTATTCCCTAGAAAGTTGTCTTTTCCCTTCCAATAGTATGTAGATTTGAAAGCTCCATGTTCATCTGGCTTAACTTCTAGATATATCAAAGTGTATAAGCTATATTGCATTTTATGTAAGAAGCTTTTCCTAAGAATTATAGGAAAACAGCGATCCACTGTACATGATTAATGGGCTTCTACAAGGCAAAGATGGTCTTTACAGGATGTAGTTATTATCAGAACCCCCAAGCATGGCTAGGTCTTTCCTTAGACACAGAGTCCCTTCTGCAGAATCCACCCACCACCATTCATTAGGAAGCTCTCTAAATCAGGCTCTAACTCTGCCCTTTGGCATCTATTCAGGACAAATGGTCCTTCTTTTCTGTTCCATTTGATTCTATTCAGAAAGTCATTGAAATCATTAATATTGGAAATGGGAGAATATTTTGCTAGCATTTGGACGACAAAGGAAGAACAAAATCAGTCAAAGTTTCCAGGAGCTGGATTTACTCTTTTTATGCATTTTGCAATTGTTCCCAGATATCTTGTCCTTAGAGCCAAGGCAATTATGAGATAGCTCCTTTAGTATTTAGTAGCATGGATCTTGAACCAGACTTTCTGGGTTCACATCCTGGCTCCTACCACCTAATAACTGTGTGATGTTGAGCAAATTACCTAGTATCTTTGTACCTAGATTTCCCCATCTGTAAAGTTGGGCTAATAATAATACCTATTTCACAAGGCTGCTAAGATTAAGTGCATTAATGCCTATACAGTAACGAATACTTATGTGACACACAATAGCATTACAGAAAATAAATCCTCCCTCTATTCTCACTCAATCTGTCATATTCTATCAGTTCAGGACTCATTAATTGATTTTGCTTTCTAAATACTACCAAATCTCTCCCACACTTCTGACTCCCAGCGTAATGCCTTGGTCTAGGACATCATCATTTCTTGCCTGAATGACAGCAATCCTCTTCTAACTGGTCTTTTAGGCCCATTAGATACCCTTCCACCCTCCTTACTGACCATCAGGGACATCTTCCTACAATCTAATGATGTTACTCTCATGCCTCTAATGGCTCCCCACGAATGTGAGGTGAGGTTCAAGCCTATGGCATGGCATTCCATACCCTTTACACTCTGATCTCAGTATACTTATCCATCTCCTAACTCAGCTCCTCCTATCATTTCCCCATCATATCAACCACTCCCACACACCATGTTCTATTTTATAGCCATGCTTTCACATATGATGTTTTATTTGTCTTCAATGTCAGCACACAACATCCCTATGTTCTAAACTCCTACTTATCTTACAAGCACCCATCTAAAAGATCCTCTTATCAGTAATACTTTCTCTGATTCCACTAGAGCAGAATTACTTTCTCCATCTTCTGTATTTTATGCTTTTTCAGTATTCAGCTAATAAGCAACTTATTATGTTGTACTGTGGTTCTATGTTATTATATGTGCTGCTGAAGTGAGCACTTGTGATTCTATGTTAACCAGGCTATTAGCTCTTTGAGAGCAAGGGGTATTTTTCTTATCATTCATTTATCTATTTCATCATAGTAGATCTAGGAACAAAATTATAAACAAGGCACAATTGATCTTTGTGGCACTTATAATCAAGTAGTAGAGCCACGAAATAAATAAACAAACAAAAAAATTAAATAATTACAAAATGCAGTGAGTACCAAGAAGGAACAAGCATGCTTCTGTAATAGAGAAAAATAGGCAGTGATGCTTCTGTATTCTCAGTGCTGATCATGGTATCTGGCTCATAAGCCCTCACCAATGCAGTCAGATCAGAAGAGACCATTGTGATTATTCATCTTGATTATCAAGTGATGGACTCTATTTTCAACTCTAATTCCAAGTCCTGTACAAATATATCCCTATAATAAGACAGAATCACTATGGCAACCATTTACTTGCTGTTGTGAAACATTCATACAGCCTGGCCATTCATCAACCTAGATCAGCCAAACTGCTGATATAGAAGTAGAGCGAAAATCCAGTCTCCTTTAGAAACGTGAATCTACATCAGAATCAGACAGCAATTTGTGGATTCTAAATCCTGGCCCCAGATTAGCATGAGGTCTAAAGGACATCTGCAGTGAGCAGTGGTTCTCAAAGTGTGGTCCCTGGAGCAGCAGCAGCATCACCTGGCAAACTGTGAGAAATGTTAATTGTCAGGGCCTGTCTCAGACCTACTAAATCAGAAACTCAAATGGGGTCTGGAAATCTGTTTTCTTAAAAAGGCTCCAGATTTGGGCACCTGTCTGGCTCAGTTGGTAGACCATGTGACTCTTGATCTCAGGGTCATGAGTTTGGGCCCCACATTGGCTGTGGAGCCTACTTCATTCAAGGGAAAAAAACAGGCTCCAGGTGATGCTGATGCATATTCAGATTTCAGAACTACAAACCTAGAGAATAAATCTAAATCTTGTATAATCTGTCACATTGATTGACTCGAAGTTTACTCCTTCTCTGATAGGATTACAGTGAAAAAGGGCATTCTAAGTATGTCATCCCAATGTTCTGGCCTCATGTCCCCAAGCTCTTTGTCAACATAATACCATGAAAGTACTTGCCATTTCCTCATTATGTTGGGTGTGCCTGTGCTCTGACATTGCTTTTGCCTGAAAAATTAATAAGTCCTATTTACCCTTTAAGACCAAATTCAAATGCCACCAATTCTGAGATGGTTTGCTGACTTCTCCAGCAGAATTAATCACTCTGCTTTTGCCATTTGATAGTATGTCGTATACTATACATTTCCCCCATAGTCTTCATAATATTGTATAGTTATTATTGGTGAAATATGTAAGTTTCATGGTTCCTTCCTTGACCCCAGTTCCTAAATGAGCATGTCTCTATACTCTATGTCCTAGACCCACATCCTATCACTAAGAGTGCATACTTTATCCCAAAGTAGCCAATTTTGTCTTCATCTATAGCTTGAATGGCTTAGTTCAAATAAATAAGCTGGACTAATCAGATTCTCCCGTTCAAGAATTTGAGCTAAAAGACTATCAATTGGCAGTGGGACATAAAGCTAGAAAGTGATGATGTATCTAGGGGCCAAAGTAGGGAAGTTGTGGGGTCATATACAGATTGATGAGTATACCAAACAATTCTGTCTGCCATGAGAGGGGAATGGAACAGGCATGCAAATGGAATAGGAGATGTCCCTAAGAAATGACAAGTGAGACTTCAGTTTCTAATGTTTTTTTACTGTCCTTCAAGTTCATGAGAAGATCCTTATTATAAACTTCATATTATTTGAGTAATCTTGTGGGTGCTTCTGTTCCTTATAGTTAAAAGAGCATTGAATGAGCAATAAGCTTCTATATAGTGGCATGAAACATCAACCATGTTGTTATATTAATAGAATCTGTGGGTGAGGAATTCAGATTGACTTCAGCAGGAATGACTTATCTCTTTTCCATGCTCCATGAAGTCTTGGGCCTCAGTTGGGAATATTCAAATGACTGGAGGGTAGAATCATCTGGCAGCTTCTTTACTCACAAAAATGGTTCCTTGATGGGACTGTTGATTGGAATGCTTATACACTACCTCTCCCTATGGCTTGGGTTTCCTCACAGCATAGCAGCCTCAGAATAGATGGACATTTTACATGGAAGCTCGGGGCTTCAAGAGCAGAATATGCTTGCCCTTTTATGATTAGCTTGGAAATCACATAGCATTATTTCCACCATACTCTGTTCATCAAAGCACTTACAAGGCAGCACAGACTCAAGTGTAGGAGAGAAAGACCCCATCTCCTAATGGGAGGAATGTCAAAGAATTTGATGTCATGGTTTAAAACCACCACATTGTGGTAACAACAGGCTTCTTTTAAAAGGCAGGTTATGTTTACTAATTCCAGCTATGAGGAATAAGACCTCAACAGAAAAGATAGGGTGTTTGCAGGTATCTTAAACTTCAATTTTACTGAACCTACTCATCAACATAGAAATTATATGATGTGGCCTCAATATTTTTGAGGTATATAGAGATTAGGGTACTGTACACTGACTTTATAAAATATATTGAGACAGAGATTTAGGACTACATAATTTACATTGGTTTAGAGTATACAAAGAATTCCCTATACCTCAATAATAAGACAACCTAACAAAAATGGGTAAATGATTTGAGCAGACATTTTATCAAAGAAGATATACTGATGGCAGTTTAATAGATGAAAAGGGGGACAAGGGGGACGTCTGGGTGGTTCAGTGGTTGAGCTTCTGCCTTCGGCCTAGGTTGTGATCCCAGAGTCCCGGGATCAAGTCCCATATCAGGCTTCCAGCATGGAGTCTGCTTCTCTCTCTGAGTCCCTCATGAATAAATAAAATCTTAAACAAAAAAAAAAAAAAAGAAAGAAAAGGTGCTCAACATCATAAGTCATTAGGAAAATGCAAATTTATTTATTTATTTTTAGATTTTATTTATTTGACAGAGAGAGAGCACAAGCAGGGGGAGTGGGAGGCAGAGAGAGAGGGAGAAGCAGGCTCCCTGCTGAGCAGAGCACCCCCCCCCAGGCTCCCTGCCCCCAACCATGCCCAGATATGGGGCTTAATCCCAGGACCCTAGGATCATGACCAGAGCTGAAGGCAGATACTTAGCCTATCGAGCCACCCTGGTGCCCCAGGAAAATGCAAATTTAAACCACAGACCACTTCATACCCTCTAGAATGGCTATAATAAGAAAAGAAAATATCAAATGTTGGTAAAGATGTGGGGAAACTGAAACTTCATAAAGCTGGTGGAAATATGGTGCAGCCACTTTAACAAAGTTTGGCAGTTTCTTAAAAATTAACTATAAGTTTATCATATGATCCAGCAATTCCACTCTTCAGCATCTTCTCAAGAGAAATAAAAACATATACCCACATAAAGACTTACTTGTACATGAATATTCTTAGCTAAATAATAATAAAAATAATAATAATTATTATTATTATAGCAAGACCATGAGCAGGGAAAGGCAGAGAGAGAGGGAGAGAGAGAAATCCAAGCAGGCTTCACACTCAGCACAGATCCTGACACAGGGCTCCAACCCATCCCTGAGATCATGACTTGAGCTGAAATCAAGAATTGGATGCTTAACTGACTGAACCACCCAAGCACCCTGCAAAATTATTAATAATAGCTGAATATCATAAACAACTTTTGTATTTCAGTGCTTAATATAGCACCTAGTTTAATGGACACTCAATAAGTGTTAGTTGAAAAAACAAGTTTTAAAAAGCTCCATATAGCTCTTGCTACACTAAGTCTTAATATTTAAATCAAAGCTAAATCCAGCTTTGCTCTTGTTTCTGGATGCTATTCAATTTTTTTTTTCTTTTTTTAACTGACTAGCTTAAACTCAGTTATTTCTAGCACTGCAAGATTTTAGATAAGTATGCTCTTGGGACTTTCCAACTTCTCTCTTAGGTATTGGCTATGAATACCCTACGTTATCTCTTCTATAGTTTTGAAAATAAGGGTCTAGTCTTTTCTTCTCAACCAGTGGTCACTGATCTTACTGCTATCTCCCCAGTATCAACTAGTGAAAGGAAGAAAAGCCAGGAACAAAATACAGTATCTCCCCACCCCTGTTCACAGCTCTTATCTTGCCTGACCTTCTCTCCAAGCAGCAGGAAGGAAGGAGTGAGCGGCAAACTACCGCTCCACCTCAATAAGAAGGCTGCTTTCAACAATCTGATGGGAGTCATTTTCCACTCAATTTAAAGAATAAAGTCGTTCTTTTCCTTCTGAAAGATGTCTCCTGCTGCTGACTGCTCTTCCAGATATTGCTTGAAATTAAATTCAATGGTGGTGTTTTTATTGCTGAGGCTGCCCGTGCAACTTGCAACTCTTATAGTTTAGACATAGAAAAAGGCATTAAAGGGAACTTTTTTTAAAAAAAGATTTTATGTATTTATGCATGAGAGACAGACAGAGAGAGAGAGAGAGAGAGAGAGGCAGAGACACTGGCAGAGGGAGAAGCAGGCTCCATGCAGGAAGGCCAATGTGAGACTTCATCCCGGGACTCCAGGATCACACCCTGGGCGGAAAGAAGGCAGGTGCTAAACCACTGAGCCACCCAGGGATCCCCTAAAGGGAACTTTAGAGAAATTTTAATCCAATTATATTGAGTAAGGAATTTGCTTCTGATACAACTATTTTAGTAAGAGTTCCTTCAAACTAATGTTTTAAAGATTTTGTGTCCATGCACATGTGTCCATATAGATATGCAGAAAAACATTCGGGAACAGAAATAGTTCAGGTCTAAATAGAGTGTTTCATAAACACAGTGGTTCTCAAACTTCTGTGGGCCTCAGAGCCACTTGGAGAGTTTGTGAAACAGACCATTGTTCCTTCCTCTCCCCACCTCCTGCTCCCACCTCAGCCCCAGTTTCTGATTCAGCAGATCTAGAATGAGGACAGAGAATTCACATTTCTAATAAGTTCCCTAGTGATGTTGCTGCTGCTGGTCCAGGGACCACACTTTGAGAACCATCATTCCAAAAACACAACTACTCTACATGCTGACCCAAATTCTTATAGTAAGTGTTATTAACTGTAATAGTTTAGTAAATGATGTTTCAGTGTGAATCTCCTGAATGAAGAATAACTCTAAAACCTTAACTACTCTAAGTGCTATCCTTTTTTTCCTTTTTAAACACAGACTTTTGTTGCCTAGGGAACAGACTGAGCTACAAGAGATTTCTTAACCAGAGTGTTGCTCAGTTCAAGACTTTATTTCTTACAATTCAATAAATATCTTCTAGATCACTTCTCTTTTCCATGTCACCCTTACCCAATCTCAATATAGGATTTTATACACATATACACATACACAATGGCATAATTCTTTTAAAATGATGAAAAGTAAAATAATTAGATCACTGTTTTCTATAAGAATTTGAAACAAGGTAAGGACTAACACATGTTACTAATACTCACATTTGTGTGGACATTATAAAATTGCATGACATTTTACCTTCTTCCTCTGTGCTTGTGGGGAGTACACAGTGAGAAAAGTATCGTCGTGTAACTAACAATATATTGTGGCCTGAAAATTCATAGTAAAGGTTTGACTTTATAAAATAGAGATACTTCTAAAAAAATGAGTACAAATGAACCTAGATGTCAAATCCAGTTCTCTTATTGGCTTTCATTATGAAATTAAAGATAGACTCCTTTGAGGGAGAAAATGGCTTTAACACACAATAATATCACACCTAAGAATATAATAAACTCTTTAGATAGAAAAATGGTAATTTTCTGATAAAAATAATAATAGCCCACGTGTGCCACAAATTATGAATACCAAGTAGCTAGGGTCATTCTCATGTTTGATACATTTGCTTACATGTTAGAGGGAAAAAAACTTGTCAGGCTAGCCAAAAGAAGAATATTCTGGATGGCAACACCAATAAGAAAGCCAGAAATGATAAACTACAGCAATAAAAAAATGCTTGGGACAGCATGTCCACTAAAGATGTAGGCCAGGAGACCTGAAGTTGCTTTAAAACTAGTCAATCTAGCACGGTATATCAAGTTCTTCAGAATTAGAATTTAGTAGAGAATTTCTTTAAGCAACAATGCAGCAGAGTTATAAGACCACAATCTCATAACCAGACAGCTTAGGTTCTATTCTTAACTTTGCAGCATTGATGCCACATGACCAGGATCCTGCTATCACAAACCAGCAGCACTGGCATCACCTGGGAGCTTGTGAGAAATGCAGACTCTCAGCCCCAGCCCAGACCCACTGAATCAGAAGCTTCCTCTTAAGATCCTTGAATGATTCATAAGTACATATGTAGTAGTTACTGGATGTGTTTCCCTGTACCCCCTTTAGGTCTGAAAAATTATTTTCCTAGTAAAATAATGCTGCTCTTCTCTGGAAAATGCCCTTGGCTGGAGAGAGCCGCTTCACCACGGTCATGCCCCCTTTTCCAAGGGCAGCCTTAATTGATGACTGGTCAGTGTGGAAGTCATGGTCCCTTTATCCTACTTGAAACCACTTTGAAGGGCCACCCCAGACAAAGGCTATTGCTAAGACTGCATTTTTCCAAGTTCTCTTTATGCTCAGTGCTACTTTCTTCTTTCCCCTTCTACAGGTTTTTGTCCTGAGAGTACTTATAAACTTTCTATATACCAAACTCCACTCTGAATCTGCTTTCTGAAGGACCCAGCCTGCAATAATGTTGACATTTGTAGTGCTTGTTCTTTGGCCATGCAAGTTAATCTCTGGCTCTTCAGGTTTCTAATTTGTAAAATGGGGATAATAATATCTTTCTCATGGTGTGCTATGAGGATTAAATTGCCTACTATTTGTAAAGTACTTAGAGCAGTGACTGGCTAATGCAAAGTTAGATAGTGTTAGTCATCACTATAGAGTGGACCTGTGAATAAAGAGTTAATATCTGTCATGTTCAAATTCCAATTTATTCAAAACAATTCACTACCACTAATATGTAAAAAATTAGGTTCTATTGAGGAATAATCTGTTTACTTATGTATTAGTCACTTTGCAAGGGATGATGGGAAGGAAGTATTGAAACATATACTAACATGTTATCTGATTAGAATCAAGTCTATCAAACTGATAAGAGTGTTATACTGCCTTCAGAACATAGACAAATTCTTATTTCCCCTTAGGCAGAGAAGAGTATAAAACAGAGAAGAGCTCTATGACATGAATCAAAAAGACAGTGATACATGGAAGCATTAGAATCAAATAATTTCAGAGGAGAAAGGGATCTTATCTATCTAGTCCAACTATTCATGTAGGAGTAGATAAATTTCCTTGCCAAATGTAATAGATATGTGTAAACTTTACCTTGTTTCTTTTGTCTGCAGTTTTGAGAGAGGATATTGACTATTCTTTAACACATGTACACACACGTATGTATGCACATAGACACATGCTTGCATGCACACATGTGTTCAGACACACATGTTCTTAGAATTAATGTTCTTGGCCTAGGTGTTTTCCTCCAGATTTTGGTCCCACTTATGTCTCATTTTGAGTCAGCACTACCTTCCAGGTGGTACTTCTTTTCCTGAGTCTTCACTGGGCTGTGAGGTCATATTTTTAAGCACAAATCACTATGCCTCAAGTCCCCAAACCATGTTATGGTATAATCTAACCTTTGCCAGATTCTTCTCCATAGGTACTTTTGGGAATCTTCAGGGATTTACATCGATCAACATCTGGATGTGAAATACTGCTGTGCTCTTTACACATACCTCTGTACACTCCTTTGTGAGTCACATTCCTGCTTTTAGAGTTGTCCTACCAGCTGCTCTCCCCTACTACCTACCTGTAAATGGAGGGAGGGGGGCAATACCCTTCTCTCAATTCTTGCCAGTGATAATAGCATCTTGATGGTAACTTTTAACTAGACCTTACAGAAGGCTTGGAGATGATAGAGGTAATTCAGTTATCTATTGCTATATAACAACATAAGCTAAAAAACAAAAACAAACAAACAAACCCAAAAAACCCACCACAACTTTTCTTTCTTTTTTATTTTAAAGATTTTATTCATCCACTCATGACAGACAGAGAGAGAGAGAGGCAGAGACACAGGCAGAGGGAGAAGCAGGCTCCATGCAGGGAGCCCGACGCGGGACTCGATCCCTGGTCTCCAGGATCACACCCCATGCTGACGGCGGCGCTAAACCGCTGAACCACCGGGCCGCCCCACCACAACTTTTCTATGGATCCTTTTGTATCATGCACTGTTAGCTGAGGCTCGATGGAGCCGGAATGTCCAATTATATAAAACCATTTTCAATACAAAGCAACCCTTGAAATAAAGCTAGTCCCACAAGAAACAGAGGTATGAGAGCCAAATGTAGGTCCCAGTGTCCAAAAGCTGGATTTTAGCACCCAACTGTGACAAGATGAGGTGGAGAGATACAACTGCATATAGACCGCCAAGCAAGAGGATCTATATATACTCCTCCTGAGCCCAGGAAAATTTGCTGTCTGCCTGAATTTCTAGGTAAAATTGTTGGTTTGCTTGAGCAGTCAAAACCACAAGTCTATGCTAAATAATGCCTAGGAAACCTAAACGCATACTGATCGTGGAGTAAGTATAAGAATCCCGAGTGGAGAAGTTAATGTAAAGTATCTTCTAGAATGAGTGAAGCATTTGTTTTTCTTCAGCTGAAATAAATGCAAAAAAAATTTTTTGACATCTAGGATATTAGGGAATGCCATAGAGGATGGGAGCATGAAATGTACACCAATTAATGATTACTAATTATAAGAGGTAATGATCTGCCATGATCTCTATCCTAATAGATTCACCTTATTTCTATCATAGCAGAAGCCACAAACAAAATTAGCAACCTAAGCATTCAAACAGTAGACCTAGAAGAGACTGAAAAAACTATGCTTGAAATATTGAACATTAGGAACAGTGGAAAATATGCTTGAAATGAGAATTCTCTCATTTAATTATTTCTTTTTTAAAAAATATTTTATTTATTTTTTCATGAGAGACAGAGAGAGAGAGAGAGAGAGAGAGAGAGAGAGAGGCAGAGACACAGGCAGAGGGAAAAGCAGGCTCCATGCAGGGAGCCTGATGTGGGACTCCATCCCAGGACTCCAGGATCACACCCTGGGCTGAAGGCGGCGCTAAACTGCTGAGCCACCCAGGGATCCCCGAGAGATAGCATTTTAAAATGTAATAACATGGCATAAAAATAAGAGGTTAATTTGAAAGCAAATAAAACTGAATTTCTATAAATAAAAAGTAAAATCATTGTTATAAAATAATATTAATGAAAGATACTGAAGATGATACAAATAAAAAGAAATGATGCTCATGAATTGGAAGAACAAATATTCTTAAAATGTCCATACCATCCAAATCAATCTACAGATTTAATGCAATCCCGATCAAAATACCAACAGCATTTTTCATAGAACTAGAACAAATAATACCAAAATTTGTACAGAACCATAAAAGACCCCAAATACCCAAAGCAATCTTGAGAAAGAAAACCAAAGCTGGAAATATCACAATTCCAGATTTCAAGATATACTTCCAAAGCTATAATAATCAAAACAGTATGATACTGGCACAGAAATGACACATAGATCAACAAAACAGAATAGAGAGCCCAGAAATAAACCCGTGATTATATGGTCAATTAATCTTCAACAAAGGACACAAGGTTAAATGATGGGATAAAGACAGTCTCTTCAATAAATGGTGTTGGCAAAATTGGACACCTACATGCAAAAGAATGAAACTGACCACTTTCTTACACCATACACAAAAATAAATTCAAAATGGATTAAAGATCTAAGTGTGAGACCTCAAATCATCGAAATCTTGGAAAAGAGCACAGGCACTAATGTCTCTGACATTGGCTATAACAACATTTTTCTAGATATGTCTCTTGAGGCAAGAGAAATAAAAGCAAAAGTAAACTATTGGGACTACATCAAAATAAAAAATCTGGGATCCCTGGGTGGCGCAGTGGTTTGGCGCCTGCCTTTGGCCCAGGGCGCGATCCTGGAGACCCTGGATCGAATCCCACGTCAGGCTCCTGGTGCATGGAGCCTGCTTCTCCCTCTGCCTGTGTCTCTGCCTCTCTCTCTCTCTCTGTGACTATCATAAATAAATAAAAAAAGAAAAAAATATTAAAAAAAAAAAACCTGCACAGCAAAGGAAACAATCAACAAAACTAAAAGGCAACCTGCTGAATGGGAGAAGATATTTGTCAATGACACAACTGATAAAGGGTTAGTACCCAAAGTCTATAAAGAACTTATAAAACTCAAGACCCAAAAACCAAGTAATCCAGTTAAAAATGGCCAGAAGACATGAACAGACATTTCTCCAAAGAAGACATTGATAGCCAGGGCACTTGGGTGGCTCAGCCATTTAAGCATACTACTCTTGATCTCAGCTCAGGTCTTGATCTAAGGGTTGTGAGTTCAAGCCCTGCACTGGACTCCACACCCAGTATGGAGCCTACCTAAAAAAATTAATAAATAAAAAAATAAATAAAAAATAAAAAGAGGAGACATACAGATAGCCAACAGACACATGAATCAATGGTCAACATCATTCATCATTAGGGAAATGCAAATCAAAACCACAATGAGATATCACTTCACACTGGTCAGAATGGCTAAAATAAAAAACACAAGAAACAACAGGCATTACAGAGGATGTAGAGAAAAAGGAACCTTTGTGCACTGTTGGCGGGAATGAAAACTGCTGCAACCACTCTGGAAAATAGTATGGAGGTTCTTCAAAAAATTAAAAATAGAACTACCATATGATCTAGTAACTCCACTACTAGATATTTACCTAAGAATATGAAAACACTATTCAAATATTCAATAAGATATATGCACCCTTATGTTCATTGCAGCATTATTTACAACAGTCAAATTATGGAAGCAGCCAAAATGTCCATCAATAAATGAGTGGATAAAGTTGTGAGACACGCACAGACACACACACACACACACACACACACACACTGAAATATTATTCAGTCATAAAAGGCATGAAATCTTGCCATTTGCAACAACATGAATGGAGCTACAGGGTATAAAGTTAAGCAAAATAAGTCAGTCAGAGAAAGACAAATACCATATGAGTTAACTCATATGTGGAATTTAAGAAACAAATGTCAAAAGAAAAATAGAGTAGCCATATTAATATCAGACAAACTAGACTTTAAAACAAAGACTATAACAAGAAATGAAGGAGGGCATTATATCATAATTAAGGGGCCTATCTACCAAGAAGATCTAATAATTATAAATATTTATGCCCCTAGCTTGGAAGCACTGAAATATATAAATCAATTAATAATAAACATAAAGAAACTCATAGAGAATAATACAATAATAGTAGGGGACTTTAATACCCTGCTTACACCAGTGGACAGATCATCTAACCAGAAAATCAACAAGAAACAATGGCTTGAATGACACACTGGACCAGATGGCCTTAACAGATATATTCAGAACATTCCATCCTAAAGCAGCAGAATATACATTATTTTCAAGTGCACACAGAACATTCTCCAGAATAGATCACATATTGGGTCACAAATCAGGCCTCAACAAGAACAAAAACACTGAGATAATACCTGATATTTTCAGACCATAATGCTATGAAACTTGAAGTCAACCACAAGAGAAAACTTGGAAAGGCCACAAATACATGGAGGTTAAAGAACGTACTACTAAAGAATGAATAGGTTAACCAGGAAATTAAAAAAGAAATTAAAACATACATGGAAGCAAATGAAAATGAAAATATGACAGTCCAAAACTTTTGGGATGCAGCAAAGGCAGTACTATGAGGGAATTGTATTGCAATACAGGCCTACCTCTAGAAGCAAGAAAGGTTTCAAATATGCAACCTAACCTTACATCTAAAGAAACTAGTAAAGGAAGAGCAAATAAAGCCTAACATCTGTAGAAGAAGGGAAAAAATAAAGATTAGAGCAGGAATAAATGGTACAGAAACAAACAAAAAACACTAGAACAAATCAATGAAACTAAGAGCTGGTTCTTCTAAAGAATTAATAAAATTGATAACCCCCTAGACAGACTTTTCAAAAATAAAAGAGAAAGAACCCAAATAGATAAAACATGAATGAAAGAGGAGAGAACATTACCAACACCATAGAAATATAATTGTAAGAAAATACTATGAAAAATCATATGCCAGTAAACTGGGCAATCTGGAAGAAATGGACAAATCCTTAGAAACTTATAAATTACCAAAACCAAAACAGGAAAAAATAGAAAATTTGAACAGATCCATAACCAGCAAAGAAATTGAATAAGTACTCAAAAATCTTCCAACAGAAGTCCTGGACCAGACGGCTTACCAGGGGAGTTCCACCAGACATTTAGGGAAAAGCTAATTCCTATTCTTCTCAAGCTATTCCAAAAAAATAGAAATGGAAGGGAAATTTCCATTCATTCTACATAACCAGCATAAGCAGACAAAGACCCCACAATTCTCCAAAAAGGAGAATTATGGCCAATATCCCTGATTAACATGGGGGCAAAAATTCTCATTAAAATATTATCAAATCAAATTCAACAGTACATTAAAAGTATTATTCACCATGATCAAGTGGGATTTATTTCTGGGCAGCAGGGGTGATTCAATATTCACAAATCAATCAACATGATACACTACATTAATAAAAGAAATGATAAGAATCATATGATCTTCTCAATAGATGCAGAAAAAGCATTTGACAAATTCAACATCCATTCTTGATAAAAACCCTCAACAAAGTAGGGATAGATGGAACATACTGCAACATCACAAAGGCCATATATGAAAGACCCCCAGCTAATAGCATCCTCAGTGGGGAAAAACGGAGAGCCTTCCCTCTACAGTCAGAAACAAGACAAGGATGTCTACTCTCACCATTACTGTTGAACACAGTACTGGAAGCCTTAGCCTCAACAATTCAGACAAATAAAAGGCATCCAGATCAGCAAGGAAGAAATCAAACTTTCACTATTTACAGACCACATGATACACTATGTAGAAAGCCCAAAAGACTCCACCAAAAAATTAATAGAATTAATACATGAATTCAGCAAAGTTGCAGGATATAAAATCAATATGCAGAAATCTGTTGCATTCCTAGTCACCAATAATGAAGAAAAAGAAATCAAAGAATCGACCCCACTTGCAATTGCATCAAAAACATAAGATACCTAGAAACAAACCTAACTAAAGAGGTAAAATATCTGTACTCTGAAAACTATAGAACACTTATGAAAAAAATTGAGGAGGACACAAAGAAATGGGAAATCATTCCATGCTCATGGATTGGAAGAACAAATATTATTAAAATGTCTATAGTACCCAAAGCAATCTGCACACTCACTGCAATCCTTAAAAAATACCAGCAGTATTTTCCAGAAAGCCAGAACAAACAATCCTAAAATGTATGTGAAACCACAAAAGACCCCCAAACGCCAAAGCAATCCTGAAAAAGAAAAACAAAACTGCAGGCATCATGATTCTAGACTTCAAGCTATATTACAAAGCTGTAGTCATCAAAACAGGATGGTACTGGCACAAAAACAGACACATAGATCAATGGAATAGAATAGAGAACCCAGAGTTGAACCTATAACTATACTGTCAACTAATCTTCAACAAAGTAGGAAAGAATATCCAGTCAAAAAAAAAAAAAAAAGACAGTCTAATCAACAAATGGTATTGGGAAAACTGGACAGCAACATGCAGAAAAATTAAACTGGGCCACTTTCTTACACCATTAACAAAAATAAATGCAAAAAGAATGAAAGACCTAACTGTGAGACAGGAAACCATCAAAATCCTAGAGGAGAACATAGGTAGAAACCTCTTTGACATCAGCCATAGCAACTTCATACTAGATATGTTTCCTGAGGCAAGGGAAATAAAGACAAAAATAAACTATTGGGACTACATCAAAATTAAAAGCTTCTGCACAGTAAGGGAAATAATCAGCAGAATTAAAACGCAGCCTATGGAATGGGAGAAGATATTTACAAATGACATATCTGATAAAGGGTTAGTATCCAAAATATATAAAGAACTTATTAAATTCAAAACCCCAAAAATAAATAATCCAGTTAAGAAATAGGCAGAAGACATGTCTTCTCCAAAGAAAACATCCAGATGGCTAACAGACACATGAAAAGATGCTCCACATCACTCACATCATCAGAGAAATACAAACCAAAACCATGATGAGTTACCACCTCACACCTATCAGAATGGCAAAGACTAACAAAACAAGAAACAACAGATATGGGGGAGGATGTGGAGAAAGGAGAACTCTCCCTACACTGTTTGTGATCATGCAAACTGGTGTAGCCACTCTGGAAAATAGTATGGAGGTTCCTCAAATAGTTAAAAGTAGAACTACCTTATGATTCACAAATTTCATTCTTAGATATTTACCCAAGGATATGAAAGCACGGATTTGAAGGGGTACATGCACCCTGATGTTTATAGCATCATTTTCAACAATAGCCAAACTATGAATAGATCCTAAAAGCCCATTGACTTATGACTGAATAAGGAAGATGTGAGATACACACACACATACACACACACATGCATGTGTGCACACACGCGCACATGCACACACACACACAGAGGAATATTACTCAGCCATCAAAAAGAATAAAATATTGCTATTTGCAATTACTTCGATGGAGCCTGAACATATAATGCTAAGTGAAATAAGTCAGTCAGAGAAAGACAAATACTATATAATCTCACTCATGTGTAATTTAAGAAATAAAACAGATGAATATATGGGAAAGGGGGGAAAAAGAGAAGGAGAGAGGGGAAAAAGCCTTAAGAAACTCTTAACAATAGATAACAAACTGAGGGTGGAATGAGAGAGGTGGGTGGGGGATGGGCTAGTAGGTTATGAATATTTAGGAGGGCACTTGTTATGAGGAGCACTGGGTGTTGTATGAAAATGATGAATCACTGAATTCTACTCCAGAAGACAATATTGCAGTATATGTTAAACAACTAAAATTTTTTAAAAGAAATGAAAAAAATGGACAAGTTAAAAAAGACACAAATTGAAAAACAGACTTCTAACTATAAGAACAAACTGATGGTTATAGAGGGGAGGTGGGTTGGGGTGAAATAGGTGATTGGGATTAAGAGGTCACTTATTACAAGCACTGAGTATTGAATAGAATTGTTGAATCACTAGATTGTACACCTGAAAGTAATATAACTGTATGTTAACTATATTAGAATTAAAATTTTTAAAATTAAAAAAATAAAATAAAATTTTTAAAATTAAACAAGGGATTTACATAAAAGAAAAGAAGTAATGTGTTAAGGGTTCTTGTGGAAAAAGTAGACAACATGCAAGAACAGATGGATAATATAAGCAGAGAGATGGAAACTCTAAGAAAGAATCAAAAGGATATGCTAGGAATAAGAAACACTGTAACAGAAACGAGGAGTCTAAGATTTTTCAGACACACAATCTTTTCTAACTTTTATTTGCAGTGTAAGTATCTCCACAACCTTTAGGAAAGACCCTAATCCTAAACATTTTAAAGTGCATCTTTATTCGCTCCCTTTTCCCTAATCTAATGTCTGGAAACCAGAAGGAGTATAAATCTCTGAAACTTGAACTAAATTCTTCTCAGACTTTCTTCTGCCAAAACTGGAAATCAGGTGTGTGTGGTGGTCACTGACTGTTGGAATGTTTCAGGTACACTCAACTAAATTGCCACCATTTTGGCTGGGTTGGTCATTAGGTAATTTTTATTATTGTGTCCAAGCTAAATCTTATCACTTCTCATAAATGACCAGGAACAAATCATGTTTATTTAGTTCTCAGTGGAGTATGGGTGCTGTGTCATAGTACCCTTAAATTATTTATTTATTTATTTATTTATTTTTTAAATTTTATTTATTTATGATAGGCACACAGTGAGAGAGAGAGAAGCAGAGACATAGGCAGAGGGAGAAGCAGGCTCCATGCACCGTGAGCCCGACATGGGATTCGATCCCGGGTCTCCAGGATCGCGCCCCGGGCCAAAGGCAGGCGCCAAACCGCTGCGCCACCCAGGGATCCCCCCTTAAATTATTTACACTTTAAGAGACATCTTTGAATCAAAGAAAGTTGGCATTTGAACACAGTTCCCTTTAGGAAACATTTTAAATCTTTGTGTTGTTAGATTATTTATTCTAATTGTTTTCTCCATAAATCCAAAATTGCTTTTCTTTCAAAAGAATCTGTTTTCCTTTGTAGTTTTCCGTAAGAGAGAATGAAATTGAAAATCTATAGCTTTAACAATTTAAAAAAATATGTAGTTATTATACTGACATACCAGAGAAACAATATCATAAGCAACTTGTTTTGCAAAACCTGCTAAAATTTTTTTCCCATAAAAGGTATACTTATTCAGTTGGATATTTATAAAAATAAGTAAACACACAGCCTATAGTGAGACAGCCCCTTTTCATGAAAATACAGAGGAAACATGCATTAGAAGTAAAACCACAATGAGAATAGGAACCAATTAATTTCATTTTCTGGAGGGATTTGTGTAGAGTAATTGGCATTTTTAAAAGCATAGTATTAGCAAATTGAATGTTTATTCAATAACTTTCCAGCTTTAATTATTCTTTCCTTACAAAATACAGTAAACAAATGCTCTCCTTGAGGTTTTGACAATTGGCTCTTCAATATCCATTTTCTAGAACTCTGTTAACTAGGTTTTCTATCTTATCCACATGGCACATGTATGTTCAGTTTGGAATTATTAAGATAATAGGATTAAATTCACTTTTTTGGGGATGGTTTATGAAATGTCTTGAATGGATGTGATTTCAAATTAGCCCCTGTTAATGCCAATTCCCTGGAGTTAAGTAAATTTATATTGGGTATTTAGATCTGCTTTATAATAAACAGTGCCAGGCACAGTGCTTGGTTCATATAATTATCTTTCCAACAAGGTGCACAATATGTGGTAGATATTATCATCTAAGGAATATAGGCTCCCTGCTCTTAAAGGTCCCCAAATGGCTATATAGACCTTCCTCAATTTATAATGGGGTTACATCCTGGTAATGGTAAATTGAAAGTATCATAGATTGAAAATGCATTTAATGCATCTAAACTACCAAATATTGTAGCTTAGTCTAGCCTGTGTTAAATGTCCCTGCACTTGCCTACAGTTGGGCAAAATCAATGTCACAATGTTTTTTTTTTATAATAAAGTGCTGAATATCATATATAATTTATTGAATACTGTATTGAAAGTGAAAAACAGAATGGTTTTAAGTGTATCTGTTGTCCACCCTTGTGATCTCATGGCTCCCTGGGAGCTGTGGCTCACTGCCATTGCCCAGCATTGCGAGAGAAGATTGCGTGGCACTCAGGCTGACCTGATGTGTGGCACTCAGGCTGACCTGGTAGACTTCATTCTGGAGATTTCCAGGGCAGGCCTTGGTTAATGAGACGTGCTGGTGAGGGTCTGGAAAGTAGGAGGAAGGAAGAAGTTAGAGTGTTTCCTCCCTTCCTTTCTGTCTTCAGCAGCTTCTCCTACTGCACCTGGGTCTCCTTCATTGCTATAGTTCATGCTAGACAGGTCTACTGTGGTTCCAGTTTCTTCCAGGTAACCCTGGGTCCCTTGGCTCTGTGACAATACCACCTTCTCCCTTGGCCCCTCCAGCCTAAATGTGAGAGTAGCCATCTACCCCATGGGCTGGTAGCTCTCTGCAGTGGAGGCAGACCCTGAAGGAGCTGCATGGCACATCTTCATGTTTACCAAACTCTCTGGGGGCATAATCTTGTTTTGGAAGAAGCACAACTCAGAGCAAGTTAGCCAAGAACTCCTCTCCTCTTTTGAACAAAACCTTTGTTATCTGCCAGGCTCTACTTCTTGGGTGGTGTTTCCATGTACTCTGACAATGTTTTCTTTTTACTCTCCTTTTTTTTTTATTTTTTTTATTTTTTTTTTTTACTCTCCTTTTTAAAACGTTTTCTGTTCACTCTATCTCTCTTTAAAAGATAGTATACAGTGGAAGTAATTTCTGCTCCAAAATATCCAGTTTCCTTATATTTTTATCACCTTGCAATGACTGCTAGATAACTATGATTGATATTTGGGGTGTTTCCTAACTTTCTAGACACACAGGGACAATCTCTTGTTTTTCTCTCATTCATGGCAACCCATCCAGTAGAGGTGAATATCACTACATTGACTCTGAGAACAACTTTTTTCGCATTGACCAAATGTAATAGGTGTTTGTTAAATATCAGTTTCTTCCTCCCCTATTTTTCTATTTTTTTTCAATTCTATGTGTGTGTGTGTGTGTGTGTGTGTGTATGTGTGTGTGTGTATTTGACAGATCATTCAAGAATGAACTGGAGTCTGTGATAAATCCTACTTTGGCCTGGTGTCCAGTGGCCCTAGACTGAGATCATATTCAGGCTGATGCCTGAAAATGTGTGTGTGTGTGTGTGTGTTATACATCACACCCTCTGGGTTTACCTGAACCAGAATAATGATAAAGATGAATAATCTTTTTAATATCAAGACACAAGAATCATAAACAAAATGCACATATGTTAAGATGGTAGCAGCGTTTCCATTTCAAGAAACACAGACTATGATAATTCTAGTCAGTCAGTTTAATAAATATAGTTTTTTTTCTTCTCCATAAAATCTGCCATAAAACTCAAGCTAAAATTGACATGTCATTACTTTTGTGAAGTTACTCTAAGAGCCCCTAGGCATGATTCACAGCCCATGTTATTCAAGGATTACAAAGGAAAAGGGAGGTTTGGGAGGTTGTATCTCAATGACTTTCAGAAATCAAATTATAAGCTGTAATACACACACATATATATATGGCCTAGAAGAAAAATATAGACTACTTGAAGTTGAATATTAAATTAATATATATTCTGTCTCAATTCATTCTTTTACAAGGTCATATCCAAGAAATATTTCTTATGTTATTACTTACCTATGCCTACCATCACCCACACACATTTATCCACCACCATTCACTCTGCCTCTTAGATGCATTCTTTTTCTGCCTTCCTAACCCTCAAGGCCTATTGTCTTCTTGTTTTCTACAATTATATGTCTCATGATAATCCCTCCATATCTAGAAGCAAACATTCTCTAGATTGAAAATGCCTCTCACCAGTTGGCAAGCCAAAATCTAAGCATATAGAGCAGAAAAACAGAAGGACAACATCATGCCTCAATAAGCAAAGCCTTGATTATTTAATCAAGTTTCAGGCCCATATAATAAAAACACATGCATATTTATTTTTTATTCACATACCACCTCATAAAAAAAACTCCATAAAAGTCTATAGAATGTCTATTTAAATAAAAGAGTAGGAGTATGGGTTTGTGTGTATATATAGACACCAAGTTTGTATTTTCTTGGGTATATTCAATTCTGGAAATTTGAAGAGAACTGATGTAAAACATGTTGACCCACGTTTTTATACTTCCTGGGCAGCCAGAGTTCTCAGGTTCAGCTGTGTAAAATTTGGAGCTTATTCAGTTGGCTTCCACTGTAGAATAATAGAAAAAAATTGGTCTGAGCATTTGTGGCTGACTTTTGCCACCTGACATTTCATACAATCAAGTGTTGAAGCTGCTGCTCCAAATGCATTCCCTATATTGGTTTATTTTTCTTGTATTGTAGAGTTATGATCTTTCTCTAGTTTCTTTTTTTTCATTTGGACTGTGTGATATCTTCTTTTCAAACACCCAATCTCTGCACTTGTGACCATTTGAACTGATCAAGAAGACAAATCTGTAACAGCCGGGTTGAAGCAAACAGGTCACCCATGACAAACCTCCTTTGTGATAAGGTATCCACACCTGCCTCAGGCTATGGCACATAGATTGTGTGTGTGTATGTGTATATGTGTGTGTGTTCTGTCCATATAACTGTCTCTTTATGCTATTTTGTTCAGATGTAACAATCAGAAGTATTCAGCAGTCCCAATTCTGATCTGAGTGAAAGAGAAATATTTCAGAAACTCTAAACCATTAGATAGCCAGAATATTAAAAATACACAATGGCCCTAAGATAGATAGATAGATAGATAGATAGATAGATAGATAGATAGATAGATAGATTTTAGAGAGAGAGCATGAATGGCAGAGTGGGGGTGGGGGCAGAGGAAGAGAGAGAGAATCTTAAGCAGGCTCCACACCTAGCATGGAGCCCAACATGGGGCTTGATCTCACAACTCAGATCATGACCTAAGCCAAAATCAAGAGTCAAATGCTTAACCTGAGCCACCCAGGCACCGCGGCCATAAATTCTAAAAATTTGCTTGATTAAGTTTTCATAAATTTCGTCTAACCATTCATAGACACACTTCTGCAGGCCAGAGCTCAATAGTTTGGTCATCTTCTTTTTCCTTAAGATCTCAGATCAAGTCCTTTCCATACCATGCTGAGGATTCTTGCATTAATCTGAATTGGTCTTTCTCAAATAATAGATCTCTGTCCTGTCAACTCTATCTCATGTGAGAGAAATTTGAGGGTGGGGTGGGGAAGCTCTTCCATATTTTGACTATGTTGATTGCCCAATTCTATGCATTTATCAAAACTCACAGATCTGTGCATTTGATGGATGGATTTTACTTGTATATTAAATTGCACATCATGAAATGTAACTTAAATAAAATAATTGACTCTGAAAGTTTAGTTTGATTCTATTTACATGAAATCTAACCCAGAAAAAAAAATTTAAAAAAAAAGAAATCTAACCCAGAAAAAAACAAATCTATAGCAAGTTTCTCAACCTTGGTCCTATGGACATTTTGAATTGGATCATTCATTGTTGTGGACAGGGCCAGCTTCGTGTGCATGCAGCCTATACTGTCGCAGAGGGTGCAGCTCTTTGAAATAGCCCCATGCTTGGCTTAATGCTCTCCTGTTGCCATTTGATTTTTGAACTTGTGTTTTATAGGTAAAATCTGATAAGATAATGGAACGTGTACATGGGCAGAGGAGATATATCACGTATCTTGGTATGTAGGCATGAGCTCAAGCCCACAAGCATAGCTAACAGTAAGTAGTGAAAGCATGGATCATTCATTGGCCTGGCTGCCTAGCACCTTGAACATGCCCACAGTAGTCTTGGCTGTCGTGGGACCCCAAAGAAAAGCCATAGCAAAGAGATCTGGGCAGGCCCATAATGTTAGCAGAAGTAGTAGCAGTGGGTGACTCCAGGAAAGAGGAGGGTTCTCACGTGGCATAGCACCAGGACTACAATGGAAGATCAGCTTGCCTGTCCATCTCCAGAGCCCATTCTTACATCATCTGTACACATGTTAATTCTCCAGCTTACACATTGGGACAGAAACTACAACATGTGGGCAGCAAAATTTGTCAGTAAATTATTACAAAATAAGAGCACATAAAATGGGCATTGCATATGACATATCAGGGAGTGGTTTGGCTTCAAAGAAGTTAGATTCTCTGGTTTTGAGAACTGCTAGAGTATTAGGAACAAATATCCATAGGCATAGAAGTGGAAATTATATTTTAAAAATTGTTGCATTCAATGGAAAAGAAAGCAGGTTTTTTTTTTTTAATTTATTTACTTTTAGAAAGACAGGGAGCATGCAAGCGAGAGAGAGGAAGAGAAATCCTCAAGCAGACTCCCTGCTGAGTGGGGAGACCAATGTGGGGCTTGATCCCAGGACCCCAAGATTATGACCCTAGCCGAAATCAAGAGTTGGAGCTCAACCAGCTGAGACACCTAGGCACCAGGAAAACTGTTTTTATACAAAGCTTCAAATGAGCTAATTGTTAATGAAGAAACATTTTATTTTTTCTTTATAAATAAATATAAAGCAATAGTATGCATAAAAAAGTATTTTGAATCATATACAAATCATGAAACCATTTTCAGTTTCTGCAAGTTACAGAAAATGTCAGAGGAAACATTAAAATGCCATTGTATATATTTATACTTAAAATTAAATTCAGACTTAGATGAAGCTGATTTTTAGAGTTAAATCTTTTTAGAAAAAATTGTTCACCAACAAAAAGATCTTCCTTAAAAATGAAAAATTACAAAGTAATCTGCAATTTTGCATTTGCCAAAAGCTACTGATGTCACTCTGAATTATATTGATTGTAAATTAAGTTGCTAAAAGTATACATTTTGATGACCTAACAAGTGAATTTGCAGCAGAAAAGTGAGCCAGAAAAATTATATGCCCAACCAAGATACCACATTAATAAAATAATATATTAGTTATTTGCTATATAAAATTAAAACACCAAAAGCAGATTTTTGCAATTTGTTACTGATGTATTGTTATTACCCCTATTATATTTGATAAATCATAAAGGCTATCTTCCTTAGTGATAAAATGAAGACTTAGATAATTTCTAAGATATCTTTTAGCTCTTAGATTCCATGGTTCACCCATTAATAAAGAGCTATCAAAACTCAACCCAAAACCAGCATCTTCAAGTGGTGTCTGTCTTTCTGTAAATCTGAGCCTACTAATATTTGTCAATATTCAGTTCACACAAATTGCAGCTAATGATTTGGCTGTTTGCTCTGACAAGTGGACCATATACAACTAAACTATTTTTTTAAATAACTATTTGGAACAGGCTCATGAGAAGAACTACTTTCCATCTCAAGTATGCATTAGTCATGTTGGTGTTCCATCACACACATCCAGAGGAGAGCAATGCCTGTGACTGGCAACTGTGACCCTATGGGTGCAGACTTTGTCAATAGCAAACCAGGCTTATAAAACGAGATGGCAGAAGTCATTATCTGTGCACTACCAGTGGCACATTCCCAATTCCAAATGAGGCCTCTTCTGTGGCTGACAAAAGTACAACTTATAACAATACCTGGTTCTTCCACCTTTGGTGGGAAGATGAGCCATATCATCAGCAGGTCAACCATGATGGACCTTTCCCTGCACCACTAGACAGATTTAAATAGGGTTTTAGTTGAATTTGATAATTTCTCTGATCGTTTGAAGTTGCCTTCCTAGAAACGGGCCTAACCAGAAACTACAATGATGAAAATCTGCATAATTCAGTAGGCTAGATCCCCAATTTATAAGCCAACAGATTAGGAAACACACTTTATAGCATACAACAGGTGAGAGAGAACCAAAATATGCGTATTAAACTGTCATTTTGTGATTCACCCAAAAGCAATAGTAGAACTAAAATATCTAATTGGCACTTTCTCTTTACTTTCATTTTTTGTAGAAAAAAATGACATTAGTTTTATTGTTTCAAAAACAATAACATATATAAACTGTGGGAGAAGTGACAAAAAATATGTAAACTGTAAAAAAAAATCAGTCAATACCAAAAGATTTATAGAAGAAAATAAAAAACATTGGAAATATTTTCTCCAAGAAATAATTACTGTTGGTGTTTTTCTATGCATATATATTTTTATAACTCTGGGGAAATAAATTATTACATTTTAACTAGGTTTTCATTTAATATATTGTAGTTATTTTTCATGTCAATAGCTATAAATCACTATCATTATTTTTAGTGATGCATAACATTCCATTGTATGGTTATGTGTTATAGTAAATAAAATATATAATAAATATCAGTATACATATTACATATTGTGAGATATTTCATTTGCTTTCTCTTTTTACTAATAAAAACAATGTTTCAATAAACATCTCTATACATATATCTGTATGCTCTTATTCAATTAATTCCTTAGATATGATTTTTTAGAATTAGTGACGGAAGGTCAAAGTAAACACATATTTTAATTCTGACACATTTTTTTCTTAATTGCTCTCCAAATGGTAGTATCCTTTATAGTCCTACTAATAAGAGTCCCCCAAATCCCCATGAACATGGAGCATTATCATCTTTTAAACCTTTTATAGTCTGATAAAGGAGAATTGTATTTCCTGGTTGTTTCAATTTCTACTACTATTTATTTCATTGTTAGTAAATTGAAACACTTGTTGATAATTTATTGAATATTTGTGTGATTCTTACTGTGGTTTTTTTTTTGCTTCTTTATTCAATTTATGATGGTATTTATTTATTTATTCAGACTCAACAGTAATTTTCAAAAAAGGATAGGTTTTATTCATGGGTAATTTCACGAGTCCCTGTTTTCTTTCACTCTTCTGCCCTAACTCTCAGAGCAGATAATGGAAACTCCATCCATCTGCTAGGCTTCTTCTTACCAACTAGCCTACATCTGTGCCCATCTTTTCTTCTCATATCTGGTCCCAATTGAATGCTCCTTCCAAAGATCAATTCCTCACCAGTGTTCCTCCCATCCCACCCCACCTGCCCCAAGATGTCACTCCTCAACTTTGTTCCCCATCTCTTTCTAGCAGCATTTCAATACATATAGTCATTACCATCCTTAAAAAAGAAAACCTGTTCCCAACTTTTCATCTTTACTTACTACCCTCTGAATCCTCCCCTCTGCAACCAACAAATTATTTTTAAAAAAGAGTTATCTATGTTCATTCTTTCCATTTCCTTTGTAATCCAATTACTCTGCCAATTACTACAAAATCTGTATCCCAACATTCCTAAGAGTGCTCAGCCTTTTGGAAGAGCTGAAAAACTGAATGACTGAATGAATCTGGCTGTCGAAGCTGGAAATGTGGAAACATGTTCCTTCTACTTACCCTGTCATTCAGTTGGTCACCAAGTCTTTTAGATGATACTTCCTGAAGAGTACTCATATCTGTCACCTTCTCTCCACTCTCACTGCCATTACTTTAGTTTTAGTTCAAGCTACCAGTATCCTTTACCTTGATTACTATTACAGCTCCTTAACAACTCCAGGTGTATATCTCAGAGCACAGCAACTAGAGTAGCCTTTCACAGTACTATTTCCATGATTAAAAGTGCTATTTCACGGATTCCCATAGATCCCAGGATTCCATTCAACCTCCTTATTATGATATTTCTTTACTTTGCACTGCTTCCTGATCAGAATCTAAACTCAAAACATACTGAATTGTAATTTCCAAAAATGGGTCATTGTTTCTCTTGCCTCTAGAAATTTGCACATGCCCCTCCTCTTGGCCAGCTGCACTTCCCCTTCAATCTTTCACTCTTTTTACTGGGCAAACTCCTACTTGCTGTGTGAACTCACTGATTCCAGGAATTATTCACTGCTCTCCTGAGATTCAACCTAGTTACCCCCATGTTTTGACAGGCCACATGCATCTTTACAACAAAGGTTATACAGTTCCCTTATAATTATCCGTTGACTTGTTTGACTGATCTGTTCAACAAGTTAAATTTGTCTTTGTTTTCTTCCACCAAGGCTTTCAAACACTGCAGATCTCCCCTTCCTTTTTCCTGGTGGCATCTAGGGTATACCTCATCACTTCTAATATTTTCAAGTGTTAAAGGACAGTCTTGTTTAGAGATATTAAGAAATGCAGTCCAATTCAATATTGGCATTTCCATCTTTCATCCAGTTCTGATTCTACTTATGGTCAGAGAGAGGGATGAGAAGAAAAGGGACAAAAATCTATTTAACTGATGCTGTTTGTAGCTCTCATTTGGCTGTTAAATGCTCTTATCCAAATGCTGACCCTTTCATGATACATACTGGTAGATTCTTGAGTGATTTTCATGGATATGATGTCACTAATTAGATATTCTTGGTTATAAACCTCCTCACTCCTCAGATCTACCCTCTAGCAGAATACCCTCAGGGTCAAGGAAACCTGAGGGTCATCCCTCTCACAAATCTTTTCAGGGTGACTCCAATTTGGCAGCCCTTCTACATAGTCTGCTGAGCTCACCAATAAACTTCTGTACCCTTGTCCCAACAAACTCTGGAAGTATGGGCCATTCCTATTACAACAGTCTCTCTTTTTTAAATGTCATTGCTGTTTCCTCCACCAGCTTCCAACTAAGATGTAGATCAGTCTCTATGCCTATTAAAGTCCAAGGGACATATTTCTTCTACTCCTGGTGCACCACAGCTCCAACCTATCTTAAAGGGAGGCAGTAGGTTATCTCCTTTTTCTCTCTATAGGGAATTGAGGGGAATTACCTGAAAGTTCTCAACTATAAATTACTTTCAAATAAATTCTTTAAAAAAAAATATCTGGGCCTCTCTTTCATAGGTTGAATTTAAATGAGGAGCTAGGAATCAGTCACAGTATTGAATTTGCTATCTTTTAGCAATTCCTGTGGAGATGCCCCATGCCGTCTCTAGAATATGCAAGCATAATATTAAGGCAATAGAGAAAGTCCTATTTGACATGTTATGTTTGTCTTCCCTTGATGACTGGGTGTGTACCCTCTTCAACCTCATACTCCCAATATCTGGCACAGAGTAGAGCTGCAATAAATTGTAGGGAATAAGTAATTGCTATGCATTATGAAACATTTATGATAGAGTGATAGTAATATACTTTGCTACACAAGTAAGAAACAGCCAAGTCTACTTGAGAATGTTAAGAATGTGAAATTTTCCTTAAAAGTATGGGTTCTCCTTGCTCAACAGGGAAACTTCATTATTATAACCTCATTGCTACTTATACTATTAGCGTCCATCCACAGTTGCTATTCAATTTATTTATTTATTTTTTTATAAGTGTACTTTTTTAAAAAAAGATTTTATTTAGGGGCAGCCCCGGTGGTGCAGTGGTTTAGCGCCACCTGCAGCCGAGGTCATGATCCTGGAGTCCCAGGATCGAGTCCCGCATCAGACTCCCACATGGAGCCTGCTTCTCCCTCTGCCTGTGTCTCTGCCTCTCTCTCTCTCTCTCTCTCTCTCTCTGTCTCTATGAATAAATAAAATCTTTTAAAAAATTAAAAAAAAAAGATTTTATTTATTTATTCATAGAGATACAGAGAGAGAGAGAGAGGCAGAGACACAGGCAGAGGGAGAAGCAGGCTCCATGCAGAGAGCCTGACGTGGGACTCAATCCAGGGTCTCCAGGATCATGCCCTGGGCTGCAGGCGGCGCTAAACCGCTGCACCACCGGGGCTGCCCTGCTATTCAATTTAAATATCAGAAAACATAAATAACAACACAACATCTCTAAGTATAAATTAACCTTAAAATTGGATTTTAAACTCAACAAATTCCAAATTTACTGGGCTTCTTTTCTGATCATAACTTGTTGGAAAGCTCAGCAGGAGCCTAGTCAGAAATTATATTTGACCCAGAAAAAGCTAAACCATTTATTCTTTTTCATTCGAGGATATATATATATTACAAACATGTGGCCATTTGGAAATGATCCTAATCTCTTTGAAATTAAATTAGGTTCTAGGACTTTTAAACACTATTGAACAGGCTTCTTCATGTATTACTATGTTAATTTATGTACATGCTTTTATTTTACTTCCATCAGACTGTTTGTTAACATTCTTCATGTTTTTGTCCAGTTCTCCCTCCTCCCCTGCTGTACAGATATTCACAGAGCACAGAATTCTAGTCTGTACTAGGGAAGTAATGGATCCCTGGGTCTTATAAATGCTGGGAGTGAGAAGAGTCCCTAGAAGAGGGGAAAACTGGAGGAAAATTAAAGAATACCATGAGTAGTTGAAGGAAGCATAGAGTTTCTCCATTCCCAACAGAGTTCATTCCAATAATTATAATTTATTATCAGGCAAATATGGTAAGTGCAGGATAATCTTAGAAGGTATGAGATGTTGAGTGACTTTTACAGAAAGATATAACAGGCGTACACAATTCTAACAATAACCTCATTTATACCTACAATGTCATAAATAATATTTAAGTTTAATCAAGTAGATATGTATTTGTTTACTTCCATTGGTGCCATCAACAAGATGTAATTTTATTTTATTTTAAAGATTTTATTTATTTATTCATGAGAGACAGAGACAGAGACAGAGAGAGAGAGAGGAGAGAGAGAGAGAGAGGCAGAGATACAGGCAGAGGGAGAAGCAGGCTTCATGCGGGGAGCCTGATGTGGGACTCCATCCCGGGACTGCAGGATCACGCCCTGGGCCAAAGGCAGGTGCTAAACCGCTGAGTCACCCAGAGATCCCCAACAAGATGTAATTTTAGATTGGGACATATTTAACGGTTATACTGACAACATATAGAATACCCATAATTTGCTAAGTGTATAATTGAATGCCCAACACATACCTCCCCACCAGGGTCTTCATGTTTATGAGAAATGTCTGCATCATTCAGGACTAAAATAAATAGCCTTGAAGCTCAACACTAATCCTCTTAATCATTTGGTGAACATACTTATTTGGAAAGCAACTGTATATCCAGTCATTTTGACTGAATCTTTGCTTTCAAGTCAGAGGGTATCTCTCATTATGGTGAATTTAAAGGAGTGGAGCCTAGCAAGGAGGTTGTTATTTGGATACCATGCAGTAACCTGATTTTACCTTTGTTGTCTCCCTCTCTTTCTCAGTATTCCCAAATAAGCAGCCTGAAGCTGATTGGAAAATGTTCCAAAAAATTTTTTTTTAATTTTAGGTGAGTTAAGTTGACCTATTTACATTTATGGGGCATCTGTCATTCTGAAAATCCTGGATAAGAAAGAATGAATCAGACTATGGGAGTCCAGCCAAGATTGAACTAATTTGCTATTGCTTTTGGGGAGCCAAGAAGATAAAATTTGTCCCTCGTAAGAGAGGTAATGATTTTCCCTAAAGAGAATAGTTGTTTCTCCTTAATTCCTCCTGGAATAAAGGAAAGCTCAAGGGAGGAAATTGGACAGTTCTTACAATTGAAAGGAGAGGGAACTCCTCATCTTTCTGGTCTTGACCCAGAGCCTTGAAGAATCTTAAAGCAGTTACAGTAGAAGGAGTGAGGCCAGGCACTAGAGAACTCTGCTATTGCCTGTGGCAACCCAGCAACTATGCCAATACCATGACCACAGAACAGAGAAGGGGCACGATGGGAATGCCACAAAGAAACTTGGTGGTGAACAAATTTCTAGCAAGTAGAGCAGTGAGTATATATGTAAAGCTGAAATTAATTAGGATATATTCAAATATACATGATTGCTTGCTATCTTTAGCAAAGACTATTTGCCTTGATATGTGAAGATTCTTTTATCTTTATAAATAAATGTTATTTATAACATTGATTTTCATTGATTCTTTATTCCAGAAATAATAGATATCACAATCCAAAATTTCCCTAGGCTTTTCCCCACTCTAGGTAACACCTTTGGTGAGAGATCATTTTGATTCAAGGTTACATTCTGTACTTATTCCAAGTGCCTCCTGCTCCTAAGAAGCTTATAATCTTTGAAATTATATAAAAAAATATATTTATATATGTACATAGACTAGAAGAGAACCTTAAGAATGAAAAACTGATGTAGGGAAATTTCCTTTTAATATTTTTATTCATTAGCTGTGATGTGGCCATTAAAATTATGGTTTCAAAGAATATAAGAGAGAAAAAAAAGCAGGTTACAATTTTACATGTATAATGTGGTTCCAATTTCCAAATGAATATTATATATTCACAGGGGAAAAAAAGCCCTGGAAAGAAACACAATCAATTAGTACTGGTTCTTGCTCAGTTATGCAATTAAGATAATTTTTTCTTTATATTTTTTTTTCAATTGAAATTTTTTAACAATAATGTTTTACTCTCCTAGTACACAAAATGTTATTCTAAAAATGTAGCTTTAAAGATTCTAAGATATGTATTAAATGGAAAAAATGGGGAAAATAAACACTCAAGAACAGATCTAGAAGAAGGTATACTACAGAAATTCAATTAAGATGGCGAGATTATGGATGACTTCTTAATTTCTCAGCTTCCTTTAATGTCATTATACTACTTTTGTGATGTAAAGGCTTAAATAACTGTTAATGTATTAGCATTCTAAAAAAGCAATGAATTAAAAATTAAAACAATAAAAAGTTGAATCTAGTTGGTAAACAGAGCAAGCTCTAAGAAAAAATATAGAATTCTTTCTTTATAATAGAAATGCATAGATAATATAACCAGAACCACACTACCCAGGCACAAAATCATGTGAATGAGAGGACATTGGTAGATACTAAAAGATACTTGGAGGCAGAGTGGGGAGGATGGGCTCACACAAGCTTTGGGGCCAGCCTACCTGGGCTTCAATTGTGAACCCATTGCTTAGGAGTTGAGACACCTTAGTAATTCACTGGATTTTCTGAGTGCTTGTTTTCTCACCTAGAAATTGCCTATGGTAGCAACTGCTACTCTCAGGGTTGTTATGAGAAGCTTATCTTAGCAAATATACCTGAAAGAGATTCTAACCTAAAAGCACATTTTAAAAATGTAATGGTCTGCTAACTCTGATATTGTCACACAACCGATACCTGCTTTATGCAGAAAAGTTCTCTATCTTCCTACATTTGGGTCCCAAACTATCTACTATATCAATTCTGAGTATCAATTATATAAAGATCAATTTCAAACTCTATGGAGACTTAAAAATCCTAATTTCACCTGATCCATTATTTAATAAACTTTCAGAAATTGAAGTACACATACATAAAAGTGCCTAAATAATACATGTAACACTGAAAAAATTCCACAAGTTGAGCACATGGATGTGACCACCATGCATAGCAAAAAATAGATCACTATCAGCACACCAGGAGCCGCCATCATGCTCCTTCCATCACTCCTCCCACACCTCTGCAAAAGCAACTACTATTCTTTTTTTTTTTTTTTTAATTTTTTATTTATTTATGATAGTCACAGAGAGAGAGAGAGGGACAGAGACACAGGCAGAGGGAGAAGCAGGCTCCATGCACCGGGAGCCTGATGTGGGATTCGATCCCGGGTCTCCAGGATCGCGCCCTGGGCCAAAGGCAAGCGCCAAACCACTGCGCCACCCAGGGATCCCAAAGCAACTACTATTCTGACCTTAACACCAGAAATTAGTTTCTCTTTTATTTTACTTTTTTAAGATTTATTTATTTATTTATGATACAGAGAGAGAGAGAGAGAAAGAGAGAGAGAGAGGCAGAGACACAGGAGGAGGGAGAAGCAGGCTCCATGCCCGAAGCCTGACGCGGGACTTGATCCTGGGACTCCAGGATCGCGCCCTGGGCCAAAGGCAGGCGCTAAACTGCTGAGCCACCCAGGGATCCCCTCTTTTTTTTATTGGAATCACTTTTGCTCAACTTCATGTTCATGAGATTCATTCATGTTGTGTGTAGCTGTATTTTGTTCATTTTCATTGCTGTATAGTATTTTACCATAGGACTATGCCGTAATTTATTTACCCATCTTCCTACAGGTGGACATGTGAATGTTTATGGCTACATGCAAAGTGCTGCTATATATATATATATATTCTTAGACCTGTCTATTGGTGGACAAATGTACTCAGTTACCTTGGGCATATACCAATGAGTGTGATTGCTGGGTTCTGGAACATACTTACATTCTTTAGTTGATACTGTCAGGTAGCTTTCCAAGGTGGTTCTCATTTCATTTTTTAAAAAAGTCTTCCCTCCCCCTGGTCCTTGGCAACTAGCATTCTACTTTCTGTCTCTAAGAATTTGACTACTCTACGTACTTCATATAAATGTAATCATAAACAGTATTTGTCCTTTTGTGACTGGCTCATTTCACTTAGTAAAATGTCCTCAAGATTAATGCATATGGTAACATATGCCATAATTTCCTTCCTTTTTAATGTTGAGTAATATTCCATTGCATGGATTTACCACATTTTCTTATTCATTCATCAGTCAATGAACACTTAAACTGCTTCCATCTTTTGGCTATTATAAGTAATGCTGCTCTGAACATAAGTGTACAAATATTTGAGTATCTTCTTTTAATTCTTGTGGGTATGTATGTAGAAGGGGAACTAATGGCTCATAAAGTAATTCTATGTTTAATATTTTGAGGAACCATCATATTCTTTTCCCCTGCAGCTGTACCATCCCGTTTCATTTTCATAGTTCCATCCCAAACCAAACTCAGATCTCTCTCATCTTAACATTCCATCCATCTTTTGATGACAATCCAGGCTTTATGTGTTCCAAACTGGTTATCTGTGTAATGTGACTGAGGCAAGGAACCAGGGTTGAACACAGAGGAAACCTTGTTTCTATTTCTAGTTCCACTACTAACTCACACAACTACTAAATAAAAAAAAGGACTTTCACAGGCACCCTTAAGTTTAAGTAGAAAACACAGTAAATCAGCATAAGCAAGCAAAACTTTTTTAACACATTAGACTTTACACATCTCATGCATGTTTCTACCCTCAAAGGGATCACTCCAGCTAGACAGAGTCAGATCACAGTTATTGCATAAAATATATTTTACACCTTTTCTTTTGTAATCATCTCCAGAATATAAATTTAATTATTATACATTACTGTGTAAGGACATAGACACAAAGAATCGGGGACTGAAAGTCAAAGAAAAGGCAGTATTCTTTCCCTCGCAGAGAACAATAGTGTAGCACTACTGCTGTCATCCTACTTCTGTTCAGGACCTCTCCCTCCATTGCCACCATTACCTCTCTAACAGGGTATGGTAACCTGGAGGTGCACAGTGCAGACCTGCTTCTGAAGAAACTGTTGGGGAGGCGGGGCCTACGTGACTGACAGCCTCCAGCTACTGCAAGCTGGGATCCACTGTGCTGTTGGTAACCAGACAGTACTTCTCTCCGACTACTCCCAACCCTTACTGAACATGATGTTGGTCTAGAGCTTGGGCATTTCTGCCTGATGTAGTATTTTTCCAATAGGCAGTCTTTTCTTAGAAACTGACTATTAACTTGGTGGGGGCCTCCTTGGAAGTGTGCTGAGGTCCGACGCTCTTCCTACTACTTAGTCTTTCCTTCCCTTTTTCCTTTAATGGGCATCAGGTTTATATCACGGTCTGAAGGCTCTTCCAGCCTACTCCTATGCCCCTTCAATTTATCCTTTACTGGCATTTCCTTCAAAGACTCTCTTGGAAATCTAATCCTGTCTTGGCTGTCTGCTTTTAAGAGGATAAACTGATGCATGGGGGCAAGTGCAAGACTGGGGAAACCAATTATCATTGTTCACATCAATGGTCTCAGTGATTGGTCAAAGGGGTACACCTATGGTGTCCATAGGACCAATAATGCCTCTCTGGGGATAAGTCAACCTCAAACAGATGGAGGCAGGGGATTCTGAGGCAGTAAAAAAAATAAACTCTCACTTATCTGAGACCATGTTTCTTGGCAGATAAATCTTGCCTAGAGTTTCGAAGAATCAGACCAGTGTTAGAAAGGTTTAGAAGAGGATGATAGGGCCCAAGGAGATCTGGATTCTGAAATATAGAGACCAGCATCACCCCCTCCTTTTTGATAATGTGGATCAGTAAGTTTTCTGTTCATACTGGGTTTTGATCCCTTATAGGAGTCCTAATTATTTTACTACCAAGGGAGTACAATGGAATATTACTCAGCCATAAAAAGAAATGAAATCTAAAAAAAAAAAAAAAGAAATGAAATCTTCTCATTTGCAATGATGCAGATAGAGCTAGAATGTATTATGCTAAGTGAAATAAGTCAGTTGGAGAAAGACAAATACTGTGTTATTTCACTCATGTAGGGAGAACGAGATGGGCAAACCATAAAACAAACTCTTAACTATAGAGAACACGCTGAAGATTGCAGGAGGGGAGGTGGGCTCAGGGGATGAATTAAAGGGTGACAGGTATTAAAAAGGGCATTTGTTGTAATAAGCACTGGGTATTGCATGTAAGTGATAAATCACTAAATCCTAAACCAGAAACTAATATGTTAACTAAGTATAATTTAAATAAAAACTTGGAAGAAAAAAATCTTTCCTTGGATTCCATTGATTCTAGGATAAACACCAAACTCCTTATATTCTAATATTTTGAAAATTTTACAAATCTACTGAAAACTTGCAAGAATAGCAAAATTAAAGCCCATTGCATCTAAATTCATCAATTATTAACATCCTGCTACATTGGTCATATCTCTTTCTCTTTCTGTATATACATACAAAGTTTTTGATGAGTCATTTGAGAATTGAATTAATAACAGACATCTAAACACCCTAAGAACAAAGATATTCTCCTATATAATCACAATATGGTGTTCACATTCAGAAAATTTAACCTTGATACAATATTATTAGCTAATATTCAGTGTGTATTCAAATCTCAATTGTCCCAGTAATGTCCTTTATGATTGTTGTTGGGTTATTTATTTATTTTCAATCCAGGATCCAATCAAGGATTACGTAATGCTTTTAGTTGCTGTGTCTCTTCAGTATCCTTTAATTCAGGACATTTCCCTAGCCTTTTTCTGTCTTTCAATATCTTGACATTTTTTGAGTCCAGGCAGGTTATTTGGCAGAATGTATCTTAAATTAGATTTTTCTGGTTGTCTCCTCATGATTACACTTTGGTTAAACATTTCCAGGAGTAATCAGAGGTAATGCGATGCCCTCAATGCATTTGCAAGCTTTTTGGCACTGCCCATATCTCTGGCTTCATAACTTGCTGCTCTCCCCCATGATCTTTCAAGTCCCAGCCAACAAACCTTTTGTAGTTCCTTCTTTCACCTGGGTTACTGGCATATATATTTCTGATCTAAACTTAAATAGCTATGAGTCCTTCCTTAACCCCTTGGAGTCGACCAGCTCACCCATGTACTTGTGTAATTATCTTTCCTTCTAGATCATTGGCTTTCAAAGTGTAGTTCTCAGACTCCTGGGATCCTGAGATCATTTTATGGGGTTAACAAGATCAAAGCTATTTTCATGATAATACTCTAAGATATTATTTACCTTTTTTACTGTACTGACATTGTTACCAATGGGACAAAAGCTATGGTGGGAAGCTGCTTGTGCAAACAGGGGCATTGGTCATTGTATTCTTTACTCATCCACTCACAGGGAAAAAAATGTGAGTTTTACTTGAGAATGTGCTTAAGCAGCAAAATGATTAATTTTATTAAATCATGATCCATGAGCATGTTTATTTAATATTCTACATGAAAAAATGGGAAGTAGGCATAAAGCACTGCTGCTACACAATGAAGTAGGATGGTTATCTCATGAAAAAGCATTTTTGTGACTGGACTGTGAGCTGAGCTGAACACTGTTTTCATGGAGCATCATTTTTACTTGAGAGAACAACAGGTAGTTAAACTATGGTTACTTAGAACTGGGTATTGGAATCCATTTTCTCAGTAAATGAACAAAGTGAGACTGTCACTTCAAGAAAACTCACAGTGTGTGCTGTCAATGGTAAAATTCGAACACTCCAATAAATATCAGAATTTTAGAAAAATTGTATTTGTCACACCAGTTTGGCTGCCTTCCAATACTTAGACTTTTCTGATGTGATCAGTGCTGATATTAATGAATGTGGTTTTTATAGATTGTATAGTGAAATGTGTCAACATTTGAAAGAGTGGTATAACTCAGTGAATCAATGTTTTCCAAGTGAACGATGCATGTTATTACAAGATCATATGTAAGATTCACTGAAAGTACAAGATAGACTAATTAATATTAGTATATGAAACATTAATTTCATTTATTTACCATTGATATGGTTTCATATTACACACTGTAGCTGACCTTTACAAGTTAACACTTGCTGATTTTTGGTATAGTAGCAAAGAATAATTTTCACAATTATCTGAAAAAACTTTTAAGATACTTCTCTCTTTTCCAATTGCATATCTGTGTGAGACCGATTTCCCATATATATTTCAACCAAATCAGCATATTGCAACAGACAGAAGCAGATATGACAGTCCAGCTGCCTTTTATAAAGACATTAAAGACAGTAGCAAAATTATAAAACGATGCCATTCATTAATATTTTTGTTTTGGAAAAGATAGTACTCTTTTTATTGTCTATGTTTAGACATTGCATTACATCTCATTACACTACATCTCATACATTATCTATGTTTACATATAACAGGTTCATTACATTATTTTTATTTTAATTTTTTATCATGATAAGTGTACTTGTTAATCCCTATCACTTATTTCACCCATTGCCCCATACATCTTGCCTCTGGTAACCATGAGTTTAATCTCTATAATTAAGAGCCTGTTTCCTGTATGTCTCTATTCTTTTTTCCCTTGCTCATTTGTTTTGTTTCTTCATTTCCACATATGAGTGAGATCATATGATATTTGTCTTTCTCTGATTTTATTAGCATCATGCTCTCTAGGTCTATTCATTTTTTAAAAAGTTTTTATTTATTTATACATGAGAAACACAGAGAGAGAAAGAGAGAGAGGCAGAAACACAGGAGGAGGGAGAAGCAGGCTCCATGCTGGAAGCCCGAAGCGGGACTTGATCCCGGGACTCCAGGATCACGCCTGGGGCCAAAGGCAGGCACTAAACCACTGAGCCACCCAGGGATCCCCTCTAGGTCCATTCATGTTGTTGCAAATGGCAAGATTTCATTCTTTTTATCATGAATGGGTATTGTACTTTGTCAAATCTTTTTCAGCATCTATTGAAATGATCATATGGCTTTTCCTTTTCATTTATTGATATGAGGTATCACATTGATTGCTTCGCGAATATTGAACCACTCTTGGAGCCCAGGAACAAATCCTGCTTGACTGTGGTATACGATTTCCTTTTATGTATTGTTGGATTTTGCTTGCTAATATTTTGTTGAAGGTTTTGCATCTCTACAAATAAGAGATAGTGGCCTATAGTTCTCTTTTTTGTGGTGTCTTTTTTAAAAAAGATTTTATTTATTTTTTAGAGAGAGAGAGAGAGAGAGAGAGGGGGATAGGGGTAGAAGGAGAGGGAGAGGGACAAGTAGGCCTCATGCTTAGTATGGAGCCTGATGCAGGGCTCAATCTCATGACCTAAGACCATGACCTGAGCCAAAACCAAGAGTTGGCCACTTAACTGACTGAGCCACCCACGTGCCTCTTCTTTAAAAAAAAAAAAAAAAAAAAAAAATTTATATGAAACAGAGGAAGCATGCATATAAATGGAGGGAGGGGGGTAGCCCTGGTGGCTTAGCCGTTTAGCGCCGCCTTCAGCCCAGGGCATGATCCTGGAGACCCGGGACAGAGTCCCGCGTCGGGCTCCCTGCATGGAGTCTGCTTCTCCCTCTGCCTGTCTGTCCGTCTGTCTCTCTCTCTCTCTCTGTGTGTCTCTAATAAATGAATAAAATCTTAAAATAAATAAATAAATAAATAAATAAATAAATAAATAAATAGGGGGAGGGAAGAAGGAGAGGGAGAAGGAGAGAAGCAGACTCCCTGCTAAATGGGGAGCCCAACATGGGGCTTGATCTCACGAACCTGGGATCATGACTGAGCCAAAACCAAGAGTCAGATACTCAACTAATTGAGTCACCCAGGTGCCCTTTTTATGGTGTCTTTATCTGGTCTTGGTATCAGGGTGATACTGGCCTCATAGAATGAACTTGGGAGTTTTCTTTCCTCTTGTATTTTTTGGAATAGCTTGTGAAGAATAGGTATTAACTATTCTTAAATATTTAGTAGAATTTGCCTATAAAGCTATCTGGTTCTAGACTTTTGTTTGTTGAGAGTTTTTTTTTATTACTGATTCAATTGCATTACTGGTGATTGGTCTATTCTAAGAAATTTTCTATTTCTTCCTGCTTCAATTTTGGTAAGCTATGTTTCTAGGAATTTATCTACTTCTTCTTAGTTGTTCAATTTGTGGCATATAGGTCTTCATAATATTCTGTTACAAATGTTTGTATTTCTGTGGTGTTGGCTGTTATTTCTCCTCTTTCATTAGTGATTTCGTTTATTTGGGTCTTCTCTCTCCTGATTAATCTTGCTAGAGGTTTATCAATTTTGTTGATCTTTTGGAAGAACCAGGTCCTTGTGTCTGTTCTATAGATTTTTTTAGTTTCTGTAGTATTTATTTCTGCTCTAATCTTCATTATACTCTTTTTTTTCTGGATTTGGGTTTTATTCTCCTTTAGGTGTAAAGTTAGGTTGTTCCAGATATTTTCTTGTGGTTCATTTTTAGTTTTGTAGCATTGTGGTCAGAAAAGATGCATGGGGGGAGCTAATTGGCAGGAGAGCAGGAGGACTCTAAGCTCATCTCTTCTCTTGAACACAACTAGATAACTATAAAATCATTCTAAATACCCCAGAAATCAACCTGAAGATTGAGAGAACAAACTCCACAACTAAAAGGAGAGAAGAAGTCACATCAAAGAATGTGGGAAGTATGGAGAAATGGTTTGAGGGGGAAACAAGATGGCAATTGCTGTAAAAGGAGGGAGCTGTGGTCACAGAGAAAGGTGAGAGAGAGGGCGGGGAACACACAGGGGACACATTTACTGAAAGCCATTGGCTGGAAAAATGAGAGAGGTTGATTTTTGTGAGTTCTTGTAGCCAGCAGGGCTTAAAGACTGGAATTTTAAAAGTTAGCAGAGTCCGGAGGGCACTGCTCTACTCCTGGAGAGAGGCAGGCAAAGAACCAAGGGGAGGGGGGCAGATGGTGTGGAATCAGTGATCTGAAGAATGCCTGGGGCACACAGCAGGGAGATTATTCACTCTTCTTGGAGGCAGTCCCTGGGAGGCAGCATTCAGGGAGAGGCCTTTCCAAGGACAAAGGAGTTGGCAGTTACCATTTCCCTCTCCTTCCCCTCACCATAACCACATAGCCACCTATGGAAAGCAGCTTAGCCACGACAATGGCTGCCCAACCTGCTTAAACCAAGTCCCATACCCCTGTGCTCTGCTGGGACTACCTCTCTTGGTCAAGCCTGCCTCAGTCTCAGCATAGTGGGCCCCTTCCCCAGAAGACCAGAAAAAAACCCTGCCCACACCATGTCTCCTGACCAGAGACTTGTGCAGGGCTTTAGTTCTAGTGGCAGTAGTATCAGGTCTCATTTAACAAGCAGACCAGAACATACCTAGTTAAAACTTACAACATTCTGGCCAAAGACCAAATATTGTCCACTGCAGGCAAAGAGAGCCTATGCAGACCACTGGCCTGAAAGACAGAGCAGCCAAAACACAACAGCAGAACACATGAAACAGCACACACTAGACACTCCCTGAAGCACCAGGCGGTGGACACTATATAACCTCTTCTTCATAAAGCCATTATTCTCAGGAGCAAGAAACATAATGGGCTTTTCTAACACAGGGAAGATAGAGACCTAGACAAAAATGACAAGATGAAGGAATTCACCCCAAATGAAAGAACAAGATAAGGTCATGGCCAGAGATCTAAGCAAAACAGATATAAGTAACAAGCCTACTGGAGAATTTAAAGCAACAATCAAAAGGATACTAGACTTGAGAAAAGAATGGATGACTTTAGGATATAAAAGAGTTAAAAAAGAATCAATCAGAAAAATTCTCAACAAGATACTAGCCAATAATAGGATCCAACAGTACATTAAGATTATTCACCATGACCAAGTGGGATTTATCCCCAGGATGCAAGGTTGGTTCAACACTCATAAAGCAATCAATGTGATTGATCACAGCAACAAGAGAAAAAACAAGAACTATATGATCCTCTCAATAGTTGCAGAGAAAGCATTTGACAAAATACAGCATCCATTCCTGATCAAAACTCTTCAGAGTGTAGGGATAGGGGGAACATTCCTGAGCATCTTAAAAGCCATCTACTAAAAGCCCACAGAAAATATCATTCTCAATGGGGAAACACGGGAAGCCTTTCCCCTGAGATCAGGAAGGAACACAACAGGGATGTCCACTCTCACCACTGCTCTTCACCATGGTATTAGAAGTCCTAGCCTCAGCAATCAGACAACAAAAAGAAATAAAAGGCATTAAAATTGGCAAAGAAGAGCTCAAACTCTCCCTCTTCACAGATGACATGATACTCTACATAGAAAACCCAAAAGACTCCACCCCAAGATTGCTAGAACTCCTACAGCAATTCGGCAGTGTGGCAGGATACAAAATCAATGCCCAGAAATCAGTGGCATTTCTATACACTAACAATGAGACTGAAGAAAGAGAAATTAAGGAGTCAATCCCATTTACACTTGCACCCCAAAGCATAAGATACCTAGGATTAAACCTAACCAAAGAGGTAAAGGATCTATACCCTAAAAACTATAGAACACTTCTGAAAGAAATTGAGGAAGACACAAAGAGATGGAAAAATATTCCATGCTCATGGATTGGCAGAATTAATATTGTGAAAATGTCAATGTTACCCAGGGCAATTTACACATTTAATGCAATCCCTATCAAAATACCATGGACTTTCTTCAGAGAGTTAGAACAAATTATTTTAAGATTTGTGTGGAATCAGAAAAGACCCCGAATAGCCAGGGGAATACTAAAAAAGAAAACCATATCTGGGGGCATCACAATGCCAGATTTCAGGTTGTACTACAAAGCTGTGGTCATCAAGACAGTGTGGTACTGGCACAAAAACAGACACATAGATCAATGGAACAGAATAGAGAACCCAGAAGTGGACCCTGAACTTTATGGTCAACTAATATTCGATAAAGGAGGAAAGACTATCCATTGGAAGAAAGACAGTCTCTTCAATAAATGGTGCTGGGAAAATTGGACATCCACATGCAGGAGAATGAAACTAGACCACTCTCTTTCACCATAGACAAAGATAAACTCAAAATGGATGAGAGATCTAAATGTGAGACAAGATTCCATCAAAATCCTAGAGGAGAACACAGGCAACAACACCCTTTTTAAACTTGGCCACAGTAACTTCTTGCAAGATACATCCACAAAGGCAAAAGAAACAAAAGCAAAAATGAACTATTGGGACATCATCAAGATAAGAAGCTTTTGCACAGCAAAGGATACAGTCAACAAAACTAAAAGACAACCCACAGAATGGGAGAAGATATTTGCAAATGACATATCAGATAAAGGGCTAGTTTCCAAATCTATAAAGAACTTATTAAACTCAACAGCAAAGAAACAAACAATCCAATCATGAAATGGGCAAAAGACATGAACAGAAATCTCACAGAGGAAGACATGGACATGGCCAACATGCACATGAGAAAAAGCTCTGCATCACTTGCCATCAGGGAAATACAAATCAAAACCACAATGAGATACCACCTCACACCAGTGAGAATGGTGAAAATTAACAAGGCAGGAAACAACAAATGTTGGAGAGGATGCAGAGAAAAGGGAACCCTCTTACACTGTTGGTGGGAATGTGAACTGGTGCAGCCACTCTGGAAACTGTGTAGAGGTTCCTCAAAGAGTTAAAAATAGACGTGCCCTACGACCCAGCAATTGCTCTGTTGGGGACTTGCCCCAAAGATTCAGATGCAATGAAACACCGGGACACCTGCACCCCGATGTTTCTAGCAGCATTGTCCACAATAGCCAAACTGTGGAAGGAGCCTCGGTGTCCATCGAAAGATGAATGGATAAAGAAGATGTGGTTTATGCATACAATGGAATATTACTCAGCCATTAGAAACGACAAATACCCACCATTTGCTTCAATGTGGATGGAACTGGAGGGTATTATGCTGAGTGAAGTAAGTCAATCGGAGAAGGACAAACAGTGTATGTTCTCATTCATTTGGGGAATATAAATAATAGTGAAAGGGAATATAAGAGAAGGGAGAAGAAATGTGTGGGAAGTATCAGGAAGGGAGACAGAACATAAAGACTCCTAACTCTGGTAAATGAACTAGGGGTGGTGGAAGGGAGGAGGGCGGGGGGGTGGGCGTGAATGGGTGACGGGCACTGAGGGGGACACTTGACGGGAAGAGCACTGGGTGTTATTCTGTATGTTGGTAAATTGAACACCAATAAAAATTAATTTATTAAAAAAATTAAAAAAAATAAATTCATTCTGAAAAAAAAAACAAAAACAGACACATAGATCAATGGAGCAGAATAGAGAATCCAGAAGTGGGCCCTCAACTCTATGGTCAACTAATATTCAACAAAGCAGGAAAGACCATCCACTGGAAAAGACAGTCTCTTCAATAAATGGTGCTGGGAAAATTGGACAGTCACGTGCAGAAGAATGAAACTAGACCATTCTCTTACACCATACACAAAGATAAACTCAAAATGGATGAAAGATCTAAATGTGAGACAAGATTCCATCAAAATCCTAGAGGAGAACACAGGCAACAACACCCTTTTTAAACTTGGCCACAGCAACTTCTTGCAAGATACATCTATGAAGGCAAGAGAAACAAAAGCAAAAATGAATTATTGGGACTTCATCAAGATAAAAAGCTTCTGCACAGCAAAAGTAACAGTCAACAAAACTAAAAGACAACCTACAGAATGGGAGAAGATATTTGCAAATGACCTATCAGATAAAGGGCTAGTATCCAAGATCTATAAAGAACTTATTAAACTCAACAACAAAGAAACAAACAATCCAATCATGAAATGGGCAAAAGACATGAACAGAAATCTCACAGAGGAAGACATAGACATAGCCAAGAAGCACAAGAGAAAATGCTCCACATCACTGGCCATCAGGGAAATACAAATCAAAACCACAATGAGATACCACCTCACACCAGTGAGAATGGTGAAAATTAACAAGGCAGGAAACAACAAATGTTGGAGAGGATGTGGAGAAAGGGGAACCCTCTTGCACTGTTGGTGGGAATGTGAACTGGTGCAGCCACTCTGGAAACTGTGTGGAGGTTCCTCAAAGAGTTAAAAATAGAGCTATCCTAAGACCCAGCAATTGTACTGCTGGGATTTACCCCAAAGATACAGATGCAGTGAAATGCCAGGACACCTGCACCCCAATGTTTATAGCAGCAATGTCCACAATAGCCAAACTGTGGAAGGAGCCTTGGTGTCCATCGAAAGGTGAATGGATAAAGAAGATGTGCTATATGTACACAATGGAATATTACTCAGCCATTAGAAATGACAAATACCCATCAGTTGCTTTGATGTGGATGGAACTCGAGAGTATTATGCTGAGTGAAATAAGTCAATCAGAGAAGGACAAACATTAATGGTCTCATTCATTTGGGAATATACAAAATAGTGAAAAGGAATAAAGGGGAAAGGATAGAAAATAAGTGAAAATACCAGTGATGGTGACAGAACATGAGAGACACCTAACTCTGGGAAACGAACAAGGGGTAGTGGAAAGGGAGGTGGGCAGGTGTTTGGGGTGACTGGGTGATGGGCACTGAGGGGGGCACTTGACGGGATGAGCACTGGGTGTTATGCTATATGTTGGCAATGAACTCCAAAAAAATTAAAAAAAAAGAATCAGAAATTAAAATGCAATAACTGAGATTGGAAACAGGCTTGATGCAATGAACACAAGACTGGAAGAAGGAGAGGAATGAATTAGTGACCTAGAAGATAAAATAATGGAAAACAATGAAGTTAAACAAAAGAGAGAAACAAGTATGATGGAACATAAGAATAGGCTTAGGGAACTCAATGACTCCATCAAACATAGTAACATTTGTGATATAGGAGTCCCAGAAGAATAACAGAGAGAAAAGAGGGCAGAAAGTTAATTTTAGGAAATAATAGCTAAAAATTTCCCTAATGTGGGGAAGGAAACAGACATGCAGATCCAGGAGGCACAGAGAATTCCCATCAAAATCAACAAAAGCAGGCCAACACGAAGACATACTATAATTAAATTTGCAAAATGTAGTGATAAAGAAAAAAAAAGACTTAAAAGCAGCAAGATAAAAGAAGTCCTTAAATTACAAGGGAAGACCCATAAGGCTAGCTGCACATTGCTCAACAGAAACTTGGCAAGACAGAAGGAAGTGGGCATGATACATTCAAAGTGCTGAAAGGGATAAATTTGCAGCCAAGAATATCACAAGGCTGTCATTCAGAATAGGAGAGATAAAGAGTTCCCCAGACAAAAAAACCCAAAACAAACAAACAAACAAAACTAAAGGAGTTCATGACAACTAATCCAGTCCTAAAAGAAATATTAAGGAGGACTCTGAGTGGAAAGACCAAAAGTGACAAAGACAAGAAAGGATCAGAGAAAATCTCCAGAAACAACAACAAAACAAGTAATGAAATGTCACTAAATGCATTTCTATCAATAATTACCCTGAATTAGGGATCCCTGGGTGGCGCAGCGGTTTGGCGCCTGCCTTTGGCCCAGGGCGCGATCCTGGAGACCCGGGATCGAATCCCACATCAGGCTCCCAGTGCATGGAGCCTGCTTCTCCCTCTGCCTGTGTCTCTGCCTCTCTCTCTCTCTCTCTCTCTGTGTGTGTGTGTGACTAATAAATAAATAAATAAAAAAAAAAAAAAAATAATTACCCTGAATTAAAATGGACTAAATACTCCAATCAAAAGACACGGGGAGTCAGAATGGATGAAAAAACAAGACCCATCTATATGTTCCCTATAAGGGACCCATTTCATACCTAAAAACATCTGCAGTTTGAAAGTGAGGGGATACTCCATGGCTGTGGCCCTTCCGGACTACGTAGCCCCCGACTACCATTTCCTGACCATACACAGGGGCCAAGTTGTGTATGTCTTCTCCAAGCTGAAGGGCCGAGGGTGGCTCTTCTGGGGAGGCAGCGTTCAGGGAGATTACTATGGAGATCTAGCTGCTCGCCTGGGCTATTTCCCCAGTAGTGTTGTACGTGAGGACCAGACCCTGAAACCTGGCAAAATCGATGTGAAGACGGATAAATGGGATTTCTACTGCCAGTGAGCTCAGCCTACCACTGTCCCTGCTGTGTGTGTGTGTGTGTGTGTGGTGGGTTTTTTTTTCCTTCTGGCTTTATGCAAATATATCAGCCAAGTGCAAAAAAAAAAAAAAAAAAAAAAGTGAGGGGATAAACATTTATCATGCAAATGGACATCAAAAGAAAGCCAGAGTTGCAATCAATACTTGTATCAGACAAACTAGACTTTATACCAAAGACTGTAACAGAAGATGAAGAAGGTACTATATCATAATAAAGGGGATGATCCAACATGATGATCTAACAATTGTAAATATTTGTGCACCCAACATAGGAGCACTGAAATACATAAAACAATTAATAACCAATATAAAGGAACCCATTGATAATAATACAATAATAGTAGGAGACTTTAACACTATACTATATCAATGGACAGATAATCTAAACAGAAAATCAACAAGGAAACAGTGCCTCTGAATGACACACTGGACCAGATGGGCTTAACAGATATATTCAGAACATCATCCTAAAGCAGCAGAATACACATTCGTTTCAAGGGCACATAGGACATTCTATAGAATAGATCACATACTGGGTCACAAATCAGGCCTCAACAAGTACAAAAAAATTGAGAACATACTAGGCATATTTTCAGACCACAATGCTATGAAAGTTTAAGTTAGCCATAGGAAGAATTTGGAAAGGCTACAAATACATGCAAGTTAAAGAACATCCTACTAAAGAATGAATGGGTTAACCAGGAAATTAAAGAAAAAATGAAAAAAATACTTGGAAACAAATGAAAATGAAAACACAGCAGTCCAAAACCTATGGGATACAGCAAAAGCAGAACAAAGAGGGAAGTTTATAGCAATACAGGCTTACCACAAGTAAAAGGAAAAATCTCAAGTAAACAACATAACCTAAAGGAGCTCGGTAAAGAAGAAGAAATGAAGCCTAAAGCAAACAGAAGGAAGGAAATAAAGATTAGAGCAGAAATAAATGATATAAAAACTAATAGAACAAATCAATGAAACTAGGAGCTTGTTCTTTGAAAAAAAAATAAAAAAATAATAAAATTGATAAACTCCTAACCAGATTTATTAAAAATAAAAGACAAAGGACTCAAATAATAAAATGACAAAAAGAGAGAGGAGAAATAACAACGAACACCACATAAATACAAAGAATAATAAGAGAATATCATGAAAAACTATATGCCCACAAATTGGACAACCTGGAAGAAATGGATAAATTCCTAGAAACATATAAACTACCAAAATTGAAACAGGAAGAAGAAACCTTGAACAGACCAATAAGTAGCAAAAAAAAATTCAACCAGTAATTAAAAATCTCCCAACAAACAAAAGTCCAGGGCCAGACGTCTTCATAGGCAAATTTTACCAAACATTTAAAGAAGCGTTAATAACTATTCCAAACTATTCCAAAAAACAGAAAATGAAGAAATATTTCCAAATTCATTCTACAAGACCATGTTATTTACCCTGATAACAATACTAGATAAAGACTCCACCAAAAAAGTAAACTACAGGCCAATATCCTTGATGAATATGGATGTAAAAATTCTCAATAAAATACTAGCTGACTGAATCCAGCAACACACTAAAAGAATCATTCACTATGATCAAGTGGGATTTATACCTGGGCTGCAAGGGTGATGCAGTATTTACAGATCAATCAACATGATACGCCACATTAATAAAAGGATAAGAACCATATGATCCTCTCAATAGATGCAGGAAAAGCATTTGACAAAGTTAAACATCGATTCATGATGAAAACCCTCAACAGAGTAGGGTTAGAAGGAAATTACCTCAACATCATAAAGGCCGCATATGAAAGGCCCACAGCTAATATCCAAATTGGGGAAAAACTAAGACATTTTCCTCTATAGTCTGGGAGAAGACAGGGATGTCTACTGTCACCACTGTTCAGTGAATGACTGGACAGCTACATGCAAAAGAATAAAGCTGAATCACTTTCTTACACCATACACAAAAATAAATTCAAAATGGATTAAAGAACTAAATATAAGATAGGAAACCATCAAAATCCTAGAGGAGAACACAGGCAGTAGCCTCATTTACCCGGGCCATAGCAACTTCTTTCTAGATGTTTCCTGAGGCAAGGGAAACAAAAGCAAAAATAAACTAGTGAGACGTCATCAAAATAAAAAGCTTCTGCACAGTGAAGGAAACAATCAACAAAACTAAAAGTCAATTAACAGCATGAGAGAAGATATTTACAAATGACATATCTGATAAAGGGTTAGTATCCAAAATATATAAAGAACTTATAAAACTCAACAACCCAAAAATAAATAATCCAATTAAAAATGGGCAGAAGACAGGTGCCTGGGTGGCTCATTTGGTTAAGCATCTGACTCTTATTTCAGCTCAGGTCATGAGATCAAGCCCTGTGTGGAGGTCCGTGCTGGACGTGGAGTCTGCTTCAGATTCTCTCTCTCCCTCTCTCTACCCTCCTGAACTCTTGCTGTCTCAAAAAAAAAAGCAGAAGACAGGAATAGATATTTTTCCAAAGAAGATATATAGATGGCCAACAGACACATGAAAAAAATGCTCAATATCACTTATCATCAGGGAAATGTGAATCAAAAGTACAATGAAATATCAGTTCAAACCTGTCATAATGGCTGGAATTAACACAAGAACAACAGGTATTGGTGAGGATGGTGACAGGGTTTCTAATAGTCATTCTCACCACTTGGTCTATTCCCACTTGCTTAGGAAGTCTGTCTGATTGTAGCTATGGTCTGTTTCTACAGGGCCATGCTAGCATTTAGAAATGTGTTCTACTGCACTAGACCACAGCAAGGGGCAGAAGAAAGGCAGTGGGGAAGGAGGACAAATAGAAAATTTGATACTAGGAGATGGCACAGGAGACTGGGCACAGCTGGGCGGTGATGCACTTTTCAGTATCGAAAACATGTACATGGTCTGTTAGATGAAAAGTCATTTCAATTGCAAAATTTCCAATTAAAGTTTTTTTCTTAAAAAAAAAAAAAAAAAAAAACTGCACTGTTGGTGGGAATGCAAACTGGAGCAGCCACTCTGGAAAACAGCATGGAGCTTCCTCAAAAAGTTAAAAATAGAACTACCTTGTGATCCAGCAATTGCACTACTAGGTATTTACCCAAACAATACAAAAATACTAATTCAAAGGAATAAATGCACCCCAGTGTTTATAGCGGCATCAACAATAGTTAAATTATGGAAAAAGCCCAAATGTCCATTGATAAATAGATAAAGATGTAGTATATATATCTATGGGTTAAGTAGGGGTTGGGGATTAAGAAGTACACTTGTTGTGATAATCCCTGAGTTTTGTATGTAAATATTTTATCACTAAATTGTACACCTGAAACTAATATTACACTATGTATTAACTAACTGGAATTGAAATAGAAACTTTAAAAAAAGAAAAAGAAAAGATGCATGGTATGACTTTGATTTTTTTGAAATTATGGACTTGTTTTGTGGCCTAATATGTGATCTATCCCAGAGAATGTTTTGTGTGCACTTGAGAAGAATGTGTATTCTGCTGTTTTTAGGATGGAATGTTCTGAATATGTCTGTCAAATCCATCTGGTCCAGTATATTATTCAAAGACACTGGTTTCTTGTTGGTTTTCTGTTTGCATGATCTGTCCATTGATGTAAATTGGGTGTTAAAGTCCCCTACTATTATTGTAATATTATCAGTTATTTCCATTCTGTTTGTTATTAACTGCTTCATGTATTTGGGAGCTCCCATATTGGGTGCACAAATATTTACGATTCTTATATCGTGCTGTTGCATTGTCCCCTTTATTAGTATATAATATCCTTCTTTGTGTCTTGTGTTTTTTTAAGATTTATTTATTTATTTGAGAGAGAGAAATGTCTGTGAGTGGGGGTAAGGACAGAGGGAGCAAGAGAGGGAGAATCCCCAAGCAGACTTCCTACTGAACACAGAGCTCAATGTGGGGCTCAATCCCAGGACCCTGAGACCATGACCTGAGTGGAAATCAAGAGTCAGATGCTTAAGAGACTGAACCTCCCAGGTTCCCCTTTGTCTTTGATTATACTCTTTGTTTTAAAAGTCTATTTTGGGGATCCCTGGGTTGGTGCAGCAGTTTAGCGCCTGCCTTTAGCCCAGGGCGCGATCCTGGAGACCCGGGATCGAATCCCACGTCGGGCTCCCGGTGCATGGAGCCCGCTTCTCCCTCTGCCTGTGTCTCTGCCTCTCTCTCTCTCTGTGACTATCATAAATAAATAAAAATTTAAAATAAATAAATAAATAAAAGTCTATTTTGTCTGATATAAGTATTGCTACCTTAGTTTTCTTCTGACATCCATTTGTGTGATAAATGTTTCTCCATTCCTTCACTTTCAATCTGCATGTGTTTTTTGGTCTAAAATAAGTCTCTTATAGGCAGCATATAGAGGAGTCTTCTTTTTTTATCCACTTCTTCATTCTATGTCTTTTTATTAGAGCATTTAGTCCATTTACATTTAGAGTAATTATTGATAGATATGTAGTTAGTGCCATTTTATTACTTATTTTGTGTTATTTCTGTATATTTTCTCTTATCCTTTTTCTCTCTCATAATTTGTTGGCTTTTATTAGTGATATAGTTGGATACTTTTCTGTTTATTCTTTGCATATCTATTAGTGGTTTTTGATTTTGTAGTTACCATTTAGGTTTTTTTTTTTTTTTTTTTTTTTTTTTTTTTTTTAAAATTTTTATTTACTTATGATAGTCAAAGAGAGAGAGAGAGGCAGAGACACAGGCAGAGGGAGAAGCAGGCTCCATGCACCGGGAGCCCGATGTGGGATTCGATCCCGGGTCTCCAGGATCGTGCCCTGGGCCAAAGGCAGGCGCCAAACCGCTGCGCCACCCAGGGATCCCACCATTTAGGTTTGTATATAACATCTTCTGCATATAGCATTCTATCTTAAATTGATGATCACTTAAGTTTAAACCCTTCTCTCCTCCCCACATTTTAGGTATATAATGTGATGTTTTATATTTATTTATGTTATGACTGCTTTGACTGCTTTTTACAGAAAATTATATTTTTACTATTTTTTTAATTTTTTTTTTTTTTTTACTTTTTATTCTTTCATTCATGGTCTCTCCTTTCTACTCAAAAAGTTCCCTTTAATATTTCTTGAAGGGTTGGGTTAATAGTAATGAACTCTTTGTTTTTGTTTGTCTGGGAAATTATCTTTCCTTCTATTTTGAATGATAACCTTGCAGAATATTCTTGGCTGCAGATGTGTCCCTTTTAGTATTATGAATAGATTATGCCACTTTCTTCTGGCCTGCAAAGTTTCTGCTGAAGATCCAAGGCTATTCTACTGATAGCCTTATAGGGGTTCCTTTGTATGTAACTGTCTTTTCTCTTGTAATTTTTTTCTTTATAGCTACTTTTTGCCATTTAGTTACTATGTTTCTTGATGTGAACCTCCTTGAGTTGAATTTGGAGGGGATTCCTGAATCTAGATATTTGTTTCCTTCTGCACATAGGGAAGTTTCCAGCTGTTATTTCATCAAATAAATTTTCTGCCACCTTTTCTCTTTCTTCTCCTTCTCCGTCTTCTTCTTCTTCTATCCCCATAATGCAAATGTTATTACACTTGATAGAGTCACTGAGTTCTCTAAGACTATTCCCAATTTGCATATTTTCTTTTCTCTCCTTTACTCAGCTTGGTTACTTTCCATCACTCTGCCTTCCAGGTCATTAATTCATTCCTCTGCTTCATCTAATTTACTATTTTTTCCAACAAGTGTATTTTTAATTTCATTTATTATATTCTTGATTTCTATTTTTTAAATCTCTGATGTTCTCTACTCTTTTCTCACATCCCATGATGTGATGATGTGATGATACATCCCATGATGTATCTTTATGATCATTACTTTAAATTCTCTATCAGGCATATTACTTATTTCCATTTGGCTTTGTTCTCTTGCTATAGTCATGTTCTTTCATTCAGGAGATATTTCTCTGTCTCCTGATGTTGTCTGACATTCTTTGTCGGTTTCTCTGTGTTATTAAAGTCAGCTACTTCTCTTGCTCTTAAAAATAATAGCCTTATGAAGAAGAGGTCCTATAGTGCCCTTCAGTGCAATGTTACCTGTTCCCAAGGGCCTGGCATTTCAGGAAGTATCTCCTATGTGTGTTGCATGTGCTCTGTTGTTGAGTCTTGGGCAATCCTTCAGTCCATTTGTCTGCAGAGACTCTCTTTGCCTATTATGGGTAGCGTTTGGTCCCTAGCAGGAGATGAGCATGTTTTAACAAGGTGTTCAGTGGTTTACTTGCAAAAGGAGTTCTACAGCCAGAAATGAGGTTCTCCAAAGCGCACAGGTCAAGAAATGTGGCGTTGGCAGGGTTTGCACTTGTCTTCTTGGGGGACGTGCCTATAGTGCTGGAGTAAGGTATGGGGGTGGGAGGGGGAGGGAGGGCATGGTGTAAGCAAGTTAGGTAATGTATGACATACTGGTTCACCCAGGTGGCCGTTGTTTATGCTAGGAGACATGGGAGGGAAATGGCATCTGCCAGCTCCTTTGTTCCTGGTGTTCCCATGATCCCTATCTCTTTGGGGATGTTCTGAGATGAGCAAATCACTCTCCCTCGCATCTGCACCCGACCCCCTCCATTTTTCAAACTCCTGGTTCTAAGCTGTATCTGCACAGGCTGTTTTGTTGTGCTGTTTTTTTAAGGGTGGGGGCTCTGCTTCCTAATGCCCTCCATGCTCTCCCAGAATGGAGCCCAGCCATTTTTAAAATTCCAGGCTTTAAGTCCCACTGGATGTAAGAACTCATGCAATTTGGCCTCTCTTGCTTTCAAGGCAAATGTTTTAGGGATTCATCCTCCCCAGTTGTGGGCTCCCCAGTGTAAAAATCTGTTTTCCACCCTTCTCCACACCATTGGCTCCTTCCCCACCATAGACAGCTACAGTCTGTTTTGCTCCCAGACTTCCTCTTCACCCTTCCTACTTTTTTTGATGTGGCCTCCTCTCTACGTCTAGTTGTGGAGTTTATCTGCCAGTCTTTGGATGCTTCCTGGGTTATTTATACTGATGTGAATATTATCTAGTTGTATGTGTGGGTCAGGGTGAGCTTAGTGTCCTCCTACATCTTTTTAGCAGACCTCCCATTACGTTATTTTTAAATGGATTAATAAATATGTTTAAAGTTTCCTTGTTTTAATCTCTAATACAATAATCATTGACAGCAATAACTCATATAATCAGAAGCCCTTTGTGGTCCTGAAATTTTAGAGTGCTACAAGGTCCTGAGATCAAAGTTTGTAACATGTTATTCTCAACCATAAGCCCTTTGGGGGCAGGGGCTACATCTTTCTTGATCGCTGCTATACCCTACATGGGAGATATTTTAAAAAATGACTGTTAGGATGCCTCAGTGGTTTAATTGGTTAAGCATCTGACTTTAGCTCAGTCATGATCCCAGGGTCCTGGGATCAAGTCCCACATTGGGCTCCCTGTTCAGTGGCAGTCTGCTTATCCCTCTGCCCCTTTCCTTGTTTGTGCTCTCTCACATGCATTGTTTCTCTCAAATAATTAAAGTCTTAAAAAAAAATGGCTGTTAATATTTACTGAAAATGTGATCACATGCCTGTCCAAAGGAATGGACAACACTCAAAATGGGCCTTGCAAAGCATTCCAGACAGAGAGAACATCTAATAAAAAGGACCAGAAATAAGAAAGTAAGCATTAAAAGAGAATAGTGAGAAATTAAGTGTATGAACCTAATACAGTGGATAAAAACTTAGGCTTTGGACATAAATAATCCTGAGTTCAAATCCTGACTCCAAGATATTAGCTAAGTTGCATTGGGCAAATCAACCATTCTCATAATAATAGCATCTCCTTCCTACATTTGTGCTGACAACAGTAAAGTGCTCAGAGTTGTACTTCCCAACATAGCAGTCCCTTAACACATATGACCATCAAGTACTTGGTATGTGACTAGTGCCCTGGAAAACAAATTTTTTATTTTATTTAATTTTAATTGATTGAAATTGAAATTAAAAGTTTTCAATTGAAGCAGTTTTATCAATATGGATAAGAGTAGAAAAGGAAATGATTTTTGATATTTGATATTTGATATTCAGGTACTAGAAATCTTTAAAGTATGTTTGGAATAACTAGAAATCTTTAAAGTATGTTTGGAATAACTTGGGTATGTGAAATTAATTTTTCCACTGTACTTTTTATGAAATCTAAATAGAGGTCAATTATTTTCAATAAAAATTTAGAGTTCAAATTGTGACATGATGTAGGTGTAAAATACATAGTGGATTTGAAAGAGTTAATACTTTGCCAAGAAGAAGAAGAAAAAATATATCAATAAGTCTCTATTTATTACAAGCCCACTGATAAAACATTTTATTGAAACAAATTTCACTTGTTTCTTTTTACTTTTTAATAGTCAGAAAATTTTAAATCATATAAATGGCTCACATTATATTTCCATTGGACAGTGGCTTAACACATTGTAAGCACTGTACAAAATGCTAGTGATCACTGTTTTATTATCTGTACTATAGAGATTAACATTTACCTTACAAAATCATATAAAGAGAAAATGAGATATGATATAAAGCTCTTAGCACAGTGTGAAGCACATCATAAGAGCTCAGTAAATGTACCTGTCATCTGTAAGTGGCAAGGGCATCATGTGTTCCAGGAAGATAGACCTAGAAAATGAGGTGGGGGTTGGGTATTATATAAAGTTTTGCAAATCTGGCTGAGAAGCTGGGGCTTAATTCTCTGTGCAACCAAGAGCCACTGAAGCACATGATCCATGATGTGTTTTAGAAAGATAACTCTGACATGTATCCTCAGAGGGGGGATGTGAGTTTTGGAAACAATTCTAAGCCATTCAAAGCAAAGTCTGCAGAGTAGGTTGGGTGATCAAGCTGGGAAACGCTGTCTGGGGTCACAAACCAAGTCTCAGTTTGAGTGATAACTCTGGCTTCACAGGAAGCTCATAATCCAGCTTTGTGGGCAATTTTGAAAGAGAGGTTTCACAGGCATTTTTGAAAAGTGACAGACAGCATTATTGTTTTAAGCAGATCTTCCACTATGACTATTCCAAAATATGTACATTTTTGTATGTTTACACAACCAAGCACATAAATGGTCTCATTACATTTTAGTTTGTTTGTGCACTCCAGACAAAAGGCTCTTTTGTTATTGCTTTGTAAAACAATTTTCTGACCTCAAACCCCTTAGAGTCCTCCAAGTTCCTAATTTATATAAATAGGCTGATCCTTCCCTATGAAATACTTAGGTACCAAAAAAAAAAATCCTTTCATCAGTAGCATCCTTAGATCCAGGCAATAGAAACTCCCATCCTGGGCCCCACACCTCGGAAGGTTTTGGGATGGCCTCTTTTCTGCTGCACTCTTCTCCTTCAAGAGTTATCTAATGCTGCATAGAAAATCACCATAAAACTCAATGGGTTAACAGAATTATCATTTTTATCTTTCTTGGTTTCTGTAAATTTTGAGTTTGGGAGTAGCTTATCAGGGTGGTTCTGGTTCAAGGTATCTCATGAGGTTGTAGTCCAATGTCAGCTAGGACTGTAGTCATCTGAAGGCTTGGCTCGGACTATAGGATATGCCTCCAAGTAGTTCACTCACAGAGTTGGCAAGTTGGTTTTGGCTGCTGTGAGACCTTAAGGTCGTCTCCACATGGGAAGCTCCCTGACAAGATGGTGGCTAGATTCTGAGAGATTAAATATACAAATGGACAATGGCTAGATCATATATGAAAATAGAACTCTGACCCACAGCTTGTAGCAACCAGCCCAGGAAGTCAACCACAATCTCTGTAGCAATTAGCCCTGAATGGCCAGGGCTTGAAGGAGAGTTCCCACTCTCCATATGCCACAGAGGAAAGGCCATGCGTGTATGTTGCAAGAAGGCAGCCATCTGCAAGGCATGAGCCAAGTTAGCTGGCACCTTATCTGGGACTTCCAACCTCCAGAACTATAAGAAAATAAATTTCTGTTATTTAATCCCAGGCTGTGGTATTTTGTTATGGCAACCCAAGTAGACTAATATACAAGGTCCCTCACAGAACAGACTAGACTAGGCATGCAAGAGGTGGGGAGGTGGGTCATAGGTTGGGTGTGTGTGGGGGGGTCTACTCTCCACTGGCCACCTCATTCCAGCATGACACTTCAAGAAATCTGAAAATTATAAACTCAAATTTGCTCTTCCAGGATGTTATGAATGCATATACATGAATGTAGAGAGATACAACTTATTTAACAGTTTGTTAGCATGATTTATACCCTTAAGGGATCCCTGGGTGGTGCAGCGGTTTGGCGCCTGCCTTTGGCCCAGGGCGCGATCCTGGAGACCCCGGATCGAATCCCACGTCAGGCTCCCGGTGCATGGAGCCTGCTTCTCCCTCTGCCTATGTCTCTGCTTCTCTCTCTCTCTCTCTCTGTATGACTCTCATAAATAAATAATAAAAAATTTTAAAAAAATACTTTGATATGTGATATGTAGGCCTCCATTGGTGCTCTTGCATTGGACCCCACAAATGTTAAAGGTACACAAGATTTTAGTTTACATAGTTTTTACTCTGAGGAAGAGCACAATATATATGTGTGGTAGGTTGCATCATTATTATTATAGTCAAAAAACACAATTCCACAAAGAAGGGTGCTATCTATCAGGTTCAAGTTAATAGCACAAACTGGGTAGAGGACCTTGCTCTGCCTCAATGCATATTTCATAGAGCATTTTTCAAGACTAAGAAACTAATGTAGATATCAGCTACACACCATTTTAAGGGGACTGATGAAATTCCTAAAAAGAAAAGCCTACATGAAATAGGCTTTGAAATGAATATTGTAGTAGTCACTGTTGGTGCCCACCTAGATGCCTTATTACTGAGGGTGACTTTTGTTTCAAGTGACACCTGGAACAGCCAACTTTTATCCACTGAAATGTTCCTTGAAACATTTTATTTTCGACCTGGTATATCTTTAAACAAAAATGCTTGTCAGCAGCTGGCACATTAAGAAAGTCACTACCAGTTTTCCATAAGTTTAAAATATTTTGAGCTGTCCTGTGGAAAGTCTCTTTTTCCAGCTCAGCGAGTTCCCTAGCTGATGAATGTTCCCAAACACATATGGTTGCTGATGGGGGAACCCAGATTCCTGACTACACAGAAAGTAGCCCTTCTGCCTCTGTGACTTTGGGTTGAAGAGCAAGTCATGCCCTTGGCCAGGGCAGCTGAGAGCCTTTCTATATCTTATAAAAGGCGCTTTGGGCACTCCTTGTTTAATTACTTGTGGCTGTTTTCCCCTAACCTTCAGGGCCTTTGTGGAGTATTACAGTGTGAGCCAACATTGTAAATGCTGTAGTATTACCCAGCTGTCTAGAAAAAAGTGACAGACTTAGCAGTCGTTAACAAATCCTACTCCCAATTCTTTTCCAAATATACAGAAAGGATATGTGAAAGACAACAGTAAGAAACAAAGATGACCAAATGTCTGAAACAAAGCTGGATTTGTTGTTTACCTGGGAGAGCCACGTAGCCTCGTAGCCTCGTTCAGGTGTGAGTTCATCATGTCTCTCCATTAGAAATCAAAAGACTTTGGCCCTAGGCAGAATGTAAATTCTTTCTTTTCCTGTCTCTGATTTAGGGAAGTCTGGATTTAAGCAAGTCCAGGATTAGTTGCCTAAATTTCTAGTAGCCCTGGGGCCATTCAGTGAGGGCCTGAACTGAGCATTCTTAACAAGATTTCACTTTAATATGCATGCAAACAAGAAAGAGGAATTCCCAGAAACCAGAAGCAAAGAAGACTTCAGATAGTGTAGTAGGTAGGAGTTAAAACTATGAAGCCCTCAGTATGTGAGTCTTAGATACACCTGAAGAGATCTTTTAATGCCTGGGCAGGAAGCAAAGTCATGGGCAGGAAACCAGAACAGTTCTCTACCCACTCTGTGGTCTGGGATTAGAAAGTTGCATCTGGAAGCAAGCTTCCTGCCCCAGCCCTGGGTGAGAGTATCACTAGTGAAAAATAGAAACTTAGGACTGAACAAGGTTGTCCAGAATCTACCTGGTGAATGCCTTGGGCCTGGCAGAAATAGCCATGAATCTGCCCCTTAGGTCTCCAAACCCAAGGCACTCCCAGGATTCTCAAGGAAGACAATCATAGTCTCCCATAGTCTATCAAGTGGTAGTGAGGTACTGTGTGTAGTGGCTTTCACGGGATAGGCAGTAGAGAGGGAGGACTTCAAATATGCAGTGTGAGAGGCCCTCCAGAGCTCATATTTTATTAATTCATTATATATTGGTTCATTTATTAATCACACTGTATGCCAGGCTCTTTACCATTTGTCATCCGAGATCTTCCCAACAACCACATTCCATAGTGTATTTTAATCTGGGCAGAACAGCTTTCCTAGCTGGTACTGTTTTTCAGAAAGTTGGATAAAGTCCCAGGCTTCTTACATGCCTAAAATTTTACTACCTCAGATTCATTCCTTGGAGTCTTGGCAGCTTTTCCATCTCCATGTGCACATACACCTCCAGGCTAGATTACAAACACTAGACAATATAGTACAATAGAAAGAGCAGGAACATGGCAGCCCTGTGACCTGGGTTCTGGTCTGGATATCACTGCCCTGACTATGAGATTTCAGTCAGGCTATCCACCTAGGATGGTTTGCAGCATATAGTAGATGTTAAATGAATGACAGTGTATAATTTTCTTTATTATTATGCATTCCTGACCAAGGACTCAACATCTCCTTATAGCATGGCTCTTACTAGGATGTCATAAAAACAACTAGAACCCTGCTGCATTGTATAGTGAGGTGTGTAGATACAATCCTTCCCAAAATGAGCCCAGTCTTATTTAAGGTGAATCTGTAACATGCTCAGAGGATAGAGACTGTCAGGTGCTTTTATAGTTTCTCTTTTGCACTGAGGTCTGCTTACATGAAGTTTTGCCTCTCCTCCCTTCTTCCTTTTCCACTGTCCTTGGCCAGGGCACCTACTTTGGTCTTCATGGTTGCCATGCTGACAGATCTTTCCCACAGCTTTAAATTCTTCAGAGTAGAGACAGACAGCATTGGCTCCCTCTTGCCAATATTGACTTCTCACAGCCTACCTTTAATATTATTTTATGTTTAAAGTTCCCTTCTCCACCAAAAGAAATGATGAAATAAAATATCAAGGGTCCAAAGACAGGGAAATATTCATGCAAATATTCTACCATAAATCTATAATCATTTTGAAAAGAAACATTCCATGTTGATTTCTATAATTTGGACACCACTCTACTGTATACATTGGTAGTATAAGGGGCTCCCAATAACTATAAGTTTTATATAAAATGAAGCCTTGACAATAACATCTAATAATTTGCCTTCTTAGAATTTAGGATGGAGTGTGATTTGAAAGGCCCAAGCATAATTATTCCAAAACAATTCCTTACTATTACTTCAAAAGTCCTCCTAGTGGATGCTAACACCTATTTGACTTGGATTCTGATAATACTGCTTCTCTCACTGAAAAGAAATTTTGGAAGGTAATGATGGGCATACCTGGACCACTGCCTTCCTTCTTGCCCTTTACCACCCACTATCCATTGTCCCTGCTGCTGCCACAATCTTTCTGAAGCATCAATCACTTCTCTGTTCAAAACCATTCACTGGCTCTGTTCACATTCTTTCCTGGAGTTCTTTGTCCCACGTGCCATGTCATCCCTCTCTTAGGCCCTCATCAGACTAACTTCTACTCATCCTTTAAGACTAAGGAAGCAATTCTTTCCTGCCTGCTTTGCTGCAAGGCTCCACCAAGTAGCCCCACCATCCCACTACCCTTTGTGTATCTGTTCTGTTGTACTCACTGCCTTGAGTTATAACCATGCCTCCTTCTCTAACCAGACTGTGGACTCCCTGAGAACAGAGGCATGTTCCATTCTGTCACCTAACAGAACTCCTAGACCCTACCAGCTTTAATTAATTAATTAAAAGCTTTAATTCATTCATGTTTTCTCTGGATTCAGAAATGTCATTGATCAAAAACAGAACAAAGCCATGACCCAGACAACTAAGTCCATTCAGTGAAGCCAAACAGGTGGGCTGAGATGCAAGCCCAGTGTTTCAGATACATGCCAGGGTCTTTGTTCAATGCTGGTATCTGCATGTGGCAGACTCTGAGCTGGGTCAAGTTGATGCTAACAAACTATTTGAGGCAGAGCCATTCTAACAGTCATTTCTGTTTCCAAGTGAACATTGTATATGGCAGATGCTACATTAAGGTAATTATTTTATACAAAATGTAATCAATTTCCCTGTATGCTTTCTCTCTAGCAAATGATTCTGCATAAAGCAAAGTTTAATGTTTTGGCCGGGCTACGAGGCTTTTTCTGGGATGGAAAAAAAGTGCTCCAGAAACTTTGCCAGCAATTTCCAAATATCACTGAGTCTTCAAATATTACACTATGCAGATCAATTTTGATTGACTTCCACCTACACAGTTGACTCAATTTCTTTGCAAATCACTCTCTTCTTTAAACTTCATTTTCTCCATCTGCTAAATAAGAGGGATGGATTATTTTGAAGATCTCTTTCCAGTTCTTAAATTAGATGATTCCAACCAAAATTCTTATTTATTATTTCACTTTCCATAAGATTTCTCATTTTAAGTTAACTGGTGGCATAGAAATTTAGAAAACAATACAAATAGTACGGTATTATTCTTTGTATAAAACCAGTTTGTTGTTGTATAGGATTTACCTTTAAGTAACAAATTTCCCTCAATCACTTAAAATAAGTCTTGATTACAAATACTTGACTTGCATATCACCTGTATTACACAAAGCAACTTTTTTTTTTGAAAGATTTTATTTATTCCTGAGAGACACACAGAGAGAGAGGCAAAGACACAGGCAGAGGGAGAAGCAGCTCCATGCAAGGAGCCCAACGTGGGACTCAATCCTAGGCCTCCAGGTCACACCCTGGGCTAATGGCAGCGCTAAACCACTGAGCCACTCAAGCTGCCCACAAAGCAACATTTATTTGCAGGACTAGCTACATAATTTGTAGGAACCAACACAACCTGAAAATGCTAGGTGCTTTATTTAAAAATTAGTAAGGATTTCAAGATGGAAACAACAGAGCATTAAATCAAGGCTAGAGTTCTTCTGAGCTTGAGATTTTGTGTGACTGCTAGCCCTGCTCATCTGTGCTTTTCTTTATATACCTCAGGTAAGCAACAAAGATATCTGTTAGTAATAAACATGCCTAAACAATTCCCCCAATCCTGATTCACAAGCAAATCCAACAAAAAGAAATAAAGATGCACAGAAGGAAATATCACTAGATTCTGGTCACAATCTAAGTTCCTGTATACCCACTCAATGAGAGTGCCCTGGGCTAGAATCAGATGTAGGTGCAATGTCTGATGTGACATGATCTTCAATGATTCAATGGTTTCAGAGCACTCAATCTTCCCCTCTTTGAAATGAGGGGTTTTGAGTTGCCTGGGTGGCTCAGTTGGTTAAGCCTCTGCCTTCAGCTCAGGTCATGATCCCAAGGTACTGGGATGGAGCCCCACCCCGCTCAGGAGGGAGCCTGCTTCTCCCTCTCCCTCTGCTTGCTGCTCTTCCTGCTTGTGTTCTCTTTGGTTCAAATCAATCAAAAATAAAATAAAACGAGAGACTTTATTTTTGCCACTAGGATTCTGTGAATCTTTGCTTGCTTTCTGATTCAGGCCTGTTTCCATGCCATATAACTATTTTTGAACTTTTCAATGAATTATAATATAGAGAGAGATGTGCTCATATTATAAGTGTATAGCTTGTTGAATTTTTGCACACTAAACACATCCATGTAACCAGGTTCCAGGACAAAAAGTAGAACATGACCAGAATCTCAAATGCCTACCTCATGCTCCCTTCTGGTCACAGCCTTCTAGTCTCACAACAGGTAACTTCTGTCCTGACTTTTAAAAACATATATTTGGTTTGCTTCTTTTTGAACCTTAAACAAATATACCATGCTTGTATCTGACCTCTTTAACTCAATACTACATTTTGAAATTCCTCATGGCTGTATATCATTAACTTTCTTTAAACTAATGTTCTGTACATATGCCACAGGTGAACTACTCTTCTATTGGTGATAGGCATTGTAAGTTTATAATTTATTTCATTTTTTATTATTTTTAAAGATTTTATTTATTTATTCATGAGAGACACACACACACAGAGACACACACAGGCAGAGGGAGATGCAGGCTCCATGCAGGGAGCCCAACATGGGACTCAATCCCCGGTCTCCAGGATCACACCCTGGGCTGAAGGTGGCGCTAAACCACTAAGCCACCAGGGCTGCCCAAGTTTATAATTTATAAAACATTTCCATCATTCCTAATTCTCAGTAATTTCAGTAAAATTGAAAATAAGCTTACTTTCTTTGATTTTATAAACAGTGAATCTGAAATGTTCTTGTATAGGGATTTCAAAAAGCCTGGGATCCTTTCTTTAATCTTAGAAAAGAACAATGAGTAGAGGATAATTTTCTTATTCTTCTACTAGCTCAGCTTCTACTTGACATTACACGATCACAAGTAAAGCTTCCTAGCCTGCAGAAGAAGCAATTTTTGTCATTCTACCGTAGCATCTCACCAAACTCTGTCTGATGAGGACAGAAATGACTTCTGAGTATATCAAGAGGAACACTCTCCAAGGTTAGACCATACCAGATCAGGGGGTGGGGGTGGAACTGGGTAATGAATACAGGTCACAACTGCCAGTTCTGGACAAGATATAAGAGATATGATGATAGCTGGGGTGGGGTGGGGGTGCAAGGTGTGCTTCAAGGAAGCAGATAAAATAGTCCCCAAGATATGAGAATGGAACAAAAAAAAATAGACAAAATTTAGCAATCTAGGCAGGTGGTCCATAGCCAGACAGTTCAGCAGAAGGTAATACATAGACCCTTTCCAGTAGGAACTCATCAACAGAAGATATGAAAGCAGGCCATCCTTTCACAATCTGGACAGAAGTTGGTCTCAGGGAGAGCTAGGAGCCACTACTGACCATGGGCATAACTCCAAGCACAAAAGAATTGGCAAGAGCAAGAAAAGGCTCAGTGGACAAGTGACTGCCCCTGCAGGCAGGTTAGCCAGGCAAGGGCTCAGAACCATCAGAACCAGGACAGAGTAGCCTTAGCAGTAAGATTGAGTAGTTCTTTCACTAATTCAATAAACTAGTATTGAACTCCTAGCCATTTGCCAAGCACTGTACTAGTTGGTGGTGAACAAAACATACACAGTAATTACATCAGTTAGGATACTTTTATCTGCAAGCGATGCAATATCCAACTAAAAGTGGCTTATAAGCAATACAAGTAATTAGTAATTTCACATCCAAAGTCTGGAAGTAGGCTGTCTTAAGGTTGTTTCCATCACTTGCCAAAGTCAGAACTGTGGCTAAATATCTTTTCAGTTTCCTTCATGACTGCAAAGGATATAGAAGCCCCACAAACCACGCCTTCACATAATGGTGTTGAAAGAACGAAGGAATAAAATTTGCAAGTCTTTTTTTTTTTTTTTAATATGAGAAAAATCTTGACCAAAGTTTCTCAGCTTAATCCCTCTAATATTACCTTGGCCAGAACCAGAACATGTGAACACAAGTAAACGAGTCACTGCAAAGAGGAGTGGGTTGATGACAATTGTCTAGACACATCATGATGCAACCTCTGGAACTTGATATAGGGTGCCTTGACACCTGAACACATTCAAGGTCATGTCAGCAAGGAAAAAGAGGCGATAGCTGCAGGGTAGACAACCAAAAATAGTACCACCATCACCCAAACTCCTAAAACAAGGCTCTTTTCACTATCTTGGGGCAATTATGGGTCCCAGAGTTTGGAGAACTCTTTTACTTAACAAAATATTTGGGAGCACCCTCTCTGGGCAGGCAGTGTGGGGTTTCCAGCTATGAGCTCGGGAAGGCTTCAGCTGTCAAAGCACTAACTTCTTCAAGCACTATCTAAATAGGTTTCCTGTGAGGCCCCACCATTCTTTAACTGAGCTGGCTCTCTGTAATGGTGGTGCCAAGGAAAGTGCTATGGAAATGGCAGGTGCTTTCTGTGCCTCAGAAATTCAGCATGCACTGATTTTATGTCCTACCATTCAGAGTTTTGTTTCATCTCTCCTTGATTCTATTTACATTTTTGGCTTATATAACCTCCTGGGATAGTGAGTTCCGTGTGCTTCATACTTGCCAGGTAAGGCAACATTATTTTTAATACGTCTTAATACTACCTCCTTTAAAAAATTTTTTTATTTATTCATGAGAGACACACAGAGAGAGAGGCAGAGAAACAGGCAGACGGAGAAGCAGGCTCCATGCAGGGAGCCCGATGCAGGACTCGATCCCCAGTCTCTAGGATCAGGCCCTGGGCTGAAGGCAGCACTAAACCACTGAGCCACCCGGGCTGCCCCTTAATACTTCCTCCTTTAAGCTTCCAAAGGTTACCACATCTATTCATTTGTGTTTCATTTATTAAAGCCTAGCCTGCAAACCTATCACAGATTGCTTGTCTTTTGAGATATCCTCAAAGAGTAAACAGCAAGAATACTAATAGTTGGCATTTATGGAGCAATTACTATGTGCTAGCCACCATCCTAAGTGTATTTATATGCATTAACTAATTTAATACTCAAGAAACCCTATAAGGGAGGAGTTTTATGTATTTTTTTCAGAAGAAGTAAAAAGATCTTAATTAACTTGCCCCAGATCACATAGCTAGTGAGTGGAGGAGCAGAGATTCAAACTCAAGGTGTCCAAATCCAGAGCTAACATATGAAACCACTTATTATACCATAACCTCTCAAAAGGTAAAAGATAATTCTCTTCTTTGCAGGGCTCCTGACACATTTTCACCCTATGGCTTGTAGGCACTTCAGAGGACTTGCTGGGATGAAAGAAAACCACATATTTAATAGATGAAACCAAGCCAAGCCAAGAATCATGCATAGATCCTTTCCACTTTGTCAGCTGTTGGTCGTCCTCTCAGAATGCGGGAGTGCCTGTCCTATTGCTCAGTGAAAAATATACACTTCAGGGAGATCCCTGGGTGGTGCAGCGGTTTGGCGCCTGCCTTTGGCCCAGGGCACGATCCTGGAGACCCGGGATCGAATCCCACGTCAGGATCCCGCTGCATGGAGCCTGCTTCTGTCTCTGCCTCTCTCTCTCTCTCTCTCTCTCTCTGTGACTATCATAAATAAATAAAAATTAAAAAAATAAATACACTTCAAATTCTCAGAGGCAGATTGTCTTCAGATCATAAAGAGGTCATCTGGGCAAAGTGGCAATTTGAGAACAGCTGTAGAAACTCCATTCCCTTTTTGAGGTGATTTTCAAATAGCTGTTCTACAAGTCCAGGGAAGACCTAGCTGTCTCTCCCACAACTTTTTACCATTTCATCATACACTGAAGTGTACGGATTTTTGATGGTCTTGGATGCATGTCTTGTTGCCTCAACAAAATTCTTTGAGAATCGAGACTTTGAGAATTGAGACTGTGGGTCCAACAGTGCCTTCACCTGGAAGAAAAACTTCCATGGTGAAAGATGCTGCTTTGTATATGAGACCCATTTCTCCAATAAAACTGGCAGTTCTCTGAGAGCTTCTGTGGCATTTTCTTTGGCATATCATTCAATTCTGGACACTGCCAGAACCTGGAGACCATGAGAAGGTAACTCATCAGAGATTAGAGAAAAATCTAACTGGTGGCTTGTGTCTATTTGGTTTTGCTTTGCCTTCTTATAGGCTCATCAGGGGAGAACAAAACAACCATTTTCCCCTGTCCCACTCCACCAAACCATTGTATTTTCAAATTTTTCTTACCACAGGACCACCACCTGCACTCTGACACTGATGGGAAGCAAATGGTTCTTACTGAGAAAAAGCTAGTATATCCCAGAGGGGAATGGGTGGAAGCTGGTGCTGTGTATTAAATGAAATGGGCGGAAGGGTGATACAATCATCAGAAGGAGATTCCCTGAGAGTAGAAACAAACGGGCTAGGAGATTTCTGCAAATGGAAAACAAACCCAAATATCCTGGACAGAGGATGGCTGAAGTATATCCTTGCATCCAGAACACTTGGATAACAGATCCTTCAATCTGTGAGAAAATTCCTGTGTTAGGACATCCCACAGAATAACAGAAGTGGCCAAGATGGCTTCACTCGTATTTCTAGTGCCTTGTTGGGTGAGTCTAATGGGGATTGTCAACAGCAGCATCGACATTTCTTCATCTTGACAGTGTCAGTGTAGTTGGGCTTCTCACATGGCAGCTCAGGGCTCTGAGAGAGAGAGTGTGTGTTTCAAGACTCAGGCAGAAGCTGCAAGGTTTTTTATGACCTAGTCCCAGGAGTCCCTAAAGATCATTTCTGTTGCATTTTATTGGTCAAGCAAGACACTAAAGTCAGGCAATATTAATAGGAAGTGAGAATTAGACCCCACCTTTTAATGAAAGGGATAGCAAGGAATATCCAGCATATTTAATCTATTATGGTGTCTACAGCCACTATGGAAGAGACTATGGTCTCCATGATCTCAATGCAATAATTTGTAGCATAGAAGGAGATGAACACAGACAACTTGGTTGTTTTCCAGCAGGTATGCAACAAGTTTTGCTCAGATGTGTGCTTCTACGTGGTCATGTTTTTTTGTTTTGTTTTTTTGTTTTTGTTTTGTTTTGTTTTCGTGGTCATGTTTTAAGTGACCATGTACCCTCAAGGATAAATAAAGTGCTTTGGAGTCAGGCAAGTCTGGATTCAAATGCCAGTTTTTGAAGTGATTGGTTGAGTCACCTTCAGCACTTTGTTAGCAAGCCACCCTCTCCCCAAGAGGGTCCAACATCCCTTGAACTTTAGCATACAGATGAGAGATATCAGTCAGGTTTAGTGGCATCTTGGGAGATTCTATTGATATTATGAGGTGTATTACCTCTTCATGAGAGAAGAGTTATAAAGTTCCCTGGGCTACCTCCAATGGATACAATTTAACCAAAGCTTGTAGTATATTACCACAACTTTATACACTCATCTTTCTCATCTTTCAACCTCTCCGCACCTTCCATCTCAAAACACACATTCCATCAGAAATAGTAGAGAAACCATCAGATGAAATGTCTGTTTGTGAGCTCTTGGCATGTGACAATACCTAACAGCTATTCATAGTCAGAGCTCCCCAGAGGAATCTGAGTTTATTGACAGCTTATCACATTAAATGGATATATGGATAACAAGATTGCCTTGGCCCATAAGGAAAAGGTAAAGGCAAATGCTTTAAAAAGAAATATGTTATGACTAATCAGTGTTTTTTAATATGTGAGGAAATTCAAAATGATAGTATTGATAAAATGAGAAATATTTCCACTGAAAATGTCAGAAAATTCAGCTCACTATGCAGTAAGCAATAGGAGGGAATATATTGGCCCCAGTTACTGGATGGTTCAGGGAGAGATCTAACTAGTTTCAGATAACATTTAACTGAAAGCTCAAAATGATAATACCAAGGTGTGTTTTTTTTTTCCTCACCTCCTCTGCTCTGCACCCTTGGTGTTGGTGACACTTCTGGGAACCCTCTCCTCTGTGGTCCCAAGATAGCTACAGCAGCTCCTAGGACTAAAAAGTTTCCAGCCTTAAATATAGAAGAGGAAGAACTAGTGCAATAAGGGTGGAAAAATTAAGAAATAAAAGGCATAGAAATTAGAAAGGAAGAAGTAAAACTCTCCCTATTTTCAGACATGATTGCCTATATAGAAAATCTCAAGAAATCCATAAAAAGCTTCTAAAACTAATAGGTATATTAAGCAAGGTTGCAGTATATAAAGTCAGCACATGCAAAAAATCAATTGCATTTCTATATACTAACAAGGTAAAATAAAAACTGAAATTTAAACGACAACACCATTTACAATAATTCAAGGAATAGAAATGAAACAAGACAGGGTCTGTATACTGGAAACTAAAAAAAAAAAAAATGCTGATAAAAAAACTTAAGATCAAAATAAATGGAGATGGTAAAGATGTCAATTTCCCCAAAGTGATGTACAGATTTAACTAATAACAGACAAAATCCAAGCAGGACTTTTTGTTGATGTATACATACATATTTTAAATTTTATATGGAAAGGCAAAGGAAGTAGGTAGAAAATATATTGATAAGAAGAGTAACTGGAGGAATCACACTACAATTTCAAGACTTACTGGAAATCAACAGTGTAGTAATGACAAAGGAATAGACACATAGGTCAATGGAACAGAACAGAATAGTCAGAAATAGACTCACACAAATAGTTCCATATGCAGTAAAGGACTTCTACATAGAAAACAGAATTCTCAAAACTCAATAATAAAATAACCCAATTTTTAAATGGACAAAAGATTTAGGCACTTCACTAAAAAAGGATATAAAGTTACCAGACAGGCACATAAAGAGATGTTTAACATCATTGGCTATTAGGGAAATGCAAATTAAAACTACCACCCAGGGATGCCTGGGTGGCTCAACGGTTGAGAATCTGCCTTTGACTCAGGTCGTGATCCTCGGGTCCAGGATCAAGTCTCATAATCATGCTCCTTGTGGGGAGCCTGTTTCTCCCTCTGCCTATGTCTCTGCCTCTCTCTGTCTCTCGTGAATAAACAAAATCTATAAATAAATAACAAATAAATAAAACTACCCAACTATGGAATGGCTAAAATAATGCTACCTGATGAGGATACAAAACAACTAGAACTCTCATATGTAACTAGTAGGAATGTAAAGTGGTACAGATACTCTAGAAAACAGGTTAGCAGTTTTTTAATAAAGTTAAACATGCATTTACATGACCTAGCAATCCTACTCCTGAGTATTTTCCCTGAATAAATCTTATGTTCACACAAAAACCTGTACATAAATGTTTATAGCAGCTCTATCCATAATTGCCCCAAACTGGAAATAATTTAACGTTGTCCTTCAATGATGTACTAGTTTTATAGTACTGTAAAAAATTACCACAAACTTAGTGGCTTAAAATAACACCCACATGAAATCTTGGAGTTCTGGAATTGAGAAATCTGAAATGGGTCTCACTGGACTAAAATCAAATTTTTGACAGGCTGCATTCTATCTGAAGGCTGTAGGGAATTTTTCTTGCCTTTTTCAGTTTCTAGAGGCTGTCTACACTATTTGGCTCATGGTCCCTTCCATTTTTGAAGTCATCAGTGGCCAGTTCAGATGATTAGCAGTCTTAATTCCTCTTGCCATGAAAGATAACACATCATAACATGCCACAACACAGGTTCTGGAGATTAGGATGTGGAGGTCTTTCAGAGAATCATCTATCCATCCACCACAAATGGACAAATGAATAAACAAACTGTGGTATTCTATACAATGGAATCCCATTTATCAATAAAAAGGAATGAACTTTGATATACACAACTTGGATAAATCTTAAAGGCATTATACAGACTAAATAAAGCCAATCTTGGGCAGCCCGGGTGGCTCAGTGGTTTAGGACTGCCTTTCAGCCCAGGGCTTGATCCTGGAGACCCAGAATCAAGTCTCACATCAGGTTCCCTGCATGGAGGCTGCTTCTCCCTCTGCCTATGTCCCTGCCTCTGTGTGTGTGTGTCTCATAAATAAATAAATAAAATTTAAAAAACAACAAAAACAAAGCCAATCTCAAAAGTTTAGGTACTATTGAGTCTATTTATAGGGCATTATCAAAAGATAAAATTATATTGATAGAGAAAAGACCAGTGGTTGCCAGGAGGTAGAGATGAGGAGAGGGTAGGACTACAAGATAACAGCACAAGGGAGCTCCTTTGGGCCATGAAACTGTTCTTTTACAGTTTATGGTGGTTCTATTATATATATGTTAAAATTCATAAAACTGTATAGGCAACTACAAAAACTGTATGATTTCATTTTTATGTGGAATCTAAAAAACAAAACAAATGAACAAAAAACAGAAACAGACTCCTAAATACTGGTGGTTATCAGAGGAAAGGGGAGTAGGAGGATGGGCAAAATAGGTGAAGGAAACTAAGAAGTACAAACTCCCAGTCATAAAATAAATTAGTCATGAAGAGGAAAAGTACAGCTAGGGAATATAGTCAATGATCTTATAATAATATTATGTGGTGACACATGGTGACTACACTTATTGTGGCAAGAACTGAGTAATGTATAGAATTGTCTAATCTATATGTTATATACTTAAAACTAAGTAACATCACACATCAAGTACACTTCATTTAAAAAAGAATGACAATGCAAATTAATAGCAAACACAGACACACAAAATTCATAGAACTGTATATCAAAAGAAAAAAGGAATTTTATTGCATAACAATCTTTAAAATTAAAAATTAAAAATTATACAACTTTGGGGCACCTGGGTGGCTCAGTTGGTTAAGCAGTTGACTCCAGATTTCAGCTCAGGTCATGATCCAGAGGTCCTGGCACCAAGCCCCATGTTGTGGGGCTCCAGGCTCAGCAGGGAGCCTGCTTGGGGATTCTCTCTCTACTTCTCCCCCCTCAAATAAATAAATCTTTAAGAAAAACATACAACTTCACACTTAGCATATACACATGCATGTACACATTCACACACACACACACACACACACACACACACAGATGCTCACACAGTACTTAATGATACTAAGGGAAAGAAAAACTGACCAAAGATGTTAGACTAAACTCTAGTGCTTTGGTGGTGAATTCACTAGTGCTTCTGTAGTTCCCATCAAAGCTTCTTTGAACATTTAATACACTTGAGCTTCTATTTTCTCACCTCAAAATATGATATTAACTTTATTGAATTATTAAAAAATTAAATGAAAATGAGTATATAAATATCCTGACACAGAAAAGGATTCTCAGTTGTGTCAACTGCTTTGTTTTGCCAACCTGGTGGTGTATCTGAGCTCTGTTCTTTCTCCCAAAGACTGAGAACTTCCAGAATTTGGAACAACCTGACTAACAGACATGTGAGATGTTCATCATCACTTACCATCAGGGATATGCAAATCAAAAAATTATAATGAGATGTTACCTCACACCTGTCAGAATGGCTAAAATGAACAACACAAGAAACAACAGGTGTTGGCGAGGTTGCAGAAACAAGAGGAAACTTTGTGTACTGTTGGTGGGAGTGAAAACTGGTTCAGCCCCTGTGGAAAACGGTTTGAGGTGCTTCAAATGGTTAAAAATGGAAATATCCAGCAATTGCACTCCTGGGTATTTACCCAATGAATACAAGAACACTAATTCACTCCTGTGTTTATAACAGCATTATTTACAATAGCCAAGCTATGGAAGCAGCCCAAGTGTCCACCAATAGACAAATGAATAAAGAATATGTGGTACACCTATATACAATGGAATTTTATTCAACCCGACAAAAAGAATGAAATCTTGCCATTTGCAACAGCATGGATGGATCTAGAGTATTATGCTAAGCAAAATAAGTCAGAAAAAGACAAATACCATATGATTCCATGCATATGTGGAATTTAAGAGACAAAATAATGAGCAAAGGGAAAAAAAGAGCAAGAGATTAAATCAATAAACAGGCTCTTAATTATAGAGGACAAACTGATAGTTACAAACTGATAGGGGAGTGGGTGAGGGGTTTGTGTTAAATAGCTTATCACCCCTGCGTCTCCTCCATTGACCTCAAAAATGTCTAATGAAGTGGACTAGAATGGAGCGGTCACTCATGCATTTCTTCTTTTTTCTTTCAAACAGCACTTATTGAGTATCTCCAGTTGTCAACCATTGATGCAACCATTTGTACCCCCAGGGATACAAATGTGGATCAGCCTCTATCCCTGCCCTTCCAGTGTTCCCAATCTAATTGTTGAAAACATGGGATTGGTAGTGGAGGCAGGAGGTGATAGATTCTATTGCTTTGGCTGGTAAAACACAAGAGTGTTCCTTTTAAACTTGCTTGGAGAGCTAGAGAAAGCACTTTCAATCAGAGATTCAAAAGAATTAGGTGGGAAAGGGCATTCAGCAAAGCAACTATCAAAGAATAACATAAAAATATATCTGAGAAGAACAAATAGCACTAAAAATATTAAATAAAATAGCATTTCCCTTTTCTAGACTCATTGAAATGCAATTTGCACTTGTCTTGCTCTTGGAGTGTGAGAATTGTTGTTTATTTGGCAAGTGAAAATTTATAAAATAATTTGGTTTTCTTATGGGGAAAAAATGGTGTTATACATGAGCCTAAATGAGAATAATTATCAAGTGGCTACAACTGATGAGTTATATTATTAATCACACTGGCATCTAATACTTGCATAGAATTAGAAATGACCTCAGAAAAATTCAGATGTGCCACACTTTGTCCATTTGCTCCCAGGGAAAATGACTGTGCATAACCAAATATTTGAAGGCTGTCCTATAACCCTGTCCCTCTCAGCTCACTGAGTTTGGATGACTGTATTAAACAAATAGGCCTCCAAATAATACACCCTTCTACACAAGGAGAATCATGGGAAAAGTGGTGAATATTTGTTTTCCTATATCTGCTACATAAATGAGAGTTTGACATTGTTGAAGACTAATCATAGCCTATTTTGAAATATAAAGGATATGATTTAAAAAAACAAACAAACCTTCTTGGACAACATTTGAAGGTTTGTTTTTACTTATAAGGTGTTATCCATTTATACCCCATTGTTCCACCCATTGTGTTACATATTGAAAATAGGAACAGCAGGGGTGCATGGATGGCTCAGCTGGTTAAATGTCCGCCTTCAGCTCAGGTCCTGATCCCAGGGTTCTGAGATTGAGCCCCATATCAAGATCCATGCTCAGCAGGGAATCTGCTTCTCCCACTCCTTCTGCCCCTCTCCCCACTTCCCACTTGTGTTCTCTCTTGCTCTCTCAAATAAATGCATAAAAATCTTAAAAAAAAAAAAAAAAGAAAAGAACAGTATTTGTGAATAGGACTCAGAAAAAGTAACAGCATTTTGAAACTTGTTTTATTTTTTTTTTTTTAAATCAGGAGAAATGCTTTCTCTGCCCAGTTCTTACTGATTTGTGGTTGAGTCTTCATATACTCAAGTAAAACTTAGTAGAGTTCAAAGATTATGAACAAACCTGGGGCTGGCAGTTCAGTTCATCTATTCTTAAGATGCATGTTCCTGCTAACTGCCCCAATCCATACTGTGTCACTTGGCCCTCTCATCTCACTCTCAGTCTGGCTTAATCAAACATGCTCTTAGAGGCTGCTCGTTAGTCTTAACTGCCATAAACACTTTCTGAACAAGTTCTTACGTCTTGCAAACCCTGACAGCAGCCATGCATCCACAGCACATCATTTAGCATTTTATTGTGCAAAGATACATCTATTAACATGCCAGATGTGATCCAACAAGGCACTTCAGCTCATTGGGAGGAGAAAGTATCAGAGGGGCATGGGCATGTGTTTCAGAGTCATAATGGTTGGGAATGTGGGGATGATGGTATTTCAAAGCAAAAATGTAATTATATACTTAACAAAAATAACATAACCCTTTACAGTCATATGTTTTAAAAGGTTAATTTATGCTGACTAAAACAAGGCAGTGCTGTGTGTTGCTATGGCAGCATTCACTGAGGTCCTGTTCATGGGCACCAGGGCTACAGATGAGAGTAAAAATCCAGTTCTTCCCCAGTTGAAATATCAAATTCCCAGCTATCAGGACTTGCAATCCATGAAATGCATAAATACATAAAATTAATTAAGAAATATTTGAAGGTATTACTTAATAATATCTGAAGATATTACTTAATAATATCTATCAAATACCATTGCTAACAGCAACTCATTCCAAATATTTATTGAATGCCTTTGTGGCAAAGCCCTGTGGTGGGATCAGAAGGTTTGATTCACAGTTCTTCCCCTTAAGCATTTTGCAGGCCCAGAGAGGAAAATGAGGGATGCCTGGGTGGCTCAGCTGTTGAGCATCTGCCTTTGGCTCAGGACATGATCCTGGAGTCCCAGAATCAAGTCCCACATCGGGCTCCCTGCATGGAGCCTGCTTCTCCTTCTGCCTGTGTGCCTGTCTCTGTGTCTCTCATAAATAAATAAAATCTTTTAAAAAAGAAAAGAAAATGAGAGAGCTAGAGCAGGGCATAGCTTTCAAACAGTGGAGGAAGGCCTGGCCACTTCTGCCTAGTAACATAAAAAATGATGTCATGGGGCACCTGGGTGGCTCAGTCAGTTAAGCGTCTGCCTTCGGCTCAGGTCATGATCTCAGGGTTCCAGGATTGGGCCCCATGTTGGGCTCCCTGCTTAGCAGGGAGTCTGCTTCTCCCTTTCCCTCTGTGCTTTCTCTCTCAGATAAATAAAGAACTTAAAAAAAAAAAATGTCACAAAGGAAGTGGGTGTGGAGATGTCAATGAAAGATAAGAAGAGATGCACATGTGGAAAGGTTTGAGAACAAGTTTGGCTCCAATTCACGGAAGTTAGGGAAGGAATGGGTTTATTTATTTATTTCTTTTTTTAGAAAGATTTATTTATTTGAGAGAGAGAGAGAGATTGAGCATACAAGCAGGGAGACGGGCAAAGGGAGAGAGAGAATCCCAAGCAGACTTTATGATGAGTGCAGACCCTGAGATTACAACATGAGCCAAAAATCAAAAGTCAGACACTTAACTGGCTGAGCCACCCAAGCACCATGGGAAGGAATGGGTTTAAATCAAAAAGAGACATGACACTCTCATAGCAAGTGAAGAATGAGGATACTAAGCAATGGCCACTGGATTTAGACTCTAATGACCAGTTTAATGGAAGGTCCAGTTTCAGGAGAGAGGTAGAAATAAACATCAGTTGTAAACTAATCTTAGAATCATGAAGATACGTTTCATAGTGGAAATGAGTCAGTTCTATTTGTAGGCAGGAGGAAAGGACTGGGAGTAAGAGAGAGAAATGATAGTAATTAAGTCAGGGAAGCAAACCAGGCTGGAATCAAAATGTGCAGAGGGAGGAGAGCTCTGGAAAGAAACAGATCACCTCTTCCTCTGTTTCTCTTTCTCTCTTTGGACCTGATTAATTTCCTTGTGGCTTCTGTTGCCATTTATAATTATCCTGTCTCACATATTCATATACAGTATATATTTGCTTGCTTAAATGTTTTTCTTAAAATCAGGTTTTCAGGAATGCACTCTGAGAGCAGGATTATAGGCTGCACACTGCCTGGCACATAAAAGGTTCTCAGTAAATCCTTTGTAAATGGAATGGAAAATGAGGAAAGAAGGAACATGTAAAAATGCAGAAAGATGAGGATGAGAGAAGGAAGCCAAGAGAGTGTACTGAGACAGTGTACTGCTCCTTCGCTTCCCAAGAGGAGCTGCAGGGTCAGAGCCGAGAGTGAAAGAGGTCAGAGCAGTTGGTGGGACAAAGTGCGCAGTTGTGGGCGAGGATAAAAGGACAAAAAGGATGCGGAGCTGCACCAGGGAGGGCCTTGTCAAAGCTGAAAAGTGTGACTTGAGAGTGGACCGAATAGCAAGGCTTTGTGACCATCTTCAGAAATTCTTGGCCAACCCAGCAAGGGAGACACACAGGCAAATGAGAGTTGTTGCTGACAGCCGGAGTTGGCAACAGGTACCAGAGAACAAGGTATCATCAAATTTTATAATCACTCAACACTCACATCTCTGGTTTATAAGGCTGTGTTTAATTCCTAACACAACCAATTCATTTAAAAAGGATACCCTCCGGGGGTCCCTGGGTGGCTCAGCGGTTTGGCGCCTGCCTTTGGCCCAGGGGATCCTGGAGTCCTGGGATCGAGTCCCGCGTGGGGCTCCCTGCGTGGAGCCTGCTTCTCCCTCTGCCTGTGTCTCTGCCTCTCTCTCTCTCTCATAAATAAATAAATAAAATATATTTTAAAAAAGGATATCCTCCAAGTTTTATGAAGAGAGCCTCAATAAACCATCGCTTTCAGCTGTGTCTACCGTGCATTGTCTCACCTTCTTTGAAGGTATGGGCCATAGCTTGATGGAAGAGCTGTCCTTGGGGATCAAAATCTGATGGTCCCTTTGAGCTTTTAGATTTTCTGGGGGAAGGTGGGGATCCTTAAAGAGAGATAGGCAAAGAGGCAGCGCCTGGGAGGGTCAAAAGTGGTATTTGTTAACTAAAGCCAAAACACAACCTGGAGCATATCATCACCTCCCGATTCCTCCAGCTTCTTTGTGAGGAGGGTCTCAAACCTTTGTATTCATCAGAATCACCTGGGGTGTTCATTAAACCAGGCTGCTGGGCCCACCCCCAGAATTTCTGATTCTATAGGTCTGGAGTGGGGCCTACGAATTTTCATCTCTACCAAGTTCCCAGGTGATGCTGAAATTGCTTGTCTGGGAACCACTATGAGAGCCATACAGCAAGGCAAAGAGCGGCCTCTTTATACTTCCATATGTTGCTTCTCTCTCCTTTTTATAACCCACAGAAATATCTATGACTACTGTGTTCCAGGCAATATTCTAGTTCTTGAAATAGAGCCCAATCCAGAGTAGGCACTCAGAAAATATTGGTTGAAAAATAAATGAATGAATAGTGAATAAAACCCAAATACAATCCCTGCCCTCATGGAGTTTACAGACTGGTGGGGAAGTCTATATTCATATAATAATCTCATAAATAATTATGACTATAAACTGTGGTGAATGCTAGGAAAACAAATTACAAAGTGCTATTATAGTAATATTAAGTAGAGGATTGGAAAAACATGGAGCGGGGAAAGGATGAGATGAAGACCTGAAGGTGCTACTGATTTAATATGATTTCACCAGGATGAAAATGCCAGTTAGAGTTATGAGCATAGAACCCCACTGCATTGGTCTTTCCAAATTCCATGGCATCCACCCAGGACTGGGCAAACACTAAGTGTTCCACAACTGTAACATGATTGATGATAAACCAGGGAATGGCTAGCTGAGTAGCCTGGGGACAATTAGTGAAGCAATTTGGGCTTTAGGTCTCTCACCTGTAGAACAAAGGGGTAGTTTCTGTCATTGCTCCAGGACTGGGCTCTTGCCTTTAGGTGTACCTTGGAACCATTTAAGGTGCTTTAAAAATAAGGCCTGGGTCTCACTCCCAGACACTGATTTAGAACACAGACTGCAGACCTCCCTCCTATAGCCTGGGAATCACCTATTTTGAAACTTCCCAGAAGTTTCAAATGTAACACCCAGATTGAGAACCACAGGGCTGCGGTGGGGGGCAGCGGGGGGAGGAATCTAAATGATTCCTATTGTCAGGAGGTAAGTTCTATGACATTCTGAGTTAAAAACCCAACATAAGTTTTCATTCTTGATTTCTACACCAAAATATATTCAAATTTTAGCTAAGATAGGTTCCATTTTAAACTATTCTCCCAGAGTGAATCTATATGTCAATAAAATTAGTTTCTCTTTCTTGGATTTTTAGAAAAAAAATCATACAATTTTATTCAACTTAAACTCTAACTGAAATGTAATAAAAACCTGATGTTGGCAAAAACTCATTTCTTTCCATACTCTGTAGGTTTTATTGATGGCACCTGTTATCATTTTATTCAATAGTTCTCACAAGTGACTTCAAGCCCATGCTGGGAAAAAGGCTGAAGAAGTGTTATGAAAATCCTATCCAGGGATCCCTGGGTGGCGCAGCGGTTTAGCGCCTGCCTTTGGCCCAGGGCGCGATCCTGGAGACCCGGGATCGAATCCCACATCAGGCTCCCGGTGCATGGAGCCTGCTTCTCCCTCTGCCTGTGTCTCTGCCTCTCTCTCTCTCTCTCTGTGACTATCATAAATAAATAAAAAATTTAAAAAAAAAAAAAAAAGAAAATCCTATCCATGTTGCTTTTCATACTTAAAAAAAAGATAGAGACCACTGTTTTAAAATGTTTATTATTCTGTCTCAAAAGTAAGTGTATTTAGTAAGTTTTTCCCATCTTGACTAGGTTAGCTCAGCTGAAAGCATAAGATTTAAGATACATTTATTTGTTCCTGGTAATCTTAATCCATAGAAGAAACTTCTGGCTCATGGTTATAATTGGCAACACCTTACCTTGATCACAGTTGACCCTGTCCCACTTCTCCAGCAACTCCTTCCCTATTTGATGATACACTGCCTCTGAGATCTTCTGATTCTCCTCCAGGGATGTGCTGGTAACTATTTAACAATCCCCCCTAAGGAGTGGGAGTGACCAGCCCTGATTTGCAGCTGTTGCCATTTTCTGTGATGTAAATATTCCCAACCTGGTCTATTTTAACCAACCAGCATATCATCAATAAATGGAGAATTTGGAAGAGATGTGCATTCTTGCCTCTCATGAGCTGATACCAACAAGCTCCAGCACACCCCTGCTCCCACCTATGAGGCCCTCCCCAGTAAGAAGAATATATTATTTGGTGTAAGGTAGGATAGCATTCCATCTCTTTCAAACCCGCCTTCCCAACCTCTGTCCCCATCAAATTCACACATCTGTTCCCTCAAGGTCCTTGTACTCATTTCATTTAAGAAGACTATAAAGGCACTAAATGTAGATTTAGAAAAACCATGGACTGGGTTTCAACCTTTGTTACCACCAACTATATGTTTAAGCAAGTCATGTAACCTGTCAGAGCCTTGGTTCTTCTTTAGTGAAACAAGGATGATAATAATATCCACCTTCCACAATTACTGTTAAGCATGGAAGAGATATTATATGATAAGCGGTGCTTCTCAAACTTGAGCATGCAGCAGAATCACCTGGAGAACTTGCCAAAACACAGACTGCAGACCTCCCTGCTTTTAACACCCATAATACACGTTTTTGATTCAGAAGGTCTGAGTATCTGCATTTTTTTTGTTTAAGATTTTATTTATTTATTCATTAGAGACACACAGAGAGGCCGGGACACAGGCAGAGGGAGAAGCAGGCCCCATGCAGAGAGCCTGATCCCAGGATCCAGGATAATGCCCTGGGCTGAAGGCAGGGGCTAAACCGCTGAGCCACCCAGGCATCCCTGAGTACCTGCATTTCTAACAATTTCTAACAATCTCCCAAGTGATGCTGATGCTGCCTTCCGAAGACCACACTTTGAGTAGCACTGTGATATAGTATCTTGTGATTTTTAATTTTTTAAAAAAATTTATTTATGATAGTCACAGAGAGAGGGGCAGAGGGAGAAGTAGGCTCTATGCAGCGGGAGCCCGACGTAGGATTCGATCCCGGATCTCCTGGGCCAAAGGCAGGCGCCAAACCACCGTGCTACCCAGGGATCCCATCTTGTGGTTTTTAAAATACCATGTAAACATCAGAGGTTATTAAGAGAGGAAAATTCTGGCTTAATGCTTCCCCTGTCCCGGCCCCTGAGGGTATATACATTTCAATGAGTTCTCTGAGGAGTTAACAATAGTGCCTTAGACAAAGGAATTCTGTACATTTTACAGGAGGGTTTAAGGGATTACACACTGAGATTTGGAAATGCTGGGTTTAAAGCCTGATGTAGTTTGGAATAGTTTATAAATAGCTAGCTGTACCATCATCTGAGAAATTCTTCAATTCCTAGAAAGACAAAATCAGACTTTTCCTGCAGACAGACTTTATAAGACCCAGGCCTGCCCCTCTTCCAGGGCTTCCCTGTTCAGGGCATGGCTTCACCACTCAACTGGTTCTCAGGCCAGAATCAAGTCCTGTTCCTTTTACCACTTTTTTTTTTTTTTTAAGATTTTTATTTATTTACTCATGAGAGACAGAGAGAGATGCAGAGGGAGAAGTAGGCTCCATGCAGGGAGCCTGATGCGGGACTAAATCCAGGGTCTCCAGGACCACGCCCTGGGCTGAAGGTGGCGCTAAACTGCTGAGCTACCCAGGCTGCCCCCTTTTACCACTTAAATATCTTTCAATTCCATTCTCCTCTCCATTCCACAACCACTATCACCACCCCAGAACAAACCTCTATCTTCTCTCAACTTGGTTACTCCAGTGGCCTCTTAACGTATCAACTTGCACTTACTCTGTCTCTAATGCACTCTTCACTCTGCAAGCACTTATACCCAAAGTATAAGAGATGATGTCCCTCACATGAAAAAAATATCACTCATCATCAGGGAAAAAGAAATCAAAACCACAATGAGTCTCACCTCACACCTGTCAGAATGGCTAATCTTAACTCAAGAAATGAAAGATGAATGGATAAAGAAGATGTGGTATATGTATACAATGGAATATTACTCAGCCATTAGAAACGACAAATACCCACCATTTGCTTCGACATGGATGGAACTGGAGGGTATTATGCTGAGTGAAATAAGTTAATCAGAGAAGGACAAACATTATATGGTCTCATTCATTTGGAGAATATGATCTCATTCATTTGGGGAATATAAAAAATAGTGAAAGGGAATAAAGGGGAAAGGAGAGAAAATGAGTGAAAATATCAGTGAGGGTGACAAAACATGAGAGACACCTAACTCTGGGAAATGAACAAGGGGTGGTAGAAGGGGAGGTGGGTTGGGTGTTGGGGTGACGGGGTGACAGGCACTGGGGGGGCACTTGGCGGGATGAGCACTGAGTGTTATGCTGTATGTTAGCAAATTGAACTCCAATTTAAAAAATTATTTTTAAAAAAACCTGGAAAAAAAGAAACAACAGATGTTGGTGAGGTTGTGGAGGAAGGGGAACCCTCTTACACTGTTGGTGCGAATGCAAATTGGTGTAGCCACTATGGAAAACAGTATGGAGGTTTCTCAAAAGGTTAAAAATGGAACTACCCTATGATTCAACAACTACACTACCAGGTATTTATCCAAACAGTACAAAAATACTAATTCATAGGGAACATATGAACCCCAATGTTTATAGCAGCACTATCAACAATAGCCAAATTATGGAAAGAGCCCAAATGTCCATTGACTGATGAATGGATAAAGAAGATGTGCTATATTTTATATATATATATATATTATATATATATACACACATAATATATATACTCAGACATCAAAAAGAAGGAAATCTTGCCATTTGCAATGATATGGATGGAACTAGAGGGTATTATCTCAAGCAAAATCAGTCAGAGAAAGACAAATACCATATGATTTTATTCATATGTGGAATTTAAGAAACTAGATAAACATAGGGAAAGGGAAGAAAAAACAAAATAAGATTAAAAACAGAGAGAGAGGCAAACCATAAGGGACTCTTAACTATAGAAAACAAACTGAGGGTTGCTGGAGGGGAGGTAGGCAGGGGATGGACTAAATGGATGATGGGTATTAAGGAGGGTACTTGTTGAGATGAGTACTGGAGGTTATATGCAAGTGATGAATCACTAAATTCTCCTGAAACCAATACTACATTATATGTTTACTAACTTGAATTTAAATAAAAACTTAGAAAAAAAGGAGACCATGTCCCTATGACCCCCAATGGCTTCCTCCTTGGTCTCAAGGTAAAGATAAGACTTCTGAAGTAATCTGCAGGAGTCTGTAAACTGGGCCCAACTGAATCCCTCTCAACTCATTTGGAGGCATTGCAGCCACACTAACACCATCAAAGGAGACCCCAGAGGGAGATTCAAATCCTAAGAAATAAGCCTTTAACTGTAAGAGTCCAACTTTCAAAAGAATGGGACACCCTGAAAAAGGAAAATGTGGATACTTAATGCTATAAAGTTTCAATCAGGGACACCTGGGTGGCTCAGCACTTAAGCATCTGCCTTCGGCTCAGGGCATGATCCTAGAGTCTCAAGATGGAGTGCCGTCTCGAGGTCCCCGCAGGGAGCCTGCTTCTCTCTCTGCCTATGTCTCTGCCTCTCTCTCTGTGTCTCTCATGAATAAATAAATAAAATCTTTTTTAAAAAGTTCCAATCAGTCTGATTATTATTTTCATAGTTCAAAAACCAGACTTATTTAATTTTCATATCTTCAAATATTATTATAAATTTGAAAACCTCAAGGTCATAAAAGTCAGAGATAAAGTTGTTAACCTTCAAGACATGGCTCAGAGATTGATTAATTTTGAAAAGTAGGATTAGACATAGTTTTTCTGATTTTTTTTGTTTTGTTTTGTGGTTTTCTAAGGATGCAAAGTTGTTTTTATTCTCCCCATCTGACTATATGCAATGTACCCTTAATAATGGAGGGTAAGATGCCAGTGGTCCTTCTGCACATGACCTTTCAGTCCCTTGTATACACTCTGAGTCTTGTAACTTTGTACCTGCTGTTCCCCGGCCTCTAACTCTTCCTCTAGTGACTTCTTATTTTCTCTTCTGATTGTAGCTCTGTTGCCACTATAGTGGAAGTCTTCTTTGACCTTCAACCCAGAACAGATGCCCCTAATACAGCCTCTGACAGCACCATATACCTCCACCTTGGGGCATCTGTAAGGTTAAAGTTTACATTGTTTGTGTGCCTTTTAAAAATCAAATATCTAGCTTTCCAAGTAAATCCATATGAAAAGTGACTATGTCTGACTTTGCTCCATCACTGCATCCACAGGTCCGGCAGATTACATGTAAGTGTTCAATAAATGATCTTAGGCCTTCCACATCAGGATCTCTTTTGATCATCATTTGATAATACATTGCTTTCCACATTATTCCCATTTGGTGAAAAAAATCAAGACTCAAAAACATCTAAGTATCTCGCTACAGCCTCTATGAATAAGCAGAGGAATGGAAACTCAGTCCCTCTCATCTAGGTTATAATGTCCTCCAGCCCAAAGGGCCTGATAAATCCTTTCCAGTGAGAATCAGATGCACTGCAAACTCATGTAAAATATTCCAGGATTGGGGGGTGGTGATGAAAGAGAGAGATGATCTTTCAGAGGCTGTCTTCGGTTGTCTGGCTTGGAAAATGTCAGATCAGATAGAACCCAAAACCTTGAAAAGGGCAAAGAGACTGTGAACTCTGCAATTATATAACCAATGTAAGACACCCAGATATCTTTGTTCTTGCTCTCCTTGCTCAGAGATAAGCAGACATCAAAGCAGACTGATAATACTGCTGCTTATTTAAAACTAGAACTTTAAGGGATAGCAGCCTATTTGACTTCACATAAAACATTAATTGAACTTCACAGTGGGGAAAAGTAAGAATACGTTATTTGCATAATGGTAAGTAAATGTGTCAGGTCTTCAGTAAATCTTTGATATCAAGACTCAGTGCAGAGCTTCATGGTTATAGTGGCAAGAATGTGTGAAACAGCACTTACCTCCAAGTTTCCTTTGAAAGTATCAATTCTGGGCTTAATCCTATGGGCTCCTCTGTATTTATGGTGTATGATTTGATGGAAGAAGTACAGTATGCCCTAGTTTTGGCTTGAGCACAGTGTTTCTAAACTCTAGTCTCTGCAATTTATATTCACCTACAAAGCAAATGGCATATACTTAGGCTTAATTGACTCCTTGTGTTGCCTAGAATTTTATTTTAGTGCCTGAGTTGATGAGGAGTGGATTACTCTGAGCTCATTCCACTTCCAGAAATTCTCTTATTCTATCCCTAGTACCTTCCTGCTGATTCTGCATCCCTGTAGAGAATAGTATCACTTTGGATGAGTGAAGATAGAGGTAGTGGGAAGTTGGGGGGCTCCAAACAGCTGTCCCAACCCTAGATCTGCCAGGCAAGAAGATCCAAGGGCATAGAACTCAAAAGGATAGCATGGATCATAGCAGTTGTTTGGGCATGAACTCCTCTCACGAAATAATAGATGAAGTATACTTCTAAAGGACCCTGAGAGATGGTGGGGGCATGGACATAGGTGGCATACTTCTATGGGCACATAAGCATATAAGGTAGAGAGGCACACACACCCTGAGGCACCATAATCTCAAGGGTACTTTTCCTTGCAATGTTAAATGGCCCCAGGATGCCTGAGAGTGGAGCTGCAGGTGCAAGTGATACAAGGAAGCTTCACCAGAGGAGACAAAAATCACTAGGAAACTAAAAAAAGAAAACCAAAAAACAAAAACAGCTTTGGTACAAATCTAGAATTTAAATTGCCTTTTTAAAAAATTATTAAAGTCATATTGTTAACATGTCTCGCTCAGTCACCCTCTGTGTTTACTGTGGGAACTGACCACCTCTGAGCAATTCACGTGGTATGACAGGGCAGCAGGAAAAGGAACTTCTGCAACATGGGCCACCGAGATCCTTCCTTGGGGATGTAGATGCAGAATGAGAAATTCCAGTTGGCCTAGCTCTTCTGTCTCTAATTGAGGAGATACAATCCTAAGAGTTGCTGGTACTGGTTATTCTGACATGTGGGCTGGAAGATAGAAATAGGTTGTCTAAACCAAGAAGAAAGAATGAAGCAGATGCACAGAGAGAAATGGGAATGAGAGACAGAATGGAGAAATTTCCTGGTTCCAAATAGCCTTCCCTTCCTGGGTTCCTGAGACCCAACTGGATTCTGCTTTCAGTTGTCTGAGACACTCTTGAGACCTCATATTCATTCCAGTTTTTAACCTAATCCCCATGGGATTCTCTTATATGATTCTCTTGGTTTAAGAGAAATTAAAGTATGCTATTTATCTGTGTAACATTAGTTACAATAACAAGAATATAGCACTGTGGAAATTAATGAAGACCACCCAAATAAGAATAGACACTACTTATTCAGAGTCTGGTATAGCAAGGGAGTCAGCCACCATCACCTGGATTTGGCAGAGACTCAAACACAAGCAGGGCAGTAGGGAAGCTTTACAGTAAGAAAAAAAAAAAAAAAGGAAGGCTTCAGGTATGACCTGATTGGAGATTGTTTAGTATGGGAATGCATTATTAATGTTTGGGAAATACGTTTGACTTCCTTTGGTTGGTCTTGAGCTGGAAGTTGGGGGAGGTATAAAAATGGGGAAGCTGGCAATTACTAAGTCCTGATTCTTGTAGCTCAGTTACTGCAGAGTTTGTGGGTCAGAATTCTTTTGTCATAAATGGTCTGGCCATTGTCTATTAGTGGATTCAATCTCTCTGAATAAATATTTATTGAATACCTCTTAACTGATGAAACAGACAATCTCACCCCTCACTGTATATTAGAACCCCCTGGGAAGCTTTAAAAGCACTACCCTAGACCAATGAAACCAAAACCTCTGGGGGCAGAGCCCACACATCATATTTTTAACAATTCCCTAGGTGATTGCAATGCATAGCCCTGGTCAACAAGCACATAAATGAAGAACTGACATGCTCTTTGGTAAGGTAGCTGACTTTTCCACCAATCCTCTTTTCTAGAACACATATCATTAGGAAGGGCCTATTAAAAAAAAATGGCTGGGTGGTAAAACTCAGAAGCCATGAAGTAAGGAAAGTGGCTTTATCAGGCATGGAGTAAATCCATAATAAGCATGTGCCCTGGAATGAATGTACTTCTTAATATTTTTGTGCATTTATATGACAAAGTCTCTACAGAATTTTAAAAAGACAATTTGGAGGATTTTACAAAAAAAAAAGCGCTGTCATTTATTCAGCACCTTCCATATTCTAGACATTATGCTGCATGCCTTGTGTATTACCCCACTAACCTTTTACCACTGTATTTCATAAGTTTCAACAGAAATGTTAGGTGTAACCCCAGAGGCAGTATTTGCTCCCAAATTGTCATCTGATATAATCTAATTATCAACAAGCACTTATTGAGCAACTACTATGTGCCAACATTAGTCTAAGTTCTGGGAATATAATAGTGAGGATAATAAATATGGTTTTTGCCCTCATGGAGCTTAAAGAATAGTGAGAGAATAACATTAATAAAATAATCACTAGATACATTATTACTAATTGTACTCAGGTCTTGAAGGACAGGGATAGGGAGCCAATAATTGGCAAATTTTTTCTGTAAATAATCAAAGAGAAAATATTTTGAGCTTGTGGGTTGTACAGTGTCTGTTGCAACTACAACCCTGTCATTGTATTGCAAAAGCTATGATCTCAGGGTTCTGGGATCCAGTCCTGCATTAGGCTCCCTGTGGGGAGCCTGCTTCTCCCTCCGTCTGTGTCTCTCATGAATAAATAAATAAAATCTTAAAAATATATATGTGTGTCACATTAGTGTGGGTGAAAAATAATTTTTTTCAATGTAATGAATAATTACATTTTCACATCATGATAGAGTGTAGCGACCTGCTGCATCCTGGGGCGCATGAACCAGAAATGGTAGGCAGCCATTACACTGGAGAGAGCTGAACTTTGATCATGAGGGAAACGGAACAGAACATGGTTTAGGGGCTGAGGAGAAAGAAGGTGATATAAAAATGAACTTGAGTGATCAGGAGATCCCAAATCCAAATCCTTCATCAAAAAAAAAGAAAAGAAAAAAGGACATTGTATTCCTAAGCTAAATAGGGGCAGAAATGGTTCTTCTTGTGTTTTCTTCAGCTCTAAGTCCTTTGTCCTTCACCATACCACCTGCCAAATGTGCCCAGTCATGCATCACAGAGAAAGTAAGCTCTGTCCTATCCTAAGACCCTCATATCCTTAATGTTTCTTATTAATTACCACTGCTTTGTGGACTCTCCTACCTTCTGTGAGGACTGAGAGTTTCCAGAAGGACCATCCTATTCATCACGCAACCTAGTGCTCCAATTCCCCTCCCCTCCTAGCATAAAGTCAGGCCGGTTTAGCTTGATGAGGAAAATGGCCTGCCTCAAGAGGTGACCCTTCTCTTTTCAGAGAGCTTCCTAGCTCCATAGTCACCCCCTCTCTTTCCACAAGTCACGCCACAGTCTGACCTGGGGAGTTGCTGTGGTGCCATTTTTGGAGAACTCTTTTTGTTTTAAAGATCTTATTTATTTATTCATGAGAGATATACAGAGAGAGGCAGAGACATAGGCAGAGGGAGAAGCAGGCTCCCTGCGGAGAGCATGATGTGGGACCTGGAATCACTATCCTGAACAAAGGCAGATGCTCAACAGCTGAGCCACCCAGGCGTCCCAAGAATTTTCTTTATAATTCACTTGCTCCATGCCTTTTCATCCTAATCTTAAACTTTGAACTTTATTTAAAAACATTTTTTTTAATTTACTTATTCATGAGAGACACACAGAGACAGGCAGAGACATAGGCAGAGGGAGAAGGAGGCTCCCTGCGGGGAGCCTGATGCAGGACTCCATCCCAGGATCACGACCTGAGCCGAAGGCAGATGCTCAACCACTGAGCCACTCAGGCACCCCAAACATTGAACTTTAAAGAACCTGTTGTCAAGATGCCTCTTTGGGGGAATACACTCCTAATGGGTGACCACTCCCACAGCTCTGTCCTACCCCACCCACCATAGACATCTCATCCCCCAGGAAGAAGAAGGACCTTCCCACTAGTGTATTTTTATTCCTTCTTATTTATTATAATAATTGTACTCTCTTATGCCAAGCTACGCTTCCCACTCCTTTTGCTGACAGGACAGCATTGAACCTTCCCCTGCTTCATTGGGGAGGAGAAAATCAGCTCTATCCCCACAAGGGAGTGACTCTAAACCCATGCAGTAATCCCCCTTCCTCTCTGAGACACCCTTACATAATCCAAGTGATTTTCATGTTCCCAGCCTGACTTTCATTTTTGGATTATAACAACAATGAATCTTCTATAGAGTGGCCTCCAGACAAAATAAACATGATACCTGGATATGACTGGCTAGTGTTAGATGGTACCACCATTCATTCATTCTTTTATTCATTCACCAAACTTGAGCTCACTGTTTATTATACCCCAGCCACTCTGCCAGACAGTTAAAAATAAAATATGCAACCCCCTAAAAAGTTCAGTATTTAGTGCGGGATATATAAAGACAATTACAATAACATTGTATTGCATCCTGAATTTTAGATCCTATGTGATATCCTACACAATATGTATTTGCTTTTATGGCAAGTATATTATACTCCATGTGTTTGTAAAGACATTTAGCATCAAAAATCTTCATAAACAATTCTTGGTCTTTTTTCTGAAAAAGAAAAAAATGGAAAAATTATATCTTGGCAGCTGAAGATAGAATAAGCAGCCACTTAATATCTGGCCAATTTATCATGTCATTGAACAGACGTGGGGAGAAAAATGATTGTCTGAAACAATTAGGAAAACAATCACGTTAAAAAATAATAAAAGGAGCCTGCTGAGAGGACTAGATTTAGCTATCTTATTTTGGTAATTAATAATCATATACATATGAGCTGAGAATTGCCAAAATATCAAAACGATTAACCTTCTGCCAAGCCATAAGTCAGCCCAATGCAGCTCTTAGGAAGTCAGTTAAACTGTGTGACAAATGTGATTCAAGAGGCCACCTCCAAAACGGTTAGTTCAAAGGCTTGAGATACGGATCTATGAAGAGGTAAATTAAATTAAACAGCTCCATGTGGGTCAGTGGTTCTGAAACGAGCCTACATCAGGATCACCTGGAGGGTTTGTTAAAACAGACTTCTAGGCCCTACCCCCAAAGTTTCTAAATCAGCAGGTCTGTGATAAAGCCCAAAGTCTGAATTTTTTATAAGTTTCCAGATGTTACTAATGCTATTGGTCAGGGATTATACTTTGAGAACTATGGTTATGGGCCCTGGCTCTACATTAACATCACCTGGGGAGATTTTTAAAAATTCCTAGTCCTTCACAAAACAAATCATAATTTCTGAAGGTATGCCACAGGCTGAAGTATTTTTTTAAAGTTCCCTGAATGAGTCCACCATGTAGCCGTAGCTGAGAACCACTAGATAGGATATTTGCAAGCAGAAAACACTAATAACTCCCACAATTTATGTGAGAATTATTAGGTGGCAGAAAATATAATAAAGAATAATAATTTAAGGCCTGAAAGCCTGAATCAAAATCCCACATGGGACCTTCAGAAATAGGCATGTCATGTTTTTGGGTGACTTAGAGTCTCAGAAATTTTCAGGTAAAGAAAAAATTGTAGCATAGGAATTTTACCTAAATCTAATTTTCAAGGGGGTGAGGAAATGAGCATCTTGGGTCGATTAGATGTGGAATTATATAACCTGGAGAAAACTGAAAAATCACCTTCCAAAATGTGAACACCCTCTAGACAGGAGTGAACTTTAATCTAGTTGTGCAAAAGTGCAGTATTTTCTCTCTGTAAAAGATACATTAATGCATTGCCTCTGAATCCCCAGCTGCCTCTGAGAAAAACAGCTCTGCAGAAGGTTTGGTCTAGATAACCAAGATTTTCCATTTATTTTGTGCCAGTCATTCTTACCCTGTCCTACCACTCCAGCCCCTCTGATTGGGCCTGGGTGGGCAGCTGACACAAAGACACCGAATTATCAGCCGAAGGCAAGACCTCCCTGGGGGATTAGAGGTTCTACCCAAACAGATATGATGAATATTTTTTGAGCCAATCAGATTTCTCCTGTCATTATTGGAACTGGAAATAGGGGAAGAACAAGGCAGGTGGTGGTGCCAGGCAGATGTGGGCACCCCAGAGAGGGGTGGATGCACTAGAAAAGCTTCCTGATAGTGGACAAGTCCAAAAGCAGATCCTAAAATATGTGGAATTGCCTCAGATCCCAGTCCCTCGCCACCTCCTGGCTCCTGAAGACCAAACCCATGAGATAGATTTCCATGAGTTCCTTCATCCACATTTGCCCTAAATGTAGCGTTAGAGTAATTGTCCCCTTTCTGACATTACCTGAGTCTCTGCTACCCTTGATGAAAAGAGTAGTTTAACTGATAGGCGTCTGTCCTGCAAGCAGATTCTTGCTTCCCTTCTAGATCTGTCCTCTTCTCCCATGTGTGCTCATTCCCTATGAAGACCTGTCAGGGCATGTTACAGGCATGGTCGTGTCTGAGAGCAAGAAGATCAGTTTGTTTAGGAGCTCTGAAATATAACTCCTCTAGCACTGGAATCTTTGTTTATTTTTTTCCTTTATTTTGAGCCCTCTTATACCTCATAGGATTGAGAAGAAGATGGAGTAGAAAAGCATGTCAAACATTTAATAGAATTGTGTGTGTGTGTGTGTGTGTGTGTATGCGCACATACTCTAGTGTCAGATTAAGTTCAAATCTCAGCCCTACATCTTCCCAGCTGTGTGACCTTCAATAGGTCATTTATCATCTTGAAGACTGGAGCTAATCATAAAACAGGAATAGTCTAGTCTAGTTGGCAGGAATAAGTGAAAAAAATATATATATATACCTTAGCCCACTGCCTGGTACAAGGTAAGCATTCCACCAGTGTCAGCTACAATTACTGCACAAATACAAAAGATTATTTACCCATTTAAAGAGTTTTCTGAAAAGGAAAGAATTCTCACATTTAGAGATTGGCCTCTCATTCACTACAAGTCTCTTACCTATCTATAATTGTGAGTTGAGTTAAAGCTGTGGTAATAGGAAACCATCTGGAACCTTTGGATAAGCAGCATAAATCTTTCTTAGGCTTTCAAGGGACACCGTGAGTCTTCCTCTAAGAAAAAAAGCTCTCCAATGGGCAATTGAAATACAATCATGGAGATAAAAAAAGCTCCACTAATTAAAACATAGCACGTGTGGTCATGAGGGACACCTCAGCCTACCTGTGATCTTACACTTGCCTCATCCACTTTGCGATTTCAAGCCCTAGTCCTGCCTTCTGGGACAGGATGCGGGCATGTGAGGTTCCAGGAGGGAAAAACAAGAAAGAGAGGCCCCTCCAGACACAAACTCTTTAATCCTGACATTAGGCAGTAAGCAAGCCTTCTTCAGCAAGTGAACTCACATAGTCAAAAAAGACTTACACCAAAAAAAAAAAAAAAAAAAAAAGATTTTTTTTTCTTTAATGACTCCAAACATATATAAGGAAGAAGAGGTATCTGGAAATGCCTATGTTTGCCAGGCTCTTGGAATCAGGGGCATAGGTCTAACTAAGCCTCCATATATGTGGGATTGAAGAAACAAAACAAATGAGCATAGGGGGAAAAAAACATATATATATATATATAGAAGAAACAGACTCCTGACTATAGAAAGCAAACTGATGATTACCAGGGAGGAGGTAAGTAGTGGGATGGGTTAAATAGGGGATGGAGATTAAGTAGTGCACTTATGATGAGCACTGAGTGTCATATGGAAGTACTGAATTTCTAAATTGCACATATGAAACTAATATTACACTGTATGTTAACTGGAATTTAAATAAAAACTAAAAATAAAATAAAAATGAAAAAAACTAGATGGCAAATTCTTCCAGATTATGATCCTCCACACAAAATTTAAAATATCTGGATCCCTGAATGCATACTTTACTAATTATAATTAACTTTCAGCCTTCCTGAATGGGTGGAGGAAAAATGTACATGTCTGGATTGCAAAATAATCAGCACATAATGACATTCTCAGTAATAAAAATGAATAAGACAAAATATTGCATGACATAGATTGAGTCAGCTATAACTGCTTACGTATACTAGGACAGTTAGAACTTTCTGTCAGAACTCTGTGTTGAAGGAACTTTAGAATAACTGTCCCCTTTCTGAGGTTACCTGAGACTCTCCTACTCCTGATCAAAAGAGTAGCACTATCCAATAGGATAGCCACAAGCTACAAGTACAGCCACATGTATAGCAAAATATAGTTACTACAGCTGAGATACTGAATTGTAAATTTTACTTTATTTGAATTTTTTAATTAGCCATATGTGGCTAATGTCTACCATTTTGGAAGTTGCAGAAGGATCAAAGATTGGGTTAAATATAATGCAAGGATGTGCCTTGCATTTGACATTTCAGAATTGACACAACAGATTATTCACCTGTCATTTGTCTTCTAAAAATACAAAAATATAGTCAGAATATACAACATCCACTCCTTCACCACATACAAAACAAAACCTAGTTATCTGAGTTTTTTTATTAGCTTAGATTTCAGATAAAGAGGTATTTGCCATATATTTAACTGTCAAAAACTTTACAAGAGTCACAGAATTCTAGAATTCAGGGGTTCCTGGGTGACTCAGTTGGTTAAGGTCTGTATTGGGCTCAGGTCATGATCCAGGGGTCCTAGAATTGAGCTCTGCCTCAGGCTTCCTGCTCAGCAGAGAGGGTGCTTCTCCCTCTCCCCTCTGTCCCTCCCCCCTGCTCATTCTCTCTCTCTCTCTCTTTCTTAAAATAATAAATATTTTTTAAAAAAGATTATTAGAGACAGAGAGACAGGCAGAGGAAGAAGCAGGCTCCATGCAGGGAGCCCAACGTGGGACTCCATCCTCGGTCTCCAGGATACGCCCTGGGCTGAAGGCGGGGCTAAACCATTAAGCCACCGGGGCTGCCCAATAAAATCTTTTTTAAAGAAAGAATTCTAGAGTTGGAAGCATAGTGTTCAAAAGCCAGGTTGTTTGGAAATATTTGGAGACATTTTGGGTTGTCATAAAGAGTAAGAGTTGCTACTAGTCAGAGACCAGAAATTTTAAGTGTGCTGCAATATGCAGGACAATCTTACACATGGAAGAATTGTCCTGCCTCAATGCCAATTGCTCCTCCGTTGAAAATCTTTCTGTCCAACCATTTATTTTAAAAATTAAGACGTTGGTTCCCAGGAAATTAAGTGTCCTGCTCTGGATCCCACAGCTAGTGGAGTTAGTTCTAAAACCCAATTTCCCAGACATGGCATAGGAGGTCAAATGCCATGTAGGGGTTAAATCTATTTGTGCTATTGTTCTGTAAGCCACACTAAATTATTATGAGAAGTAAATGATTACATAGCAAAAGAAGGTGTTTTCTTACAGTTCACCATCCTTAAATTCAGTAAAGCTGAAAGAAAAATTGTCATGCTGAGGACTTTTGATGCCTCCATAGACTGGTATCTGGGCAGAGCTCCCAGGGCATGAAAAGCTATGACATTTTCAGCGAATGGTGAAAATATGTCTTTGAAGAACTGTGGAAACTAGAGGTAGGGTAGGGAACACAATAGAAGGATTCTAAATGCTAAGGCATTCACTTTATCCCCTGCGCAGATAATAAGCTTCTAGAATTGGGTTTCTAAAATGGTAATTCTGGGGGCACCTGGGTTGTGCAATTAGTTAAGCATCTGACTCTTGATTTTGGCTCAGATCATGATCTCAAGGTCATAAGACTGAGTCCCAAGTCAGGCTCTGGGCTTAGCACAGAGGCTACCAGAGATTCTCTCTCCCTCTCCCTCTGCCCCTCCCCACCACTCTCCCTCTCTCTCTCTCTAAAATAAATAAGTAAATAAATACATAAATAAGGTAATTCTGATGATAGAACACTATCAGGAAAACCAGTCGGGAAGCTTGAAAGTATGAACAAGGGATGAGGAAACCTGAACTATGATACTTCTCAACAGGTGCAAGAGGATGAGTGGATTCAAGAGACATTTCTGAGGAAAAACATGAAAAAGATTTTATTGGCCAGTTGGATATGGAAGAAATGATATAGAAAAACTCTGGCCTCAGTAAAACTATATTCCCACAAGTTTGAAACTAACCCTTAACCCAACTATTTATATATTCCTAGTTCCAGAATGACAGGAAACATTTTTTTTTACAGGCTAAACAAACTGTGCTTGCATTTCAAGATGAGTAAAAATAACAAATATAATTTAACTTAATTTCAAAGAATTTCTGGGCAAAGGAAATCAGGTGTCAAATGATCAGAAAAAGAATGAGATAGATGAAATGGATCATTAAAACTAGACAGAACAATGAAAGCTAGTTTATTGATACTGATATTTGGAATTGTTGGAATGTTGGGTATATGTGTCTTACCGGGCAAGCAAAATGGCAGCCTTAAAAATGAGCTCTGCTTTTGTGTGGCTGGGTTAGAAATTTATTACTTTAATATAAATTTTCAACTGATGCCAGAGTTTTAAATAATAACAGCATCATTGTGCAAAATATGGCTTTTTGTCCTGCATTAAAATGTTTGCTCTTAGTAATGTGATGTTTTTTGAAATTGATAACCTAATTATGCAGATGTTCCTTCCCTGAATGAAATATAGCCAAAGAAGAACCAGCCCAGCCAGACCTGATGCCTGAAGATACCTTTCTAGAGGCCTTATTTAAAGGATTTCTGTTTCACCAGAATCAAGAATAGAGAAATTGTGATTGTTTAAAACAACAAAGATTTCTTTGTGGTTCAAACCATATATTCATTGTGTGAGTTGTCAATCAGTGATTCAGGCTAATGGAGAAGACTTTATCTTGGTAGTTGCCAGTTTTCTTGGTAGAAGAAAAAATGAATGAAGCAAAACATACCCTGATTCTTAAATTTTCTACCCAGAAATATGAGAATCATTGCCAAAGCAAATCACATGGCCACACTTAACTTCCGGTAGATGGAAAATAAAACTCTGCCACATGCCTGGAAGGACAGAATAGAACACCTACTAAAGGGAACACTTTCAAAAAGTCTTAATAAATACCAGAATATGCCTTAGGTTCTTGAAGCATGACACTGTTTGTATTTTTCTGTGAGATGGAACTCATGAACTTTTTGCAAGGAGCCCATTTTAAGTGAGCATTTCAATGAAAATCAAAAAGGTATGCAAGAAAGTCCATTTGTATTATTAATTTATAATCCTGAAGAAAAAACAGTGCTCAGAGTATTCTAGTGATGATACTTAACATTTCTTGAATGATGACTACATGCAGGCATTTTTCTAAGCACTTGGTATATATTAACTAATTTTATATTCATAACACCTATGAAAAGGCCAGTTATTATCCCTACTTTACAAATTAATAACCAGGCATAGGGAGATTAAGTAATTTTTCTAAGGCCATAAAACTAGTAAGTGGAAAAAAAAAAACCTGAACCAAGCAAAATATCTCTAGAGCTAGATTCCTTAATCACTTCTTATTTACACAATTAATAACAACAAATAAAACTAAGTACACATTTAATTGAAGTAATATTTCAGTAGCTGGGAAAATTAAGTCAAATTATAATGATTTAATATTTCATACCATTGCATTCCAATATCCATCAACATTCCAATGTATACATGTTTTTATAACACTGGATATTTATACTGAATTGTTACCTCATCTTTACCCATGTCATAATTAGGAACTATATACATTATTTTATTTTAATTATTTTTTTTATTGGAGTTCAATTTGCCGACATATAGCATATCACCCAGTGCTCATCCCGTCAAGTGCCCCCTTCAGTGCCCATCACCCAGTCACTCCGTCCCCCCGCCCACCTCCCTTTCCACTACCGCTTGTTTGTTTCCCAGAGTTAGGACTCTCTCATGTTCTGTCCTCCTCACTGATATTTCCCACTCATTTTTTCTCCTTTCCCCTTTATTCTCTTTCACTATTTTTTATATTCCCCAAATGAATGAGACCATATAATGTTTGTCCTTCTCTGATTGACTTACTTCACTCAGCATGACACCCTCTGGTTCCACCCACATTGAAGCAAATGGTGGGTATTTGTCATTTCTAATGGCTGAGTAATATCACATTGTATATATAGACCACATCTTCTTTATCCATTCATCTTTCTATGGACACTGAGGCTCCTTCCACAGTTTGGCTATTGTGAACATTGCTGCTATAAACATTAGGGTGCAGGTGTCCTGCCATTTCACTGCATCTGTATCTTTGGGTTAAATCCCCAGCAGTGCAATTGCTGGGTTGTAGAGCAGTTCTATTTTTAACTCTTTGAGGAACCTCCACACAGTTTTCCAGTGTGGCTGTACCAGTTCACATTCCCACCAACAGTGCAAGAGAGTTCCCCTTTCTCCACATCCTCTCCAACATTTGTTGTTTCCTGTCTTTTTAATTTTCACCATTCTCACTGGTGTGAGGTGGTATCTCATTGTGGTTTTGTATTTCCCTGATGGCAAGTGATGCGGAGCATTTTCTCTTGTGCTTGTTGGCCATGTCTATGTCTTCCTCTGTGAGATTTCTGTTCATGTCTTTTGCCCATTTCATGATTGGATTGTTTGTTTCTTTGCTGTTGAGTTTAATAAGTTCTTTATAGATCTTGGATACTAGCCATTTATCTGATAGGTCATTTGCAAATATTTTCTCCCATTCTGTAGGTTGTCTTTTAGTTTTGTTGACTGTTTCTTTTGCTGTGCAGAAGCTTTTTATCTTGATTAAGTCCCAATAATTCATTTTTTATTTTGTTTCCCTTGCCTTCATAGATGTATCTTGCAAGAAGTTGCTGTGGCCAAGTTCAAAAAGGGTGTTGTTGCCTGTGTTCTCCTCTAGAATTTTATTCCAACTCTCTGAAGAAAGTCCATGGTATTTTTTTTTTTATTTATTTATGATAGTCACAGAGAGAGAGAGAGAGAGGCAGAGACACAGGCTGAGGAAGAAGCAGGCTCCATGCACCGGGAGCCTGATGTGGGATTCGATCCCGGGTCTCCAGGATCGCGCCCTGGGCCAAAGGCAGGCGCCAAACCGTTGCGCCACCCAGGGATCCCAAGTCCATGGTATTTTGATAGGTATTGCATTAAATGTGTACATTGCTCTGGGTGCCATTGATATTTTCACAATATTAATTCTTCCAATCCATGAGCATGGAATATTTTTCCATCTCTTTGCATCCTCCTCAATTTCTTTCAGAAGTGTCCTGTAGTTTTTAGGGTATAGATGCTTTACCTCTTTGGTTAGGTTTCTTCCTAGGTATCTTATGCTTTTGGGTGCAAGTGTAAATGGGATTGACTCCTTAATTTCTCTTTCTTCAGTCTCATTGTCAGTGTATAGAAATGCCACTGACTTCTGGGCATTGATTTTGTATCCTGCCACACTGCCGAATTGCTGTAGGAGTTCTAGCAATCTTGGGGTGGAGTCTTTTGGGTTTTCTATGTACAGTATCATGTCATCTGTGAAGAGGGAGAGTTTGAGCTCTTCTTTGCCAATTTGAATGCCTTTTATTTCTTGTTGTTGCCTGATTGCTGAGGCTAGGACTTCTAATACTATGTTGAAGAGCAGTGGTGAGAGTGGACATCCCTGTCGTGTTCCTGATCTTAGGGGAAAGGTTCCCAGTGTTTCCCCATTGAGAATGATACTTGCTGTGGGCTTTTAGTAGATGGCTTTTAAGATGCTGAGGAATGTTCCCTCTATTCCTACACTCTGAAGAGTTTTGATCAGGAATGGATGCTGTATTTTGTCAAATGCTTTCTCTGCATCTATTGAGAGAATCATATAGTTCTTGTTTTTTCTCTTGTTTATATGATCAATCACATTGATTGCTTTATGAGTGTTGAACCAGCCTTGCATCCCGGGGATAAATCCCACTTGGTCATGGTGAATAATCTTCTTAATGGATTGGATCCTACTGGCTACTCTCTTGTTGAGAATTTTTGCATCCATGTTCATCAGGGATATTGGTCTATAATTCTCCTTTTTGGTGGGTCTTTGTCTGGTTTTGGAATTAAGGTGATGCTGGCCCCATAGAACGATTTGAAGTATTCCATCCTTTTCTATCTTTCAGAACAGCTTCAGTAGAATAGGTATGGTTTCTTCTTTAAATGTTTGATAGAATTCCCCAGGGAAGCCATCTGGCCCTGGACTTTTGTGTCTTGGGAGGTTTCTGATGACTGCTTCAATTTCCTCCCTGGTTATCGGCCTGTTCAGGTTTTCTATTTCTTCCTGTTCCAGTTTTGGTAGTTTGTGGTTTCTCAGACATGTGTCCACTTCTTCTAGATTGCCTAATTTATTGGCTTATAGCTGCTCATAATATGTTTTTTAAATTGTTTGTATTTCCTTGGTATTGGTCGTGATCTCCTCTTTTTCATTCATGATTTTATTAATTTGAGTCTTTTCTCTTTTGTTTTTAATAAGGCTGGCTAATGGTTTATCTATCTTATTAATTCTTTCAAAGAACCAATGCCTGGTTTTGTTGATTTGTCCCACAGTTCTTCTGGTCTCTATTTCATGGAGTTCTGCTCGAATCTTTTTAACTGTCTTCTTCTGCTGGGTATAGTTTTTATTTGCTGTTCTTTCACCAGTTCCTTTAGGTGCATGGTTAGCTTGTATATTTGAGTTTTCTAGTTTTTTGAGGGATGTTTGTATTGCAATGTATTTCCCTCTCTGGACTGCTTTTGCTGTATCCCAAAGATTTTGAACTGTTGTATCTTAATTCTCATTAGTTTCCATGAATTTTTTAAATTCTTCTCTAATTTCTTGGTTGACCCTTTCATCTTTTAGCAGGATGGTCTTTAACCACGTGTTTGAATTTCTTCGAAATTTCTTCTTGTGATTTAGTTCTAGTGTCAAGGCACAATGGTCTGAAAATATGCAGGGGACAATCCCAATCTTTTGTTATCGGTTAAGACCTGATTTGTGACCAGGTATGTGTCTATTCTGGAGACAGTTCCATGTGCCCTTGAGAAGAATGTGTATTCAGTTGCATTTGGATGTAAAGTTCTGTAAATATCTGTGAAATCCATCTGGTCCAGTGTATCATTTAAAACTCTTGGTTTTTTGGAGATGTTGTGCTTAGAAAATCTATCATTTTCAGAAAGCGCCATGTTCAAGTCTCCCAGGATAAATGTATTATTATCTAAGTATGTCTTAACTTTGGTTATTAATTAATTGATATACTTGGCAGCTCCCACATTAGGGGCATAAATATTCATGATTGTTAGGTCCTCTTGTTGGCTAGACCCTTTAAGTATGATATAGTGTCCCTCTTCATCTCTTATTACAGTCTTTGGGATAAACTTTAATTTATCTGATATGAGAATTGCTACCCCTGCTTTCTTTTGAGGACCATTTGAATGGTAAATTGTTCTCTAACCTTCTATTTTCAGGCCATAGGTGTCCTTAGGTCTAAAATGAGTCTCTTGTAGACAGCAAATAGATGGGTCTTGCTTTTTTATCCAGTCTGAAACCCTGCGTCTTTTGACGGGATCATTAAGCCCATTCACGTTCAGAGTTACTATTGAAAGATATGAATTTAGTGTCATCATAATACCTATTCAGTCCCTGTTTTTGTGGATTGTTCCTTTGGACTTCCTCTTTCTTTTACAGAGTCCCCCTTAATATTTCTTGCAGAGCTGATTTGGTGGTCACATATTCTTTCAGTTTCTGCCTATCTTGCAAGCTCTTTATCTCTCCTTCTATTCTAAATGAGACCCCTGCTGGATAGAGTATTCTTGGCTGCATATTCTTCTCATTTAGGACCCTGAATACATCCTGCCAGCCCTTTCTGGTCTGCCAGGTCTCTGTGGAGAGGTCTGCTGTTAGGGATATATATAAGTTAGGGATTTCTTGTCTCTTTCTGCTTTAAGGATTTTCTATTTATCTTTGGAATTTGCAAGTTTCACTATGAAATGTTGAGGTGTTGAACAGTTTTTATTGATTTTAGGGGGGGATCTCTCTATCTCCTGGATTTGAAGGCCTGTTTCCCTCCCCAAGTTAGGGAAATTCTCAGTTGTGATTTGTTCAAGTATGCTTTCTGGCCCTCTGGCTCTCTGGGCGCTCTCTAGAACCCCAATTACACATAGATTTTTTTCCTTCTGCGGAAAAACCTTCCTTAAACCTTTCATCATGGTCTTTTAATTGTTTTTCTCCTTTTTCCTCAGCTTCCTTCCTTGCCATCAACCTGTCTTCTATGTCACTCACTCTTTCTTCTACTTCATTAACCCTTGTCATTAGGACCTCCAGTTTGGATTGCATCTCATTTAATTGATTTTTAATTTCGGCCTGATTAGATCTAAGTTCTGCAGTCATGAATTCTCTTGAATCTTTTTTTTTTCTCTTGAATCTTTTATGCTTTTTTCCAGAGCTACCAGTAGCTTTATAATTGTGCTTCTGAATTGGCTTTCTGACATCGAATTATAATCCAAATTCTGTAACTCTGTGGGAGAGAGTACTGTTTCTGATTCTTTCTTTTGTGGTGAGTTCTTCTTTCTAGTCATTTTGCCAGTGCAGAGTGGTTAAAAACAAGTTGTACTTGTTAGATGCTCAAACTCCTCTCTGTAGCATTCCAGCTGTTCTCTCTTTAAATCTCAGGCTGAATTCATAGGTTTTCAGGATGATTTGAGAGTTATCTAGGTAAGTTGGTGGGAAGAGGTGACTTGGGGGACCCTACTCTTCCGCCATCTTGCCAGAACTATATATTTTTAAAACACCCTTACTTTTACTTTCCCAAAAGAACCTTTTAATGTTCCTAGAACCAAAAGAGATGTGATACTTCATATTAAATTTACCATATTGACTACAGAGGGTCAAATTCCTTCAGGTCAGTGTAATGAACAATTATTGCTCTAACTATATAAAGCCACCTCTACCCCTCCTCTACTTTCTCCTGGAAATAGTCTCTTCCCTCTCTTTTTTCCTACTCTATCAACATAGTAACCTCTGGACCAATCAGTTTGTACAAAATGTGACCTGTGCCACAGTTAGTTGGTCCAGGGGAAGATATCTGGGTCAATCACCTCCGAGAATCAATCCTGGCCAGCAAATTGGTTCCAGACTTAGCATTTGATCCAAGCTGAGTCACTCAGAGTTTTTGACCAGGAATTTGGTAGCTGAAAATAAGGAAAGTCCATCTCTTTCCAAATGACTGAAGCTATAAATGGAAAGCTCAGGTAGATCCTGTCAACAGCCATGTTTCTTCTCATCCAAGGTAGAACAAGCCAGTTGAAAAAATAAGGAAGAGAAAAATGAGGGAGAAAAATAAAGACACAAACAGATATAAGGTTAAGAGAGGTGCCTGCCCAAAATTGGCATCCCAGTCCCACTCCCGCCCTAGAGATTGGTGGACACCACAACATCATTGCTTCAACCCGTGTTACTAGACACTCTCATTTGCTACCAAAATAGCCCTAATGAATACAATCAACTTCTAAAATTCTTTATCCAACTGATGTATTATTGAAAGATCTCAAAAAGAGCATGTGTGCAATCATATTTGCTTATGATTCACCAAAAGAAACAAAATGATCAAAGTTGAACAGAAGATTGGAGAAATTCCATGATGACTAATTACCCACATAATACAACCACAAGAAAAGAGGTGATTTTAGATTTTCTCTAATTTTTGCCTGTCCTGGCAAAAGGATAAAGAAAACAGAGCTACATGTTATCTTCTGGTTACTCAGAAAGGAGCAATAATAAGATTAAAGTCATTTGGAATATTCTATCAAGTGACTAGTATCCCAATTTCAGCATCTCTGGTAGATGAAAAATTTTAGGTATCTCTTCCCCTAAAACCTTCCTATAGTATGTCTATTTCTTTGAGATTTTGATGGGATTCTATCTTTCTAGGCAAGTCTACTTAATGTTTTTCCCCCCAACACCAGCTCTCAGAAGTTAGGGACACATTTACTTATGTTTACTAGTTTATTACAAAGGATATTATAAAGGATACAGATGAACAGACAGATGAATACATAAGGTAAGGTACATGGGAAGGAGCATAGTATCTCCATGCTCATGTTCTATTTAGGTAAACTACTTACCCAAACCTTCATGTGTTCACCAGCTTGGAAGATATCCAAACCCCATCCTTTGGGGGTTTCATGGAGGCTTCATTACATAGGTATGATTGATTAAATCATTGGCCATTGGTGACTGAACTTAACTTCCAGTCCCTAACCACCCCTCAGAGGTACGGTTGGGGGTGGGAGGCTAGTGGAACTAAAAATTCAAATCTTCTCATCACACGGTTGGTTCCCCTGCAAACTAGCCCCCATCCTTAGGTTACCTAGAGACATTCCAAATGTCAGGTCATTAACATAATATAAGACAACTTCCTCTTCACTTAGGAAATTCCAAGGGTTTCAGGAGTGCTGTGCCAGGAATAAAGGCCATATATATATTTATTATAATTCATAATAGTACAGCAGGAGAACAAATTCCTTCTCAAAGTACTGATTATGGAAACGGTCATTAGGACTCCCCCTCCACAATCATGAAGCTCTAGAATTTGGAGGAATCTTACCTTCACCTAAGAAGGTGTTCTTTTAATCCCTTTCTCTTTTAATCTTCTAAATTATATGAGCTACTCTCCTGATAGCCACATTGACAATATATCCTCTAGGAACCACTAATTAGGTTTCCAATCTAAAGTAAAAGGTAATCATATTATATCATCATTATCAGTTCAATCCTTAATTATTCATATTAATAAATGGGAATAAAATGTGAAATATTCAAAGGAGCAGATAATTCCAGTTTAAGTTTTACAGTTAAGTCTGTTGATCTGCTTTGTAGGTTCTCCAAGATCCCTTCCCTACCATTATATATAGGATCTTAGGTTATAAAGTATCAAGTAGGAAGGAACTTGAAGCCAGGAATAGAAAAGGAAATAGGAGTTTGACTATCAGTAGATGGGAGAATGGATACATCTTAATATCAAATATAAATGATTTTTTAATAATCTGATTCTTTATGTGGATAACCAAATAATTACTACAGATGGTTATGGAATACAGTTAGATATTCCAATATATACATAAGCACATCCATGCACTCACCAAACTCACAAACTTCAAGCTTCAACTCTCTTGATAGGCTTTAATGAGAATGCTATCTTAGTCTTGTCTTCCAAAGTAAAACATGAAGCAAAAATTTCCTTGCAGGTAGATTATTTTGTAATATGATTCATAGGGAGCAGGACTACAGGAGAGGAAAAGCAAAACAGGAAGAAGGCAAAGCCAACACAAGGATGTGTTATTGAGTTGGCCATTCCTATGAACAACCAGTACTTGATCCACCAGGACCTCCCAAGGACCCTTAAGAACTGTATCTCAGAAGTGTTTAGCCTGGGAACAAAAGAAGAAGCACTTACCCATCTGTTCCTCTCTCCCACTGGTCAAGGGTGATTCAAGTGAGAGTTTATTCCCCCCTGAATTTTGGAGTTACATACCTGTAAGTACAGACCAGGATCCCCTGATGTGGTATCAGAGAGGAAATAGGGCAAGAAACTAGATGTACATGGTCATGGCATGAGCCATGGAAGCCATAGGAAGTCTCAGTCTATTTGTCCTGGCATTAACCAGATAAAGTCTGCAGGAACTCATTGCCAGAGAAGTAACTCAAGTAAGAGGAGGATCTGACAATTTTTTTAAGTAACACACAAAAGCTATCCAGTCATATAAATAAGGTTACAGGATTTGAAATAAAGAAATTTGCTTTCAAGGCAACTTTCAGGAATGTATCTTTTGTCAAAAATGCCACACATCTGCTTCTGAACAAGCTCCCGTCATCACTGTTAGCTAAAGAGAGGAGGAGAGTCATCTGTAATGGCTCTGCCACCAGAGAGAAATATAGCAGCTCTATACAGCACAGGCTTTCAGTAGCTGACAGTAAGAAAGACACACGGTATATTCCTGAAGTATGATCTGACTGGTGGGGAGATGAAAGACAGAGCTCAACAAATATAAGATGCATGGCTAAAAATATTCAGCAGCAAACTAAAAAAAGAATTAAAAGCTCTTGAGTAATCATTATTTTTCATAAAGAACAACTAAGAGTCTCCAGGTCAAACAATTCTCAAAGCTTAAAAGCATCAAGCCTCCCTGGGGTTCGGCTTAAAATGATCCATGAACATCATATTTATGTGGCCAACCCATAAGAGAGGTACAAAATTAAACCAGATACTCTGTATATAAATGAGAATTTCTCTTAAGATAAAATTCACCCAAGGCCTCAAGACCAACTATGTGACCAGAAAACATTTTTAAAAAATTAAAGTCTTTGCATTTATTCATTTGATCCTTGACAGTCTTGAAATAAGCCATGACTCTGTGAATAAGACCCTAAAGGAAATTAGGCTATGGGATTTAGGATATTCAGGCAGCTGGCAGACCTAAAGAAAGAACTGTATTTCCCATTGGGTTTCCATGGGAATTGGAGGTTAAACTCTGAGTTTATTTTGTTGCAGGCAAATATTTTATACAGTGTTCCACAGAGTGGAAGGAGCTTCCTGAGCCAATCCACCAATCAAGATGACAGGGTTGACACCAAGGCCATCCATATCCCTCAAAGTACTTACCACCCACTGGAGGCTGTTGGACTCGCCACCGAGTAAGTTAACAAATGCCAACAATATCAAGTAAGTGGGCAGAATTTCCAGGGAGAAAGTACTTTATAAACGCTAATGTAATTATCTTGAAAATGTGAACCTGAGTCCCTGTTTTATTCTTCCATAAATCATGTTCACCATTAAGGCCCTTAAACTATTGGGGAAGGAGGCACAACCACTTAGAACAAAGATATCTACAGATGAACAAGAGAGGAAGTGACTTAGAGGAAGTTCCCACTAGACAGAAAGGGCAGGTCATATCCTGTGTGAAAAGGAAAGAAAAACTTGGGGGTGGGGGAGGAGTGTAGGAGGAAGAGTTTGTTTGATCCCATAGGGCCTAGCTCTCCTATCTCTCTGATGCTTAGCTTAGGCAGTGGGAGTGGACAGTGAAAGGACATAAATCTAAAATGGAGAGGAGGCAAGAAGAAAGTGATTCAGACATGCCTATAAGCCAATAGGGGGACAAGAAAAAAGGGATAGACTATCAAGCCTGCATAGTGCTGCCATGGAAAGGTAACTATATCATGGGGCTGGGCCAGGGGACAGACATCCTACACAAGGCTACTAGATGGGACTTATCCAAGACCTGAGATCTCAGAATGTGCAGGACCTAGAAAACCTGGGTAGAACTGGTTCAGCAGAAGTCCTAGCCATAAACTTCTGCAAAGTCAGCAGGGTTTTCAGGGACCATGAAGAACATAAACTCCTCCTCCCTTTGGCCAGAAAAACAGATAAGCCACCCTCTATACCTAGATACCATGTTGACTGGAAAAAGTCCTGAGAACTTGAGTTTGGGAAGGAGAGTGTGTGTGTGTGTGTGTGTGTGTGTGTGTGTGTGTTGTATGCCCACTTATTTATGTTATATACTTTTATATGTTAAAAAATACATATATGTAAGTCTATAAATATATATATAATTGAATAAAATTATATATAAAATAAACATATCTAAAAATATATATTATTTTCCCTAGCTCAAGTTTTCAGGATTTTTTCCAGCCAAATTGGTATCTAGGTATAGAGGTATATCTAGGCATGTGTGTGTGTGTATATATATATATATTCTCTATCTATAGAACAAGGGTTTGAACTGCACTTACACGTGGATTTTTTCAATAAACACAGTACAGTGCTATAAATGTATTTTCTCTTCCTTATGATTTTCTTTTCTTTTCTTTTTTAGAGAGAGTGTGAGCCAAGGGTGAGGGACAGAGAGAGAGAGAGAGAGACAGAATCCCAACCAGGCTCCACAACCAGGGTGGAGCCCCATGCGGGGCTCAGTCTCATGACCCCAAGATCATAACCTGAGCTAAAATCAAGAATCAGATGCTTAACCAACTGAGCCACCCAGGTGCTCTTCTCCTTCCTATGATTTTCTTAATAACATTTTCTTTCCTCTAGCTTATTTTATTGTAAGAATATAGTATATAATACATATAACACACAAAGTATGTTAATCAACCTTGTTATCTGTAAAACAACATCTGGTCAATAGTACACTACTAGTAGTTAAGTTTTGGGGTAGTCAAAAGTTATGTGTGGATTTTCAACTTCATGGTGTTTTGGCACCCTAACTCTTGTTGTTCAAGGATCAAGTGTATATATGTGTATGTTTGTTAATGGTATTATATATGATACTGGGTTTGGTATAATGTATTAATTAATATATATTACCATTAATTGGTGCATTTATGTCACCTTGTCAGTCTCCAACAAGATGCAGACTTAACAGCAAAATGAAACAAATTATAGAAAATGATATTACAAATACTGTAATATTGTATTGTATTATATTATAACATCTGAGTTGTCCTTCAGAATAGATTAGGTTATGCTGAGGTAATAACTCCAAAATTCCAGTATCTTAACACAGTTGTTTCTTGTTCATGCAACATGTCCATTTTGCATTAGTGGGGTGATGGGTGGTCATTAGTCTTTAGTCCATATTGCCCTCTTTCCAGGACCCAGATTCATGAAGGCTCCATTATTAAGAACATTTCAGGTTCTGGAGGCAGAGGAAAGAGGGAATGGAGAGTTTTATAGTAGCAAGTAAATATTTTGGTTACTATATCACTTTTGCACATAGCCCAGGGGCCAGACTAGTTACATGGCCCTATCCAAACAGAAGATGGGTAGACAAAAGTAACCTCGCATGGGCCAGGAAAAGAGGCAGACAGGATGGTTGAGCATTATCTACCACATAAAGCAGAGACTTATTCTACTACATAAAGTATTACTCTTCTTCTTCTTGCAAGTTTAAATTACTCAAATTCTGTATTACCTCCCAGAACACAAAATGTAAGTTCCCCACCCACTCAGGTCATTCTTTTCTTTCTCAAACTTATCTCAGAACTGGTCTGGGTGGGACATCTGGGTAGCTCAGTTGGTTAAGCATATGCTTTGGTCTCAGGTCATGATTTCTGGGTCTTGGGATCCAGCCTCGCATCAGGCTTCCTATTCAGCAAGGAGTCTGCTTCTCTCTCTCTCTCTCTCTCTCTCTCTCTCTGGTAGATAAAATCTTTAAAAAAAAAAAAAAAGAAAGAAAAAAGAACTGGTCTGGGCTTCTTTATTCCTAACCCAACCTCCCTCTACTACCTTCCTTCCAAATTATTTCCACAGTGCTTCCAAATTACCCATTTCTAGGTGAACTAACTTTTCTATTCTTGGTTCCCTCACTTTCCCTTGACTGCCAAACACTTCCCAGGCTTTATCAAGCCAACCTGGACCCCACAATGCTCTCTCAGCACCCACCATTCCCTTGGACGCCTATGCTTCTATAGAAACTTCCTAAGATTCCAATAGACAAAGGCCAATTAAAATAGAACCAATCAATAAAGTTCAACCTTGGCTGTAGATACTTTGAAACTTGCAAAAATCTGGTCCATTTAAATTGCACTAAGATTTGAGATCAATTCCAAAATTTTGTGACATAAGTGTTTTTATTTTTTTAAAAAACTTTCTCTTTATTTTGTGTCACCTTGCTCAGGAGAGCTGATAAGAAGCCTAGACCTTCCTCTAACTGGACTGTATATGGGCAAAGCCAGAAAATACTGCCCTGATGTGTGCACCCAGAGTATATGCACTCCTCCGGAATTTTAAATCATCCCAAATAACTCCCCAGATTTGGTCTACATATGTGCATTTATTTTATCTGAGCTTTCATAACACCAGGGATTTCAGTCCTTTCCCTCTCAGTCTTTATCAAGAGACTGTGAATCTTTTAATCTATTCTCTAACCCTGGACCTAGCCACCAATGTCTTCTAAAAATGAGTTCCATGGTGTTGACTTTGTATGTGGGGAGAGAAGAGTTTTCCTCCTAGATTTAAACCTACAGAAGTAAAGGGTATGATTTATCCTGATTCTCTCTGCACATCTGGAGGGAAGTTGGTAGAAGTTGCACACAGTTTGAGTTAGGGAATTCACTGGTCTCTTGTCAGGAAGTAGGACAGCCTCATATTAAAGCTTCTTGCATCTCCTGTGGGTGATGTCTGCAAACTCCCAAGGGTCTTCAGTAATTGCTTACAACTTTACCATAGGTCACTTCCCTGTGTCCTTCTGAGAATCTTGTCAACCAGCAAATTGCAAAAATACTGTCCTAATGAGACTGTGAACCTGAGATAACAGATACAGGCAGACTTCATCCCAGAGTAACAGCTTCATGATCGAAAAGGAAGAAGAAAAAAGAAATAAAGCATTTCTAAAATTAGCAGTGAAAGTTCTTACCATAATCTCCTATCCCTTCTCAGAAATGTTTAGCTCTTCTTTACTTCTCAAGGCAAAACCTCTTTGAATCTAATAGCTTACATTCGTAATAGTCACTAAATCTTTGGCAGATTGTATCTTTCCAAAGATGAGAGCACCAATTTATATCTCATCCCATGTGCTCTTCTTACAATGTGATTGACACTCCCCCACTCAGAGTCAGGACCTATATCCCTTCTGCTGAACCTGGGTGAGCTTGAGACTGCCCCTATTAATAGGTGTAGCAGAAATGATGTTGTGTGACTTTTGAGGTTAAGTCAGACAAAGGAGACAGTGTCCACCTGGCTTTCTCTTTCACCCTGGGAACCCAGCCACCATGTTGTAAATAAGTTCAAATTAGTCCATACAGAGAGACTGCATGGAGAAGCCCATGTGAAAAGGAACTGTGACCCCAAAATTACCTACTAACAACTGCTTAGGTGATTGCATAAGCTTTCAGATGCCAGCTTCACATCTTTCATTTGATGCCACAGACATCATGGAACAAGACAGGTAATCCCTGCTGTACTCCATCCAAATTCATTACCCACAGAACTCAAAAGTATAATAAATTTATTTTATTACACTAAGCTTTAAGGTCATTTACTATGCAGACATTGTAACTGGGACAAAATCTCTCCAGGTATTTAATCTTCATTTCATCTTTAGGTTACTCTCAGAGTGACTTTTTCAAACAACCTAAAGACTATATAGCAATGTCTAAGTAGAGGAAGGATTATTTCTGCCTATACAGATTTCAACAAAATAGGATTGTGTTTCTCTGTAAAATGAAGGCATTTCTCAATGTCATAGATTAAAACAGAAAGTTGGAACATTTCTTGCCTTTGCTTCTTAGAGAAAAAATAAGACATTTTGTACTAAAACTCTGTTCCTCACATCAATAAGGACCTCGAATTCACAGAAAATATATTTGTTTTTGTGCCTACTTGGCATCCTCTTAATTTCTAAAGAGTTAAAAAGAGTTGAAAGCAGTCTCAAAAAAAAAAAAAAAGCAATTTTAGTTTCCATTAATCTGAGAGGATCCAGAATAAGTGGCCTGCAGGGCTGGTTTTCATCCTAAAGATAAAATTAGTAAGAATCCCTGTAGTAAGGAAAGAAATGGGTAAGGAATAAGTGAGAAGTGTCATGGAAATATTAAATAGTTATAAAGGACAAAAACCTCTTCAATAGCCTTCCTGTAATTGAGAGATAGTTTTTATTTTAACTCACATTTTCATCAGTCCCAAAGAGACTCACTGAACTTCTCTTTTCTACATTCTCACACCATCGATGTCCTCATCTAGCCTCTAGCTTTGAATTTCTCTTTTCTGACAATTTTCTGCAAATTTATACCTTCAGCCCAGACCTTGTTCCTAAACTCTAGATTCATATTTGGGTCTAGATCTGCTACCTACCATCTCTACTTGATGGCTAACAGGGATTTCAAACTCAAATTCTCCAAAAAACAGACTCCTGATGCTCTTTCCCAAACCTATCCCCCTTGCCTTCTCCATGCTAGGTGATAGAAATTCTCTCTTCCACTTGCTAAGAACAAAAGCCCTGACATTACCTTGACTTCACTGTTACAAACCATAGCCCATCCAATAGTAAATCCTATTGGCTCTAGCTTCAAATCATATCCAAAGTCTAACCACTTCTCATAACCATTATCACCACGTCATTTCTTATCTGGATTGTTGTAACAGTCTCCTAACTGGTCTCCCTGTTCCCATGTTATATTCCTGTGGTCTTCTCTCTCTTTTTTTTTTTTTTTTAAGATTTTTTATTTATATATTCATGAGAGAGAGAGAGAGAGAGAGAGAGAGAGGCGCAAAGACACAGGCATTGGGAGAAGCAGTCTCCATGCCAGGAGCCCAACGTGGGACTCGATCCTGGGACTCCAGGACCACGCCCTGGCCCAAAGGCAGGTGCCAAACTGCTGAGCCACCCAGGGATCCCCTTCTTATAGGTCTTCTCATGCCAGAAGCCAAAATGATCCTTATTGGAAGAGGTCATGGAGAGGACGTGACCCCTAGTCGACCCATGAGTTGGACCTTGGCATTTGGAGGCTCCTCACCCCCTTCCTTATCCTTGGAATGTGCATTCTACTCACCTTCTTTGCTGCCAGGAGCTGCCTCAAGGACACAGCCTTAAGAAAGTGATGTGGTATCGAGACCATCTGATAGTATATGTGACTAAATCCAGTTAAAGCCTCTATATGAACTTTTAAGATGTGGCAGGTGGGTACAGAGATCTAACAAGATCTACTGATGTCTTGCAGCTGCCCTGTATGTAAGTTACCTTGCTAATATTATTAAACCTGGTAATCTGGAGTGGTAATCTGCCTTTTTCTTGGGTCTCTCCCTGTCCTCTGGGTGCAGGGGCTGGGGGTTGTTTCTGATTATATCCAGGAAGCTCCTGAAGAGTTTTCAAACCAACATTCCTTAGGAATATAAAACAAATCATGTGCTTCCTCTGCCCAGAATCCTCTAATGGCTGTGCATTTTGCTCACAGTAAAAGCCAAAGTTTTCTAAATGTCAAGTAAGTCTGTCATGATTGGCCCTATTACCTCTCCTGCCTTCCTCCCCCTGGCTCACTCTGCTCCAGGCCCACTGACTTCTCTGCTGCTCCTAGGAAATACCAGGCACATTCCTGCCTCAGTACTTGTGGACTTGCTCTTCCCTTTGCCAGGAACACCTCCAATGATATATCTCTGTGGCCCATTCCCCACCTCCTTCACTTTACCAGCAAGGCCTTCTGTCCCCACTCTGTTCAGAATGACAAATCTGTCCCAGCACTCCAGGTTTCTTTTCTCTCCTTTCCTTTTCTTTAAATAACTTATTACCCCCAATATTAAATAAGCAAACAAACATGTTTGTTGATGGACAATAAGTGAATGAATGGAAGTTTATAATGGAAGTTCCACTATAGCAGGAAAAAAAATTTTTTTTTTAAGCAGAAAAATTTTTAAAAAGACTTATTTATTTTGGAGAATGAGGGCATGCACATGAGGGGAAGATGCAGAGGGGGGAGGAAGGAGAGAGAGAGAGAATCTCAAGCAGACTCCCTGCTGAGCACGGAACCCAAGGCCGGACTCCATTTCACAACCCTGAGATCATGACCTGAGCTGAAATCAAGAGTTGGATGCTTAATTGACTGAGCCACCCAGGTGCCCTGGGATTTCTTTTCAGAGTGATGAAAACAGGGGGCACTAGGGTGGCTCTGTTGCTCACCTCAGGTCATGATCCCAGGGTCCTGGGACCAAACCCCACATTGGGTTCCCTGCTCAGTGGGAAGTCTGCTTCTCTCTTTCCTTTCCTTCCCCCCACTGCTCATGCTTGCTCACTCTCTCTCTCTCTCTCTCTCATGTTACCTCTCTCAAATAAATAAAATCTTTAAAAATAAAAAGAATGATGAAAATACTCTGGAATTACATAATGGTGACATTTGCAAAGCTTGATAAATATCTTTTATGTGAATTAAATCTTAAGAAAAAATGCATGAGAAATAAATTAAGGCAAACTAAAGACATTACCATAAAAACAAAAACACAATAGTATGTCAAAAATACTATTGAAGAAGGAACAGAGTAGCAAGCTATATTTTAGGCCATTTGATTTCTGTTTATATTTTAGTTTTAAAGAAATGCCAGTTTTTCCTAATGTGATCCATTACCTTATGCACAATTATTAATTAAATATTATAAAATATAATGCTAATAAACTATTGGAGATAAATATCAGATATATAATTTATTACGGAAAATGAGAAAAGCCTGATACAAAAGAATACATACTCTATGATTCCATTCAAATGAAATTCTAGAATAGACAAAAATAAGCTCTGGCAATAAAATCAATGTCCTGTGTGTGTGTGTGTGTGTGTGTGTTGGGGGTGGGGAAGCAGGGATTGATTGAGAAAGCACTAAGGAACTTAATAGGGAGATAGAAATCTCTTATGTCTTGATAGTGGGTTACAAGGTATATGCATTTACCCAAACTCATCAAACTGTATACTTAAGATTTGTGCATTTCACTACATAAATTATTGTCTTAGCTATAGAACACCACAGATTGGGTAGTTTATAAACAACAGAAATTTATTTCTCACAATTCTGGAGGCTAGAAATGTGCAATCAGGGTGCCAGCATGGTCGGGTTTTTGTGGGTAACAGATTGCTGACTCCTGGCTGTGTCCTCATGTGGTGGAAGGGACAAGGGAGCTCTCTCTGGAGTCTCTTATATAAGGGCATTAATCTCATTCACCAGGGCAAACCCTTCATGACCTAATCACCTCCCAAAGGGCTCATCTCCTAACACACTAGGATTTCAATATGTGAATTTTGACGGGACACAATCACTCAAATCATTGTAATTACATTTCAATTTTAAAAGTTTAAAGTCACAGAGGGTGCCTGGGTGGCTCAGTCAGTTAAGTGTCTACCTTGGGCTCAGATCATGATCCCAGGGTCCTAGGATCAAGTCTGCATTTGGCTCCATGCTCAGCAGAGTCTGCTTCTCCTTCTGCCTTTCCCCTACTACTCACGATCTCTCTCTCTCTCTCTCTTTTGCTCTCTCTCTCAGATAAATAAATAAAATCTTAAAAAAAATAAAGTCACAGAAAAATGATCTTTAGAGTTGAAGCCCAAGTGAAAAATAACGGTGCTGTCTTAAGGGCTTTTATTAAATCTCATGGAAAATCCAATAATGTAGGTTTGGAAATCAAACTCATCTTCAGGTTGAAGAAGATGAAGTATACAATATTAAGTAACTTCTGCGGTCCACATCATCAGGAAGCCTGGAGCTGGGATTCAAACCCAGCCCTGTGATTAACCATCCCTCTACAGGGGTCTCTGAACAATGGAACCAGAAAGGGAAAGTTTGGGTTCATTTTTTCCAAATAAATACCAAGCTTTTAGCCTCAGCACCATGTGGGTAAAGAGAAAATATGAATACTATGTCACCAATCTAGACCTTATTCAAAGAGGCGACTCAATAGGAAATTATAAGGGAAGATGATAATCTGTGGAACCATAGGAATAGAAATAAAGATTAGATTTTGTCTCCTATCCTGCAGTGCATTTTAGTTCTGTTTATTTATATTTCATCTTACTGAAAAATCTTAAAAACATTTAATCTTATCTTCATAGGAATAAATGAAGTAAACATATAGCTTTGAGTTGTAACAAAGAATGAATGTTCTATCAAGTAGCCCCCATAATCAAGATTAAAGTCATTTCAAATGAACCCCATTTAAAACCAATGTGAAAGCTTTAGCCAAATTGTATTGTGTGACCTATTTTTAATGCATCTCCCTATATACAATAGCTTTTATTTAATGTGGGAGAGGAGGCAAGAATAAAAATGTCAGACTAGATGGGACCTTATGGCACATTATTTCCCAAGAGTCCCTTCCTTTAATGACTGAATTTGCTACATCTCCCTTAGTAAGGCAAACCGGCAGGTAATTTAAATTCAAACAACCATGCAGGACATAGCCGACTTAGCAGGCAGAGGGTTGCAAAATGGAACTCATAGGGATCAGGGAAGATATTAACCACCATAAAGAAACAACAGAAGATAAATAATAGAATCTTGCTTACCACACAGGCCTCTAACGATGGGGAATAAATATTTCCTTGATATTTTTCTCAAATGAGACATTAAACAGAAAGGCATTGGAAGAGAAAAGCACTTACTTAGGTGAATAAACATAAATAAAATAGTTACGTGATATACATAATAGAAGTATCAAAGAATATAATTGGTCCACACAAGCTGAAACTTCTGCAGAAACTCTAAGCTACAATGCAAAGGAGTTCAAGTTTTTTGCAGGTGGTCTAGACCAGTGCTGTAACTAGAACTTTCTGCAACGATAGAAATGTTCTGTATCTGCTCTGTCTGATGTGGTAGCCACTAGCCACATGTGGCTAGTTGAGCACTTAAAATGTGGCTAGTTTGAGCAACTAAAGTTTTAATTTTACTTAAATTTAATTAACTGAAATTTAAAAAACCAAATATGGCTAATGGCCATTGTATTGGTCAGTATAGCCTTAGAATGTTTTCAAAGAACCTGACAAATAGTCAAAACTGACCTCTTCAAGGAAACCCCTAATGACTTTATCCTTTCCCAAACTGACTTTTGAACACTAGTCAGACTAATGTCTCTATGATTTAAGGAGTTTTTTGTTTTTTGTTTTTGTTTTTTTTTATTGAAAGAGTTCTATTTGTTGTAGACACCTGCCATTCCCAGAGGGAAATTTATGGCCATGTCTGATGAAAGTTTGCCCCACAGTAATGAAATGGATTGTGGCATTTGGAAACCCTCTCACTCCTCCCCTTGGCCCATGAGATTCCCAGGGCATGGCCTTACATATAGTTGATGTAGACCTTTATCTGATTCTTGGATTCTGAACCAAGAAAATAACAAGGTCTCCTGGTGAGTTTCTTGAAAGGAAAAGAAAATCAGTCTGACAGCCCATGGCCCCCTTCAGGAAGAGCTTGTCACTCTTACTAACAGATTTCTTCCATGTGGCCAGCTACTCCACATGCTATAATACTACAGCACTATGATCTGCTATAATCCTCTAGCTTTCTACCTTTCCCAAATAAATTTAGTCCTTGGTAGAAATCACACTTGGAGTCTATGCAGTGAAATTCAACTAACTAAACAAGGCATTGAGCTTTTGTTATGAACAAGGTCATAAATTTAGCTAGAGATGGAATGCAGATTTCACTTAACCAACTGGTAATAACTGCCCCAGGCAATTATAATAAATTAATAATGTTCTGAGGTGCCTTGAAGTGCATTTAAGTTTGGTGGAAAATCATGCTGTAATCATTTAGTAATACCTTCCATGGGCTTACAAATAGGGACTTGTGGCTTCTGTAATATCTGCAGTCCCTATATGAAACAATGTAGGAAAACATAATCCAAACACATTTTCCACTAAATATCCTGCAAGAGAGCATTACAGGTACAATAAGAGCACAGAGGTAACAGAGATCAATAGCAACTGGAAATACTGTGGATGGCATCATGGAAGAGGCAGTATTTGCTGGGTCTCCAAAGATAAGTGCATTGTGAAGTACATACAGAGGGCAAAGCATTACCAGTAGTGATAGACACAGGAATTGGGTGATAGGCAGATATAAGTGTACTGAAAGATATAACTGAAAAGACAACATGGAGCCAAATCCAGGAAGGCATTGGATGCCACGCTATGGAATTTGTTCTGTAGTGATAGATAGCCAGCAAGCTTTTTGAGCAAAGTTGTGAAATGGGCAGAGCTGTATTTTAGAAAGACATGTTTGACTGCATGAACAAGATAGATAGGTAAAACAAGATGTCAAATGTAGCAAGTTATTCTATTAATTGTATTGAAATATAAGCTTCAAAAAATTCCAAAATTGAGTAAAAGTGTGTATTATGAACATTAATAATTAATGGTGGTTGTCATCACAACCACCATTTTCTCTTCTTTGTTACTTTATAAAATCTTAATTTTGTTTAAGCAGCAAAATGCACAAAGCAGTTGGGATTTTCGCCTTACTTCAAGTTGAATCATAGAATTCATTGTCCTTTGCTGGTGATTTTTTTTTTCAGTAGACACAGAAAAGGCATTTGGCAAAATTCAATGTACATGTATGATAATTTTGTAAATGATGGATATATTTATTACCTGGATTGTAGTTTCACAGGTGTATGCATATGTTCAGACTCATCAAATTGTATACAGGTATACCTCAGAGATATTTCAGGTTAAGTTCCAAACCACTGCAATAAAGTGAATATCACAATACAGTTAGTCACATGGATTTTTTTTGTTTCCCAGTGTATATAATAGTTATGTTTACACTATAGTCTATTAAGTGTGCGAAAACATTATATCTAAAAAACAAAGTACATACCTTAATTAAAGGATACTTTATTGCTAAAAAATGCTAACCATCATCTAAGCTTCAGTGAGTTGTAAACACTAATCACAGATCACCGTATAAATATAATAATAAGGGAAAAGTTTGAGATATTATGAGAATTACCAAAATGGTATGCAAAAACACAAAATGAGAAAATGGCACCAAAAAAAAAAAAAGGAAAAATGGCACCAATAGATTTGCTTGACACATGGTTACCACAAACCTTAAATTTATAAAAAATGTAATATCTTTGAAGCACAATGAAGCAAAATGCAATACACAAGGTATGCATGTACATTAAACATATGCAGTTTTTTGTATATCGACTCTACCTCTATATAGCTGTTTTAAAAACAAAAACTCCCACCAAAGCAGGAATAGAAAGGAGTTTCCTCTATCTGATAAAAGGCATCAAGAAAAAAAAAAAACATGCAACTAATGTTTTCCCTAATGGTGAAATACTTAACACTTTCACCCTAAGATTGGGAGCAAGGCAAGGATATCTTCTCTCACTACTTTTCCTAAACATTATCCATAAGGTTCTAACCATGCATTAAAGCAAGAAAAGATAGGGAAAAAGCATAAAGTTAGCAAGGAAGAAGTAAAATTATCTTTATTTGCATTCAACAAGACTATATGCATAGAATGTAAAGGATCTATTAAACAACTAGTAGAACTAATAATTGAATGTAGTGAAGTCACAGGATATAAGATCAATATACAAAAATCAATTGCATTTCTATATTTTGTTTTTTTGTTTTATTTTGAATTTTAATTCCAGCATAGTTAGCATACAGTGTTATATTAGTGTGTTTCTATATTTTGTCAACAAACATTTGGGAAACAGAGTCTTATTTATTCATGAGAGACATATAGAGAAAGGCAGAGACATAGGCAGAGGGAGAAGCAGGCTCCCTGAGGGGAGCCTGAGGTGGGACTCAATCCCAGGACCCGGGGATCACGCCTTGAGCCAAAGGCAGATGCTCAACGAATGAGACACACAGATGGCTCTGGAAAACAGAGTCTTAAAAATAACACTTTAAGTATATACTAAAAAGCACTGAAAGCAGGGATTCAAACAGATATTTGTACAGTTATGTTCATAGCATTATTCACAATAACAAAAAGTAGAATCAACCCAAGAATCCATAGATAGACAAAAAAACAAAATATGGCATATACATATAGAATATTATCCAGCCTTTAAAAAGGAAAGAAATTCTGACACATGCTGCAACATGGGTGAACCTTGAAGACATTTTGCAGAGTGAAATAAGCCAGTCACAGAAGGGTGAATACTGTATGATTCCATTATATGGGGCACCTGGAGCAGTCACATTCATAGAGGCAGAAAGTAGACTGGTGGTTGCTGGGGGCTAAGGGAAGGAAAGAATAGAGGAGTTAGTATTTAACGGGTATAGAATCTCAGTTTGGGAAGATGAAAAGAGTTCTGGAGATGGATAGTAGTGATGGTTTATTTACATACACAAAATACTTAGGAATAAATTTAACAAAAGACATGAAAATCCTATGCACCAAAAACCCACAAAGCATTGCTGAGAGAAAATGCAGATGACCTAAGGAAATGGAGAAAAAAAAAAGAACTGTGTTGGAGACTTACCCCAGCCGATTTCAAGATTCATTGTAAAGGTACAGTAAACAAGACAGTGTGGTACCAAATAGATAAATGGAACAGATTAGGGAGACCAGAAATAGACCATACATTTAGAATCAATTGATTTTGGACAAAGTCTTTTTAATAAATGATGCTGGTACAACCAGATAAGTATATGGAGAAATATAATATGCAATGAATTATAAACCTTCATGAAAAAAGTTGAAACTATAAAGTTCTAGGAGACCACAGATGGCCTGGGGTGAGTCCCAAGAATTTGTGTTTCAAACAAGTTTCCCAGGTGATGTGTATGTTGTTAGTCCAGGGGCCACATTATTTTTTAACAGCATAGTATGAGGGAAAAAAAAACCACAAATGCTAACATTTTTCACTCAGATATTCCCCCCTTGAACAATTAGAGGGTAAAATAGTAACTTCTTAGGAATAAATTGAAACTATTAACAATTTAGGATAAAGTAAACATGACAGAATCTGTGAAGAAACATCTTTTTCAACCATGTTGAATTTAGGACTAGGAAACCATGGTTTTGTGAGAAGCCTAAATGGGATACAACACCTCAAGAGAAATTTACCACATAAATATGCCTCAACTTGAAGAAAAATAATCATGCATATAATATCTACCCTTGCTTTATGTGCCCATCATGAAGAAAAGATATTCCAATATAATTCAGCCTGGTGGTCCATTCTTGCTGGATTGTGCCTTCTGATGAAATATCACTGTCACCTCCCTGGATTAATAAAAGCCTTCTGTATGGAGGCTTTCCTATTATTCATCTGTGATTTGTTTGTCATTTCAATCACTCCCTGTGTCATGCTTCTTTTTGCTGTCTTCTTTTAAATTTTAGCTGTGCAGTATGCCGTTAGTGCATACTTTTTACAGCAGTAAACAAGCTTCAAACAAATAGGAATTTTAAAACTTTACAAAGGGAACCTTACAGGTGATGATCTCACAGAGAAGCACACCAAGTGTAAGGATGAAGAGCATGAGCTATGGAGTCAGGCAGCCCAGAGGTTAAATCCTGCTCTACCATTCAGCTAGGTAAATGTTTCTTCCACAGCTTGGAGGTCTCCGTTTTCTTACGTAAAATGAGCTCTTGCGAATATCAAATGGGACAATGTGTAGGAAGTGAACCCATTATGAGTAACTTCTATAACTTTAATAATATCTTAAGCCATATAAATGTGTATCTCTCCTTTGTATTTTTATATGAAGCATCTCCTCTGCCAGTATCAAGCATTTATCTCAGGAGGGAGGTGGATGGGTAGTACGGAGCAGTAAAGGCAGGAAAAAGAATTAGATTTATTGCAGAAACAAAAAGAAAAAGAGCTAATATTCACATCCTGGTAGCCAAAACAGAATGTTTTTGAATGCTCACAGAGAAAAAGAGACAGACAAAGAAGAGAAATCTTAGGTGCTATTTTATCGAAGAGACTGAATATTTCCCTAAAGGGGCCATGTGGTAGACTGTTTGCCAAACTGGCTGCTGTCATTCCCATTTTTGCTTCCATGCCCTTTGCAACGTGATTTGGCAGCTCATCCCATCAGGTGACTGTTCCAGCAGACTGAACAGCAAGTGCAAAGACCCTTAGGCAAGAAGGCATTTGACAGGATTTCTTGAACCCACAGAGAAAGCCAGTGTGGCTGGAGTGCAAGGAGAAGCAAGTGGACAATCACGTACATGTTTTGAGACTAGGAAATCTCTGATATCAGAAGGACCAAAACTTAAACCACGCCGTGGCCTGTTTATATATGAGTACAGGAGGACCTACATTAAAATATTAAAATACTTTCATTCCAGCTGTTAAATAACCACAGCGCTGATCCCCCTGGGTTTCTCCATGGCCCTGGCAAATCAGGCTTCTCCTCAAGCACCATAAACCTTTCATGACCCTGTAATTTAAGAATCAGGGTACATAGAAGCATTTACTACTGATGTAGTGCCATGACTATAGATGTACAACATTATCCCTATGCCAAAGGGAGAACATTTATTTATCTACATGTATATGAAGTTCAAAATAAGCATGAATTCATCCCATCAGTAAATACTTATTACCCATGGGCCAGGAGGTATTGGAAGTGTCAGAGATGAGCAAGAGTATACAAACAAGTTTCTACCCTCACAAAGCATACAGTTAAGCATTTAGGTAAATTGTTGCCTGCAGATTTTAGACAGTGGTTCTCAACCTAAACAGAATCATCTGAGAATTTTAAAAAGTACTGATGCATTGATCCCACCCCCAGCGAGGATGATTTCATTGCTCTGAGGTGTGGCCAGGGCATTGGCGATTTCTAAAAGCTCCCCAGTTGATATGATGTGCTGCCGCAGTTGAGAACCTCTCTCTAAAAAAGAGGTGATCCAATATGGAAAACAGAGAGTGGGATTTCTGCACATTAGTAAAATTATGGGTGTAAACCTAGAGAAATAAGTTTTCTCTGCATGTCAACAAATATAAATCAAGATGGAAACATGATTTCTTAAAAGGTACTTTTCAGAAATTTCTGGAAGCTGTCTTTGTAGAATGGCATTCTGCCAAAATGCTGGCTGGCAGTCTGACCCACTGCTGGGCAGGTCAGCTACTCATATTCTGACAGTACAGAGCAAAACTCTGGGTTTTTGAAATAAAATTCCTTAGGAGAAGGACTTCTAACCGTGAATACTCCTACTACCTTCCCTTCCCCACACCATGACCTGTCTACCCTCGAACTACACATCCCACCCAAAGATAGTCATCAGCCTGAGGAATGGGCCTGTGCCCAGAATTCCAGGCCACAGATGAGGATTCCAGCCCTGGGAGAACCACAGCTTGGTGGATTGAGATTGCTTTTCAAAATGATTTTCTACTTCTCTAATGACTTTCCAGTTGCTTCCCTAAGCTGTCCATCAAGTGACAATGTTTTGAATGAGACAGAATTGAAAACACCCCAAAAAGGTTTGACTCAATGGAGAGTCCAGAGGAGCTGAGGAAATATGTGCCAAAGGCTGGGATGCAGCATAAGTATTTTCTAGAGTCACTGGGTCACAGCAAAGCACATTCTAGGGCAACAAGTGTGTGAGCTCAGCACTAGCCCTTGATTATTCTATCCTAATGGAGGGGAATAATGATCTGGGTTTTCCGAAAGAGCAGCTGATTGTAATGAGCAGTTTGGTTTTGACTCTGGAAATCACTACAAGGTAAATAAAAAGGTATGCAGCATGTCTGAGCATATTTCATCTGGGCAGCATGGAATGTGGCCAAGAATGCTGGAGAGTAGGTGGCTTAGCATTTCAAAATTCACCAGAGAAACCCCACAGTATAGAAACATCTCATTAGAAATAACAGAGCCCTGAATTATGATTTAGAAAGCAAGAATTCTTGTCTGTGGTCTATCATAACCAGGTGTGCGACCCTGGGTGAGTAATTTCTCTGTGCCTCAGTTTCTCCATTTTTAAAATGAGGGGACCAAACTTAAATGATCTCCAGTAAGATGGATGGACAAAATTAAATTTAATATCTGTGTGAGGCAGAAAGTGTTGAGATCTGAAGCCTGAAGATTGCTGGTAGGAAGTAGACAAATTTGTATTTGGAGCCCAAGACACTCATAGAGGGTGAAGGTGGAAAGACATCAAGACCCCAACACTTTGTCTAAGAAATTAAAATTAGTTAGAGTGGGCTGGGGATTGCCCTGAGCAAACCTCAGAATCAGGGAATGGCCACAAGACATCTCTGGTAAAATCACCACCAAGGAGAAAAGATAGGACCACCAGCCTAGCCTCTGCATAGACTTAGGAATTCCAAAGAAGGCTGTAAATCAGTGCACAGGAGGACTGGACCAAGCCCAGGAATCAGGTAGCAGATATGAGTCCTAGAGAAGTGGCTATGTGAGGGAACATAAGGAGGGACAGGGAAAGCGGTCCAGACCAACTTTGCCTGGAACCCACTCCTGGTGGAATTTACTCCTGAGGTCTGGGGATCTTCTCTCTGGCCCCTGAAAGAAGAGTAGTGGGCCATGCAAAAGTCTACACCAGCAGTTCCTTGGGAGCCACCAGCCTCTTGTGGGGTAGCAGAATCCCCTGGCCTTAAGAGGACATCTCTACTGAGACGCCAGAAGCAGAAATGGAAGTGACCATGATGGGATACCTGGGTGGTTCAGCAGTTGAGCGTCTGCCTTTGGTTCAGGGCATCATCCTGGAATTCCAGGATCAAGTCCCACATTGGGCTCCCTGCGAGGAGACTGCTTCTCCCTCTGCCTATGACTCTGTGTCTCTCATGAATAAAATATTTTTTTAAAAAAGGAAGTGACCATGATGACCCTGGCATATCAGGGGAAGGGGCTCTCAGAGAAGGATGTGGTATTTCCTGTTCACTGGACATGTGAAGGCTTACATGTTCAACTTTGGGAAGCCACCTGAGTGGTTGGTGCCCCTAATGTGTAAACTAGGGGTCCATCTGTGACCACTAAATAGCCTAAAATTAACAAAAAAGGTGTATCACTGCTAACGATCCATGAATTCACTCCATATGCATTCATCACAGATCATTAAAATGAAAGCTGGGAATGCAAAAAGAATTATATATTTTGGATATCTAAAAATTTTTCCTTAGAGCATATTTGTATGCATATGTAAAATACAAGTGTGTTACTCTGAAATAACAACTGAAATACAAGCTTTTTTTAGGAAAGGTGATTGTTAATATTAACTTCCTGTTTAAAATGGCCGTAGGCAATAATCATCAGCATTATAAATGTGCATACTGTTTAATCAGTAATTTTACATATAGAAATTTATCCTGATGAAATTTTGCGCATTATACAAAACTAAATATATAAGAATGTTCATTGTCATAACATTGTTAATAAAGAAAAAATTGGAGAGGTCCCTAGGTGGCTGTCAGTTATGAGTCCAACTCTTGGTTTTGGCTCTGGTCATGATATCATGGGTTGCTCAAATCAGGCTCCACACTCAGCAAGGAGTCTGCTTGAGATTCTCTCCCTCTTCCCCCCACCCCCACTCCTGCTCTCTCACTCTCTCAAATAAATAATCTTTAAAAAAGAAAAAATGGAAAAAATTGAAATATTCATTAATGAGGGATGAGTTAAATAAATTGTCAGCCTTCCATATGCTGGAATATTCTGAATTCACTAAAACTAGTAAAATACATCTTTTTTAAATTTAAATTTTACTGGGACACCTAAGTGGCTCAGTGGTTGAGCATCTGCCTTTGGCTCAGGGCATGATCCCGGGTCCGGGGATTGAGTCCCTCATTGGGCTCCCTGCCAGGAGCCTGCTTCTTCCTCTGCCTGTGTCTCTGCCTCTCTCTCTCTCTCTCTCTCTCTGTGTCTCTCATGGATAAATAAAATCTTTTTAAAAAATTTAAATTTTACTTAGCTAACATACAGTACAATATTGGCTTCTGGAATAGAATTCAGTGGTTCATCACTTACATACAACATCCAGTGCTCATCATAAGTGCCCCCTTTAATACCCATCACATACCTAGCCCGTCTGCCACCTATATCCCTCCATCAACCTTCAGTTTGTTCTCTATTTTTAAGAGTCTCTTATGGCTTGTTTTGCTCTCTCCCTTTCTCTTTTCCCCCTTCCCATTTCCTCATCTGTTTTCTTTCTTAAATTCCACATAGGAGTGAGATCAAATCGTATTTGTCTTTATCTAACTGACTTATTTCTCTTGGCATAATATACTCTAGCTCTATCCACGTCATTGCAAATGGCAAGATTTCATTCTTCTTGATGGCTGTGCAATATTCCATTGTATATCTATACCACATTTTCTTTATCCATTCATCTGTCAATGGACATTTGGGCTCTCTCTATAGTTTGGCTATTGTTGATAATGCTGCTATAAACATTATATCCCTTTAAATCTGTATTTTTGTATCCTTTGGATAAATATCTGTAGGGAAATTGCTAGATCATAGAGTAGTTCTATTTTTAATTTTTTAGGAAACTCCATACTATTCTCCAGAGTGCTTGCACTAGTTTGCATTCCCACCAACAGTGCAAGAGGGTTCCCTTTCTCCACAACGTTGCCAGTACCTATTGTTTCTTTTGTTGTTAACTTTAGCCATTCTCACAGGTGTGAGGTGGTATCTCATTGTAGTTTTGATTTTGAAATACATCTTTATAGCAGAGGGATAATTTTATATTAACTGACATGGCTGTCATTCGTAGTTGTTTGTTTGTTTACCCCATCTTCATCCCTGTTTTAAAATCGAATCTATATTGAGGCTGAGAGATTCACCGTATCAGAAAGGTATGTTAAAAAGAGCACTGATCACATAAGGCTATAATTCTTAGTACTTAGCACCAAAGATAAGAGACTCAGAGAAAGGTATTCTCACAATCCACCAGGCATGGTTTTGAGAATGAAAGGGGATGCTATAGATAATGACATGGAAATAACCTGGAAGAAACAAGGACACTCTCCTTACAGACTTTCCTCTCAGGCTACTTCATTTTATTGTAAACCAAAGAAAAATGTCATATTTAGCAGATAAGGTCCTTTAGAGCTTAAACAAAGGGAGATGGAAATTACTATCATTTACAAATATCTTCTCTCATTCCATAGGCTGCCTTTTTGTGTTGTTGATTGCTTTCTTTGCTGTGCCGCAAAGTTTGATGTAGTCCCCAGAGTTTAGCTTTTAGTTTGATGTAGTCCCAATAGTTTATTTTTGCTTTTGTTTCCCTTGCTTGTCTAGCTAGACAAATGTTGCTGTGGCTGATGTCAGAGACATTACTACTTGTATCTAGGATTTTTATAGTTTAGGGTCTCACATTTAGTTTTTCAATCCATATTGAATTTATTTTTGTGTATTGTGAAAGAAAGTGGTCCAGTCAGTTTCATTCTTTGGCATGTAGCTGTCCAGTTTTCCCAACATCATTTATTGAAGAGACTATCTTTTCTCCATTGTATATTCTTGCCTCTTTTTTCATAGATTAATGGCCACATAATCATGAGTTTATCTCTGGGCTCTCAATTCTATTCCATTAAGCTATGTGTTTATTTCTGTGCCAGTACCATACTGTTTTGATTACTACAGCTTCATAGTATATCCTGAAATCTGGAATTGTGATACTGCCAGCTTTATTTTTCTTTCTCAAGACTGCTTTGGCTATTTAGGGACCTTTGTGGTTCCATACATACTCTAGCATTATTTGTTCTAGTTCGGTGAAAAATCCTATTGCTATTCTGATAGGGATTACATTGAATTTGTAGATTGCTTTGGGTAAGATGGATACTTTAACTATATTACCTCTTCCAATCAATGACCATAGAATATCTTTCCTTCTGTCTGTGTCATTTTCAATTTCTTTCATCAGTGTTTTATAGTTTTCAGAGTACAGATCTTTCACCTCTTACCTAGGTTAAGTTTATTCCTAGGTATTTTATTCTATTCAGTGCAATTGTAGATGGAATTGTTTTTCTTAATTTGTCTTTATAACTTTGTTATTAATGTGTAGAAATGCTACCAGTGGAAAATAATAAAGCAAACAAGGTAATGAACAAGATAGCTGGAGACTGATTAAGCGTTGAATAAAGCTGAAAAACTGGGAATTTAGAAATGATACAGGGTGGAGAGGTAGATAGCCAGGAAGACTTGCTTGAAAAGACATTTGGGTGGAGACCTTAATGTCCAAACGGGGGTTGGACATGCCAAGATGTGGGGAAAGAGTTCTCTAGACATGTAGCCAACAAGGCCTCTGTTGTGTTGAAGGAACGGACCTTGTGAAAAAGGCAACCTACTGGAGATTTAAACTGACTCACAGTTTAAGGAAATAAATAAGATAGAAGGAAACTATAGAACCAAAGACAACTGAGGGAGGGAGAAGGATGATGTGTCTGAGAAAGAAAATCAGTAAATGCAGGAAAAGGAAGGCACAAGCATCAGGAAAAACAATCTTTTCAGCTGCTTCAGACTAGAAGTGGTATATTGACAGTGCCTGGACTAGCTTACATGAAGGTCAAAGGAGTCTTCCTAAAACTTCAGGGGGATCAGAAGGGCATAGCAAGAAGAACTGAAATTGAAGATGTGTAGCCTAGCCAAGGAAAGGCTAATGTAGAATTTAGTTTTAAACATATTCATTATTATTACAATTTATCTTAGCCTAAATCACTGGGAATTGAGCTGACTCACAACTGTAAACAGAAGAGGTAATTGGAATTGTTGAATATTTCCTATGTTGGGAAATGCTCTGCAGTGATGAATATTTTGCAATTCCATCTTTTCTGGATGCTGTAATGTGTTTCATTGATTATGTGTCTGTTTGCCAATAACACACTGTCTTGATTTGTAAAGACTATAAATGCTTTGCTTTTAGAGTAAGTCTTAATATCAGGCAGTCAGTCCTCCAACTTTGTTCTTTTCCAAATTGCTTTGCCTATCCTACAACTCCATATTTTAAAAGCTTATTTTAATATTTTGTGGAATTTTTTCATATTTTTTGAATATAGCTGGTTTATTTACTTTTTTCTGGATAAAGAGAAAAATAAAAGAAAGAGAGGGATGTCAGTAAGGGATATTTTAGGCTGCAAGTGACAGAATTCTTCATTTCAGTACCATAGACAAAGAGGGGTTCATTTTTCCCCACATAAAAGAAAGTCTGAAGACAGGTGTTTGCTTGCATTGGTTCAGTGGCTCAACAATGCCAGAGCCAACATCTCCGTGGGTCTCTTGACCTCTCCCTCATGGCCACAAATGGTAGCTGCAGCTGCTGCCATCTTGTTCATTTGGGATAGAAAAGAAGGGAAAGTAGGGGGTAACTTCTGTCTCTGGATCCAGAATTGGGTCAGATGGCCTCTTTGGCTGCAAGGGAGTTGGGGAATGGCATATTTTTTCTTTAGCCCATATAATAGACATAGGCCAGAAAGAAAGGGACTGATATGAGAGTTGGCAAGACCAGCCTGTAGTGTTTGCCACAAATGTTGATGAGAGGTTTCAAAAAAAAAAAAAAAAAGGAAAAAATTTTCATTGAATTCTGCTCTCTTCAAAAATATCATTAAAAGAGCCAGTGACAAACAATCCATGTCACAGGATGCCTGGGGTAGCACAGTTGGTTAGGCATGCAATTCTGATTTCGGCTCAGGTCATGGTCTCAGGGTTCTGGCGTTGAGCCCTGTGTCAGGCTCTGGGTTTGGTGCAGAATCTGCTTGGGATTCTTCCTCTCCCTTTGCTGCCCGCTCCCCCTCCATTCATGTTCTCTCTCTAAAATAAAAAAAAAAAATTTTTTTTAAACAATCCATCTCAAGCCACATCACGTTCCTTATCAGTGTTGGATGGGAACCTCAGGACCTCCTGGTTCTGCCTCTCCCTGCCATGAGAGTTAGTTCTCCCCCAGCATTTAATAGCACTCACACAGTCCTTGACTTAGATCAGCTAGAAAAACAAACCTAGACTGTTGCTAAGGGACAAGAGTTACATTATAACCAGCCTACAGCATAGCTCTCTTCAGTAAACCTTTAAGGAAAAAATGTTGGAATTCAATGCAAGTCCATGAATTGCCCATTTCAGTCTCTGAATAGGGAAAACCGGGCATTTCTTCCTTTCTCTCATTCAATAAACCTTTATAGGGTTCCTATGCGCCAGGCACCGGGTGTTTTTATCCCTCTTCTCTTTATTATTGTACCCTGTGCTGTTTTCTTGGATTATTTTTCTATCTAAGTGTATATGGCAATATGTATGTATGTGTATAAAAGTTTAAGACAATGTCAAACTTGCAGAGCCCAGGGCACCATTGCTATAACTCTCTCTGGTCTCCCTGTGGAAGCCACAAGACCACCACTCATACTCCTTTGATAAGCCTTGGAAGGTGTGGAAGAATCAGGATGCAAGAGATTATCTGTGAGGAATGCTGATTCTGCAACATTCATGTACTTATTCATGCATTTATTTATTTATTTATTCAGTAAATATTTATTGAGTCCCTTTGCTGGATTCTGGAGATATTGTGGTATATATATAGACACAGTCTCTACCCTCACTGAGCTTGTATTTGTTGTAGGATAATGTTTTTGAAATAGTAACCAACGTTATTTTCTCTCAGTACTTACTTTTTTCTCTCCCTTCTCCCACTCAAGTAGCTAGACTATGCTCCTTGCCTCAGGGGAGAGAAAATAAGCAGAAGACAGAGAAAAAAGGAGAGACTTCCTGTAGTTATAGGAATATAAGTGGCACTAGAGCAAATGTTAGCATGAACTTCACCCCACACAGATACTCTAATATGATACAAAAAATTCCTTGGAGCTGAAAGGGAGAAGAAAGATGGTAGGCAAGGGAATTGCCATACAGGTCAGTGGGGATTGGAGAGACAATCAGACCTGAAGGGGCCATGAATGAAAACAAACTGTGTTGGCCAAAAGCCACATTGAAGAGAATTTGTGGACACCCTTGAATCAGATGGTATCCAAGGGTGCATTTGCCAACATCACCTATCACCCACTAGGGCCCATATCAGCCATTCTTTCTCCAGCTACCCAAACTTCATGCTTGCCTTTTCTTCCTGGGTATATAGTTAGGCTCTACTTCCCAGCCTCCCTTGCAGTTATATGAAATCATATCGCAAACCTATGAGTTCTAGCCAATTGAATGTGGGAGGAAGTGATATTCACCACTTCCTATCCTGTTCATAAATACTTCCAATGCAATCCTCTATGTTCCCTCTTTCCTGTTTTGTCAAATATAAATGATGGGCTCCAAGGCCCTAGGGCATGGCAGAGCCAAAAGATGGAAAGGGCCTGTGTCCCTGGGTCCCTGCTTGGAAGAGAGCACATAAAATAATCACTCTGACTGGGTTCTTGTGTGAGAAGAAGTTAATTTTTACTTATTTATTGCATTAAGCCATAAAAACATTGCAGTTTGTTACAGAAGGTTTTGCCAACTCTGAAAATATTTCAAGCAACTCTCCAGCTCAAGCAACACTCATCTCCCTGGACTTGGTTCACTCCTTAGCCAGCTTACCCCATGAGGACAGGCACTCCATTGCAAAATACCAGGACACAGCACCCACCCCCAAAGGGAGGGTGAGGCCCTTACAATTTGCCATAGCAGTATGACAGTATAGGAGGGAAAGGTCTTAGTCTTGTATTTGTCAGGATAACCAGAACCTGCTTAGAATTTTTCCTGGGCTAGGAAACTGGTTAAACACACAAACATCACACAGCATAGAAGGGAGAAAAATACTGGACAAGTCAATGTAGAGTTATATGTAGAATTACAAACTGCGCTAAGCTCTGTGGAAAAAAAATACAAATAGTCTGGCAAAAATAACAGATGGGGATAGAACTCATATTAAGGAATCGAATGAGTAAAGACTCTGAGGAAGGAACAGCTGAATTGAAACCTATCAGGAAAACCAGAATCAAGCAGATTAAGAGTTGGGGGAATAGCATTCAGGCAAAAGAAATAGAATGTGCAAAGGCACTAAGAAAGGAAGGAGGTTGTCTCATTGAGGATCTGAAAAATGTAAGTTTAGCTGTGATGTAGAAAGAGAGGAGGAGAGGGTATGAGATGATGGGGATAGAGAAATAAGCAGAGGCAAATTCAAAAAAGGCCATGTAGGGCTGGTCCTTGCATCTTCAGATGTTTCTGCATCTTTTATATTTTATTACAAGAACCTAGGAAGGTATTGAAGAATTTTAAGCAGGGATCATGATCAGGATTACATTTTTAAAATATCTAACTGGCCAAGATGGAGATTGGTTGGAAGGGAGGGAAAAGTGAAAGGAGAAAGCCCACATAGGAGGCTATTTCAGAAATTCAGGCAAGAGATAATGGTGTGTTTAAATAGAAGAGTAGCAGCATGTGTATGGAGAAAAATGGATGGGTTTAAGATATGCCTGGGAAGTTGAATGGAATAGTAACTGTTGAATTCAAAAACTTTAAACTCTAGTGAGAGACAGGAGCAGGTGGTAAGTTGTATGAGACTCAGTTCTGGTCTAGGCCTTCTAAGAGCTAAAAGAATAAGACAACAGTAACATCAGGCTCCCCAATGTCTGAAATATTATTTGAGCAGGATGGTTTGGAGGAGATGAGACATTGCATGGAAAACTGAGCTTAGAGTCAAAGAGCTGTACCCCAGTTGGATATGTGATTGGGTGCTCACTCAAATGTGTTGTCATGCCAAAAAAAGATAGAGTCTGGTTAATTAAGTAACTTTGAAATCTACAAATAAAGGCTCTGCCCAGATATGATCTAAGCATGATGGGGAAGGATAATTCCACCCTTTTCCCATTCTTAAAAAAGCTATTGATAATAATGAGAAGAACAGCTAATATTATGGAGCATTTTGTGCCAGGCCTGTGCTAACAAATGTGTGTGCATATTCTCATTTAGGCTCACTAGGGCTCTGTGAGATAGGCACTATTTTTACTCCTATTTACTAACACTAAGGCTTAAAGATTAGTACCTTGTCCAAGTCCTTATCTCTAGTAACAGAGTAGGGTATATTCAAACCCAGCTCCAACTCTAGAGTCCTAGGACTCTGTAATGTGTTGAGAAGGATTCTGAAGATGCATTTGGGTTCAGTGGAGGCAAAGTTAGATGGGTGCAATCTGGTCAGTCACGTTTAAGTATGTGCCTTATAACCATGCAGCTTTATTCTAAATGATAAATCACTATGGATTACATAACAAAAGAAAACTGTCATTACACTTTACTATTTTATAGGATATAATGTTCATTTTCTAATGGCTAGTTATAGTTTTCAAGGCAACTAACTAGAAAGAATATTTGAAGAATCTTGTACATGAGGGTCTCTAGATACCTTAACACAAGAAATCTAAATACGTTATGAAAATATTTAAAAACCTGCTTTGAGAGCCTTTTCTCTTCAGAACTCAACTGGGGAGTCACATCAGGCTAGAAAATGGTTCTAGGGCAGAGTCAAGCTTTGAGCTGTCGGGGGAAAGGCTAAGCTAAAATAAAACTGCATTATGTCTGTGAATCCAGTATTAACTGGTATAAACCAACACTGTTTCCCCTAAAAGCTCTCTTGAGAAAGAACATTTTCAACTACTAATGTGGCTTTCTTCTCACCTCTTTCCTGCCCCCAGTGGGGGAAAAATGTTTATTCTTCTTACATAATTTTGCTCTTCTTTATGTTACCAAATGCCTTGTGATAGTATTACAACAGACAGATCTCTTACTGAGAAGTTGCCAACAACCAAAGGATAATTAACTTAGTCTTCCAGGCATATTAAAAAAAAACAAAAACAAAAAAACCACACACACACACAGAGTGGACCATGCACAATTCATTGGGAATAGTGTGCAACTGCTTATATCTCAGTGAAATTTGTTGTGGCTGTGAAAAATCCTACATCTCAAAGAATGCTTTGTGCAGTAGAATCTTTTGCTGAAAGGAGATGGGTCCTTAACTTTTAGGGAACAGAAGTGGGGCAGTACTACATAGGGAATCAATAAGCATTTATTAAATGTCTACTTGGTTAGGCACATTGCTAAACTCTGAAGATATAAAGAAGAATAATGAAATCTAAGATAATTGACAACCTAATAAAGAGAGGAGAAAGAACTAATATAGCAACTGAGAGTGAACAAAAGGAGATTTATACACACACACACACACACACACACACACTCATAGTAGTTCTCAGAGTTGTAGTCCCTAGGCCAACAGCATCATAGGAATTTATTAGAAAGGCCCTACATGAAGCCTACTGAATCTCAAACTCTGAAGGTGGAGCCTAGCAATCACCTCCCAGTGCATACTGTCTGGAAACTACTGGTTTAGCAAAAGAGATGACAATAAAGTATAATTGCTTGGGTAATCGTTGCATTGGTTACTGGTATCCAACCAAGAAATAATAAACTTGGGCTCTGGGGCCTTTCAGGCTGTTGTAATCTAGCACTATGAGGCAGGTTTGAGGTTTCATTTTGCCAACATCTAAGGCCATTGTGTTGCTCTCTAGCTTGAATTCTTGCTACATTTCTGTGTTCGTTTCCTATTGCTGCCATGACAGATTGCCACAAATTTGGTGGCTTAAAACAACATACATTTATTATCTTTCTGTTCTAGAGGTCCAAAGTCCAAATTCAGTGAGGCCCGAAGTCAAAGTGTTGGCAGATCTGGTTCCTTCTGGAAGCTCCAGTGAAGAATCAATTCCTTTCCCTTTCCCAGTTTCAACACACCACTTGTATTCCTTGTCTTATGGCCCTGCATCATCTTGACTACTGCATCCCTCATCATATCTCTTCTGATTCTGTCTCTCCTACCTCCTTCTTATAAGGACACTTGTGATTATATTGGGTCAGTCGGATAATGCAGGACAATCTCCTAATCTCAAAATCTCTTTGCCATGTAAAGTAGCATACTCACAGGTTTTTGGGATTAGGACATGGACATCTTTGAGGGGCCATTATCAACCTCCCACAACTTCCCCTTCAGAGTTGCTGGAGAAAATAGGGGGGAGAAAGGAAAGAGATGTTGAATGACAGAGTTTTTAGGAGGATAAGATTTATAAATGGATTCAGGTGTTATTTTAATCTGTCAGTCATTATTCTATATAAAAGTCCAATCAGGTATCCATGGCTTGGAGTGCTCCAAAAGAAGAGCATCAACGAGGTTGGCAAGGCCTAAGCCCCCCTGAGCAAGCCTGTTTATCCCGATGTTCATCTGTCTTCCGGACATCTCCATTTGATTAGGCCCAGAACTGAACTCTTCATTCCTGCCCCCTGCCCTGCTGCCCCATCCCAACCTGGGTTTCCTCCTCAAGACCCTATTTCAGATAAATGCACATAACCTATTCACATAATCCAGAAATCTACATAATACCTTAGGCTTTGTCTTTCAGTGCCCCAACCTCCTCACCATTCACATCTAATCAGCCACTCACCTCTGTCAATCCTACCACAGAAATAACTGTCTTCCTTTCTAACTAGGGGCTCACATTTTTCATCTAGATTTTGCAAAGGCCTCTTAACTGGTTCCCTGGCTTTAAGATCACCACCTTTATCACCACTACCATGAGAGTATTTCCAAAACAAATCTGTCACCCATTTTCCTCTGCTGTTTATAACTCCCTAAAGACATTTTAGAATAAAGAGTAGGTAGTAACTCCCTAACAAGGTGTTTAAGGCTCTTTATGTTGCACCCTTAGGGGTCTCCTGGGTGGCTCAGTGGTTGAATGTCTGCCTTCAACTCAGGTTGTGATCCCGGGCTCCTGGGATCAGGATCAGGTCTTGCATCAGGCTCCTTGCAGATGTCTCTCTCTGCCTATGTCTCTCATGAATAAATAAATAAAATCTTTTTTAAAAAAATGATGCACCCTCAGCTTACTTGTTCAGCTTATGTTTGCCATTTCTTCATATGATAAAGCAAGTTATTTACAGATCTCAGATTGCACCTCGATCCCTCATACCTCTTACCTTTTAACCAGGCTCTCCTCTTTGCTGGAACATCCTCATTGGATTCCATAACTGCCTGGAGTGAGTACTCTTTAAGTATTCCTCTAAATATACTGCCCTGGCCTCTTTCTTCTCTCTTACCATCCACTGCTCACTTTTGGAAGTACTTATTATCCTGAATTTTTAAAAAGATTTTTTTTATTTATTCATGAGAGACACACACAGAGAGAGGCAGGGAGAGAAGCAGGCTCCATGCAGGGAGCCCGATGCAGGACTTGATCCTGGGACCCCAGGATCACACCCTGAGCCAAAGGCAGACACCCAACTGCTGAGCCCACCCAGGCGTCCCAATTATCCTCAATTATAATTAATGATCTGTGGTCTCAGACCACAAGACCATGAGCTCCTTAAACACAAGGATTGAATTTTACTTATGTCTATATTCTCAGAGCCTAGCACAGTGCAGAGCACACAGTAATTGTTCAACATATTTCCCAGTTGAATTGAGATATTACAAATCTTCAGGAAATGCTAGTTAAGAAAACAAAGAAGGAGTGGGAATAAGGAGGAGAATTAGGTTATAGTCATAGGTGCCTAGTAACTTGAACAGGCCAGGATGTTTTAGGGGAGAGTAAAAGGAAAGGGTTTTCAGTAATGTCAATTACTCCTGAGGACTAAAGTCAGAAAATAAGTCTTTGGATTAGACACACAAGAAGCCACCAATGCTGTTAAAGAGAGCAGTTTCAAGTGGAGTGTAGAAGATGCAGAAAAGGTAAGAAGATGAAAAAGGGCCCAATCAACCAGTGTTTCTCATACTTTATTGCACCAAAACACCCTTGTCAGAAGAAAAGGAAATGATACAGATCACTTGAGGCCACACATAAGGGAAGATGGCCCCTCTCAAAGACAAAAAACTAACTTATGTCATACCTTCATTCTAAGGGTCCTCTCAAAAGGAAACTTCTAAGAGCAACAAATTCAAAGTCTTCTAGTTGTGAATACAGGATGGATTGATGCTCTTCCAAACCCAAAACTGTGACATAATTTTAAAATGTGGTTATTAAGCACCTGCTTGTTCATCACTGTGAATTTAAGGACATTTACAGAGGTCACATCTTAGCATATGGTCTGCTTCTTCATTGAAGTTGTTGGCAGCAAAGCTGCTCACAGCTTGGTGTGCTGTGCTATCACCAGCATGAGAATTTAAGGAATGGCATGCTGTGCCAGCCAGTCCATCTGAGATTTCTGGCAGAGAGAGGCCCTAAGGAGAACTTGGTTGGAAGGCAGAGTTTTTCTTTAAAACTTAAAAATCACAAGTTAAGGATGTACTCAAACACACAAAATTTCCCTATTCTAAGTCTATCATGAATGAATAACCTAAACCACCTTTTGCTAATTTATATTTTCAGTTTTACCCCTTCTTGCAGTAGTCAACCTTAGTTGACTTTCTTTGTAAAATAGAACAACTCTTATTTTTATTAACTTTAATTCTTCTGGTTTCAATCTTCAAAGAAGCCCCCAGTTCTTAAAGGCAAGGTTTGATAAGCAAGACCAGGGCAGACTATTATTACTTGATTTTATGAACTTAAGGACAATATCTCCATGGCCTTTTATTTTCTATGCGAAAAAAGTTTTAGTTTTCTCCTATAACCAAATCCATTTGGAGAAAAGAATTAGATTTGATTAAAGATTATCTGGACATGAGTTCCAGTTGTGCCACTTGCTTCAGTGAATTAATCTCTGGATAAGTTTCTTAATCTATAAATGAGGATACAAACAAATACCTCACATAATAATTATAAGGATTAAATGAGATAATACATTTAATTAAGTCAAGGTATAGATTAAGTTTCTATAATAAAGAGAACCTAAAATATAGGGGCTCAAATAAGAACTTCGTATTTAGGAAAAAACTTAGTTAGGAAAAAACTTTTCCTTATGTTATATTCTAGCAGTAGTGGTTCATAGGTACTCTTACATTCTCAAAGTATAGATTCCATATTTGGATAGGTCATTTCCCAGCCAGCTGTGTAAAGGATAGATATTGGTGGCAAAGAACTTTCATTTAAGGATGCTTTCTTTTAAGCTGTGACCCAGAAACCACATACATCACTATTGTTTATGTACCATCTGTCAGAATGCAGTCATGTGGCCACATCTAACAGCAATGAAGGCTGGGAAATGTATTTCTATCTGGATGGACATATGCCCAGTTAAAATTGTTAGCATATGTCCATCTTGCTTACTATTAAAAGGAAGAATGATAGAATGAATTCTGTGGGATAATGAACAATTTATATCAGCTACACTCTTACCATCATATAGATTTCTATCATGGTAAAAAAAAAAAATCAGGACACCTGGGTGGCTCAGCAGCTGACTGTCTGCTTGAGGCTCAGGGCATGATCCCAGGGTCCTGGGATCAAGTCTCGCATTGGGCTCCCAGTGGGGAGCCTGCTTCTTTTTCTGCCTCTCTTTGTGTCTCTCGTGAATAAATAATAAAATCTTTAAAAAAAAATCACGTGGCATTTTATTTCAGATCTTCCTTTCCACTAGTAAAGAATCTTATACAGCCAGCACCTCCAAGGACTAAAGGATGAGGTTTGGGGGGTTGTTTTTATTTGTTTGTTTTAAGGCAGAGGATTATGTCCACATCTTCCAAGCCTAACACAGAGGTATTCTTAATAAATGTTTATCAAATTGAATAATCAATAACTCCCTCAGCTCTTATCTGGGTTAAACCCCTCTAGTAATATGTAGAACGCAGACTTTCCATTTTTAATGAGTAGTACTATATCATATATATGACACTGTTGGCTTTACATACATATGATCCAATTGGTTACATGGTGAAGCACTTTAGTATATTCTTGATGTTTGATATTTTTGAGGAGAAAGGAGTAAAAATCTTTAAAAAGAAACCTGACTCTCAAAGCATGATAGTGTTCTCTCAAGTTGACTATTTAAATAAAAAATGAGGGCAGCTTGGGTGGCTCAGCAGTTTAGCACTGCCTTCGGCCCAGGCCTGATCCTGAAGACCTGGGATCAAGGCCCACGTGGGGCTCCCTGCATGGAGCCTGCTTCTCCCTCTGCCTATGTCTCTGCCTCTCTCTCTCTCTCTCCCTCTCTCTCTGTGTCTCTCATGAATAAATAAATAAAATCTTGTATAAATAAATAAATAAATAAATAAATAAATAAATAAATAAATAAATAGAGGGAGCTTGGGAAGATGGCAGAGTAGGAGGATCCTAAGCTTCCCCTATCCCACATTTACAACTAGATATCACTCACATCCGTGTAAATAAACTGGAGAGGGATCCAAAGCCTGGCAGAACAAACTCCACAACTAAATGTAGAGAAGAAGCCACTGGGAAGAAGAAGCCATCTGAGAAGTTAGGAAGGGCAGAAACAGTGGTTGGGAGCTCCTCATAAGAGAGAGGGAGCTATGGGCATAGAGAGGGGAAAGCACCAGGGAGCCCACACTGGGAAGACGAATCCCCATAATGTCTGTCTTAAAAACCAGAAGGGCTGAATTCTGTGAGTTTTTTTTAATTAATTAATTTATTTATTTGACAGAGAGAGCACAAGAAGGGGGAGCAGCAGGCAGAAGGAGAGGGAAAAGCAGACTCCTTGCTCAGCAAGGAGCCTGATGTGGGGCTTGATCCCAAGATGCTGGGATCATGATCTAAGCCAAACGGAGATGCTTAACCAACTGAGCCACCTAGGTGCTCCTGAATTCTTTGAGTTTGTATAAGCAGCAGGTCTTGGAGCCTGGAGTTTTAAAGTCAGCTGACTCAGCACTAGCAAGCTAGAGGGTGAGTGATCGCCAGATCCCTGCCCTTAAAATGACAACAGCCCAAGAGAGACAAAATAGAAGTGACAGTTTGCACAATGCTTGAGGCAAAGGGGAGAGAGATTTGTTTACATGGATTTATGAGCATATTGGAGGACTTCTCTAGGAACAAAGAAGCTGGCAAGTGCTATTCTCCTCCCCTGTTCCCCAGCATAAACACAGGTCTATCTGTGGGAGGTGGCACTGCACAGACACTTGCTACTAGCAGTGTACCCCAGCCAGGAGTTCTGAGGACTCTTCCACTCCAAGCCTGCTGATGTTGGCTCTGGGCACAGAATAAATTTTCTTGAACCAGTGTGTAGCCCTGCTCAGCACGACAGACACAGTTGCTGCATACCTTGCCCCCAGGGGCCACCATGCTTCAGGGGCAGGGACTCCAATCTAGGACTAGTAGCTTAGTGGAAATTTTGCTAACACCACTGCCCCACCTCTGAGACCTCCTGCAATCATGCCCTTTGAGAGCTAGCCTGCATGGGTGTCAACACCACAGAGAGAAAGCACAGCCTAAACAGGCAGTGATGATGTCCAGACTAAAAGAAAAAACAACACAGACACAACAGCAGGATGTAAACAACACACATAGGAGACTCCCCTGAAGTCCCAGGTTCTGGTGAACAGTAGACATGGCACTGCAGGGCACTACAGGACTTCTTCATAAAGCCACTACTTTCAAGAGCAGATGATGTAGCTGACTTTCCTGACACAGAGAAACAGACACAGAGAGGTAGACAAAATGAGGAGATAAGTATGTTACAAATGAAAGAACTGAACAAAATCACAGTACGATCTCTAAGAGAAACAGAAAAAGTAATGGGCCTGATAGAGAATTTAAAGTATCATAGCAATCAAGCTGAACAATGAGAGACCAACAAATACTGCATAATGAGAATAGACTTAAGAGAACTCAGTGACTCCATCAAGCATAATAATGTTCACATTATAGGGATTGAGAAAAGGAGGCAAAAAATGTATTATATTTGTATCTCCAAATGTATTTGGAGAAATAAGAACTAAAAACTTCCTGAATCTGGGGAGGGAAACACAGATCATGATTCAAGAGGCACAGAGATCCCCTCAACAAATTCAACACAGGGAGGTCCACACCAAGACAAACAGTAATTAAAATGGCAAAAAATAATAATAAAGAAAGAATGTGAAAGGTTGCAAGAGAAAAGAAGACAGATACAAAGGAAACCCTATAAGTCAATCAGCTGATTTTTCAGCAGAAACTTTGCAGGCTGGAAGAAAGTGGCACTATATATTCAAAGTGCTAAAAGGGAAAATTGCAGCCAAGAATACTCTATCCAGCAAAGCTATCATTCAGAGTAGAAGAGACAAAGTACTTCCCAGACAAATAAAAGTTAAAAGAATTCATGACCGGTACACCAGCCCTAGAAGAAGTGTTAAAGGGGGAATTTGTGGGTGGAAAACAGTAACTATAAGTAAGAGTAAAAAAAAGAAAAAAAGAAAAGAAAAAGGAAGCACAAAAAAAAAATCAGTAAAAATCAGTCGAGAGGCACAAAATAAAAGGATATAAAATATGATACTAAATATCTGACATGTGGAGGGGAGAGGAGTAAAGAATGAGTTCAAAATTAAGTAACCATCAGCTCAGTATATACTGCTATATGAAAAAGGTGTTATATATAAGCCAAATGGTAACCACAAATCAGAAAACAGTAATAAATATGAAAAAATAAAGCATAAGGAATCCGAGTATGTCACTAAAGAAAACCAGCAAACCATGAAAGAGAGCAAGAGAAGAAAGGATCAGAGAAAAACTGCGAAAACAACCATAAAACAAGTAACTTAATAGCAATAAATACATATATATCGATAATTATTTTGAATGTAAATGGACTAAATGCTCCAATCAAAATACACATAGTGTCAAAAAAGATTAAAAAACAAGACCCAGGGGATCCCTGGGTGGCGCAGCGGTTTGGCGCCTGCCTTTGGCCCAGGGTGCGATCCTGGAGACCCGGGATCGAGTCCCACGTTGGGCTCCCAGTGCATGGAGCCTGCTTCTCCCTCTGCCTATGTCTCTGCCTCTCTCTCTCTCTCTGTGACTATCATAAATAAATTAATTAATTAAAAAAAATATATATATATATAAAAAAAACAAGACCCATCTCTATGCTGCCTATAAAAGACTCATTTCATTTTTTTATTTTTTAATTTGAGTTCGATTTGCCAACATATAGTATAACACCCATTGCTCACCCTGTCAAGTGCCTCCCTCAGTGCCCGTCACCCAGTCACCCCATCCTCCTACCCACCTCCCCTTCCAGTACCCCTTGTTCATTTCCCAGAGGTAGAAGTCTCTCATGTTCTGCCCCCCTCTCTGATATTTCCCACTCATTTTCTCTCCTTTCCCCTTTAATCCTTTTCATTATTTTTTATATTCCCCAAATGAATGAAACCATATAATGTTTGTCCTTCTCCAATTGACTTATTTTTTTAATTTTTTTTAATTTTTTTAAAATTTTTATTTATTTATGATAGTCACAGAGAGAGAGAGAGAGGCAGAGACACAGGCAGAGGGAGAAGCAGGCTCCATGCACCGGGAGCCCGATGTGGGATTCGATCCCGGGTCTCCAGGATTGCGCCCTGGGCCAAAGGCAGGCGCCAAACCGCTGCGCCACCCAGGGATCCCCTCCAATTGACTTATTTCACTCAGCATAATACCCTCCAGTTCTATCCACTGTTGAAGCAAATAGTGGGTATTTCCGACCTAAAGACACCTGCAGATTGAAAGTGAGGGGATGGGAAGACATTTATCATATAAATAGACACCAAAAGAAAGCCAGAAGGACACCTGGATGGCTCAATCAGTTAAGTATCAAACTCTTGGTTTCAACTCAGGTCATGATCTCATGTTCTGAGATCAAGCCCCTAGTCAGACTCCATGGTCAGTGGAGGCCCTGCTTGGGATTCCCACCCTCTGCAACCCCCATCCGAAGACTCTCTCATGTGCATGAGTGCACTCCATCTCTCTAAAGTAAATAAATAAATCTAAAAAAGAAAGAAAGAAAGCCAGAGTAGCAACACTTACATTGGACAAAATAGACTTTAAAAAAAGTCTGAGGTACCTGAGTGACAGTTAAGTGTCTGCCTTTGGCTCAGGTCATGATCCTGGTATCCTGAGATTAGGCCTGTGTCTTGCTCTCTGCTCAGTGGGGACTCTGCTTCTCCCTCTGCCCCTTGCCCCACTTGTGCTCTCTTTCTCTCTCTCAAACAAACAAATAAATAAATAAATATATTTTTTAAAAATCTGAAAAAAAAAGACAAAGAAGGACACTATATAATAATGAAGGGGACAATCTAATAAAAAGACATCCCAGTTGTAAATATATATGCACCCAGCATAGGAGCACCAAAATACATGAAACCACTAAAAACAAACATAAAGAAGTACATTTGTAATTAGCACTGGGTGATATAAGGAGCTGTTACACTATATGCTAACTATACTAGAATTAAAATAAATTTTTTTAAAACATGGTACATTAATCAATCAAACATGATACCATTAACTTAAAAAATGTTTATCATCCATTTTCTTGGCATTCAGAGAAAACTAGTACAGACAGTAGCCATTGGGAACCATAGCCCAGCCTATTCAGGAATGTGGTAATGTATTGTAAGCCATCTTTCTTTATAATAGTCCCAGAATGAGACTGTTTTGCCTGAGGTTGGGCAAACTAAATGAAAGTTTTCACACTCTCTCACATCTCAGATTCTCCAACTTATCTGTGGTTGCACAAGGTGATAGTCTAGGGAAAAACGGCTTAACTAACAGGAAAGAAAACTAGCTGGAGAACAGAAAGGAATTTAAGAGATTGGGCGTCTAACCTGTGTCTGACGTTGTGCTAAGGTCATTCAACACATTATCTAATTTAGTTCTGATAATAACCTTAAATGAGGTAGGCATTGTTGTAGGAAACTTCTTTTAGGGTCAAAGAAGTTCAATAACTTATAAATGATCACTGTTGCACATTGGTTTCCAGAAGGTAGACTCTGACGTGGAGGTTTACGTTCAGAGAATTTGAAAAGAATATTCTCAGGATCAATACCTGGTGAAGGGAAGAAAACAGTATTGGACATAAGGAGGAGCTGGGCTTCAATACAGTCTCAGTGAGGCCTCCGCTAATCACATGGGGAGTTCTAGAGCTATAATGTCCCTTGAGAGTTGCCTCAAGTTAGGATGAGTGGGCCAGGATTTTACACTCTCACAAAAACCAGTTAACACAGTCTACAACACTAGCAACAGCTGAGGAAAATAAATTCTTCAATCCCAAACAGAGATCTGAGCAACACATCACAGCATCTACTGGAGTCAACCAACCTGGAAGTAACAAAGCCAGAATGTCCGAACACAGCTCTGACACCAAAGTCCATGCATTCTTCCACTGCACAGGCAGTCAGCTGGTTGTGTACCTATATGTTTGCCATTTTACAAAATGATACAAAGGAACATAATTTATAAGCTAGTTCTGGATATATGGCCTTGGTATCTTAACATCGTGAGAATTTTCTAAAATTCATGTAGAAAATTCAATCTTGGCTCTATTACATTTTTTTATGATTAACACCTCTTCTAAGGTTTTCCACAAAAATGTCCTCATTTCTTAAGTAGAGTCAACCAAAATACCAAGTATGATAAAAATTTAAAACATATTCTATCAAAAAAAAAAAAAAAAACATATTCTATCTAGGTGAATTCACTAGGTAACTTCCAAATGCCTCATCACAGAATTCTCTTAGAATTCAGGAATAAGGGCCACCTGGGTGGTTCAGCGGTTGAGCATCTGCCTTTGGCTCAGGGCGTGATCTTGGAGTCCCAGGATGGAGACTCACATCGGGCTCCCTGCATGGAGCCTGCAATTGGATTTAGAACTCCCACGGGAAGATATACAAGAACTCAGACAGCCTTAATGGAATGTAAAAATCTTTTACCTTGATATGAAAGTCTGAAAAGTATAGCTAAAATTTATCAGCCATGTGTTTCAATTTGAAAGTTACATGATCAAAGCAAAGTAAAACCCATGGCAGATACAGCATTTCTCCATTCAACAAATATTTACAGAGGATCTATGGTATGCAAGGATCAGCATTCCATACTCTAAGGACTCTGGTCATGACTTAGCTCTTCCAGAGAAATCTGATTGGCTTTCCAGCTGCATGAGAGTGATAGCTTCTCGCTACCTTGTTTTAGAATATACAACCACTCTATATAACAAGCGAAGTCAAATATCCTTATCAAATATTTTTCTTTATTTTTTTAAAGACTTTATTTATTTATGAGAGACACAGAGAGAAAGAGAGGCAGAGACACAGGCAGAGGGAGAAGCAGGCTCCCTGCAAGGAGCCTGATGTGGGACTCCATCCCAGGACTCCGGGACCATACCCTGACCCAAAGGCAGATGCTCAAACGCTGAGCCACCGAGACATCCCAAATATTTTCCTTTATATTTATATGTACTTAAATATAAGCACATATATAAACCTAATGTACAGCAGTAATCTTTTATAAAGTTATTTAACTTATTTAACCTAAAAAGAAGTTTCCTATTATATATGTAGTTACACACACACACACACACACACACACACACACACACACAGTACTTAGATGGTGTGAAATTCTGCAATGTATGTTTAAGGAAATTAAAAAGACAGGCATTTTTGTTATTTTCTCCCTTTGAAGCCACAAGAAAAAGAGCAAGTTATGTATTCCAAAGTGTACGCTAAAAACGATTATGATTAATGCTATCTGGAAAAAAAACATTAAACTATGTTTTTAATATCCACTTAATAAATGTTTATTTGGGGTCATGTAATAAGTGCTATACATTACTCAGCCTTTGTTAATGGCACTTGTGCATCAAGAATAGCAATTTTATTTTTTTAATATATTTTTAAAGATTTTATTTATTTATTCATGAGACACACACAGAGAGAGAGAGAGAGAGAGAGAGAGAGGCAGAGACACAGGCAGAGGGAGAAGCAGGCTCCATGCAGGGAGCTCGATGTGGGACTTGATCCTGGGACTCCAGGATCACGCCCTGGGCCAAAGGCAGGCGCTAAACTGCTGAGCCACCAGGGATCCCCCTGTACAGTGATTTTAAAACATATTTACATGATATTATGTATTATGTATGCTAGACACAGTTGTCTTTTTCACAAGCTCCCCAGGAGATCCTGACACATGCTCAAATCTGAGAACATGGCTCTAACTCACTATCCATTAGTCCTGTACTAAACAGAAGACTTCTATGGTCCATTGCAATAAATATAAATGTTGCATTTGTCTTTAGAGAACAATAGGCAAAGATCTAAGAATTCTCGGCAGCACAGAGCATCTTTTTGCATTTCCAAGCAATACAGTGCATCAGCTAGAGTAGCAAATTCTGCATAAAAACATTTCAGTTTGAATTTCCATTCTTTGATGTCTTTGCTGTAGCTTCTTAGGAAATCATTTAATTTTCACAATAATTTGTTTCCTCCTCTATAAAAGAGGAGCTTTGCCTGTGGCTCTTTACAGTGACTTCCACCTCCTTAAGCTCTGTGATTCAAAACATCTCAATCAATATGTATATTGTTATCATTTTGGAGATATCTGTATTAACAATTTTTCCATTTCATTATATTTTTTCTTGTTCTCTCTATTTAAAAAATTTTCTTAATATCTTATGTTTTTTAGTTTAATTTTTAAAATTTAAATCCAATTGATTAACACATAATATATTATTAGTTTCAGAGGTAGTTTAATGATTCATCAGTTGCAATATAATTCCTAGTGCTCATTATATCATGTGCCCTCCTTAATGTCCATCACCCATCACCCAATCCCCCTACCCACCTCCTCTCCAGCAACCCTCAGTTTAGTTCCTATAGTTAAAAGTCTCTTATGGTTTGCCCCTCTCTCTGATTTCGTCTTATTTTATTTTTCCCTCCCTTCCCTTATGTTTCCTAATTCCCATCAACAGATGAATGGATAAAGATGATGTGGTATGAGTCTCAAGGAGGCGAGGCAAGATGGTGGAAGAGTAGGGTCCCCAAGTCACCTGTCCCCACCAACTTACCTAGATAACTTGCAAACCATCCTGAAAACCTAATAATTCGGCCTGAGATTTAGAGAGAGACCAGCTGGAATGCTACAGTGAGAAGAGTTCTGCTTCTATCAAGGAAGGAAGACGGAAAAAAATAAAGAAATAAAAAAACATCCAAGGGGGAGGGGACCCCGCGAGGAGCCGGGCTAAGGCCAAGTGGTGAGAGCCCCCAGGACAGGAGAGCCCAGGCCCGGAGAAGCAGGAGCTTTACCAATCTTCCTGGATGTAAAGGCGCTCACAAGGAGCTCGGGCAGGATCCCAGGAGGGGAGGGATTACCTCAGGCTCCCAGGGTCACTAACAGAGGACCTGCGCCCCGGAGGAGAGCACGCTACACCCCCAGGCTGAGCTCCCTTTAGCTCAGCTCAGGTGGCTGCTCAGGCGGCAGCTCGGCACGGAGGGGGCTGAGTGGCCCCGGGAGCAGCCCAGACGGTGTAGGCCCAGGATCCCAGGGTGCCGGAGGACACAGCCCAAAATCTGGCGGTCCCTCAGGACAGGCGGAGGCGGAAGGACCTGCCCACCGGCACCCCCAAGCTGTGCAAATCACTGGCCCCCGCTCTCCGCCCCCGGAGCATCCAGGCCCCTGCGGACTGGGAGCTGCAGCAGTTACTGCTGGAGCTGACTCCAGGGCTGGAGAGCTGGCCGCCGCCACTGCTGTTGTTCCTCCTGGTGTCACCTTGTACCTGGGACTGAGCAGGGCCGCTAGGAAGCGGGGGCCTCACAGGATAAACAGCTCCCACTGAGCCGTACAACTGGCAGGGGGCTGGGCAGCTCCCCAGGTGCACACACCTGAGAATCAGCACAGCAGGCCCCTCCCCCAGAAGACCAGCTGGAAGGACACAGGAAGAGCAAGTTCTTGATAGAGCAGCACTGGAAAGTTCCAAGGAAAGTCTAGGGACTTACAGTATATAGAATCAGAGGATACCCCTCCTAGTTTTTTGTTTTCTGTTTGTTTCCCCCCACCCTTTTTTCTTTCTCTTTTCTCTTTTTTTCCAATACAACTTGTTTTTAGCCACTCTGCACTGAGCAAAATGACTAGAAGGAAAAGCTCACCAAGAAAGAATCAGAAACAGTACTCTCTCCCACAGATTTATAGAATATGGATTATAATTCAATGTCAGAAAGCCAATTCAGAAGCACAATTATAAAGCTACTGGTGGCTCTAGAGTAAAGGATAAAGGATTCAAGAGACTTCATGACTGCAGAATTTAGATCTAATCAGGCCGAAATTAAAAATCAATTAAATGAGATGCAATCCAAACTGGAGGTCCTAACAATGAGGGTTAACGAGGTAGAAGAACGAGTGAGTGACATAGAAGACAGATTGATTGCAAGGAAGGAAGCTGAGGAAAAAAGAGAAAAACAATTAAAAGACCATGAGGATAGGTTAAGGGAAATAAATGACAGCCTCAGAGGGAAAAATCTATGTTTAATTGGTGTTCCAGAGGGCGCCGAAAGGACAGAGGACCAGAAAGTGTATTTGAACAAATCATAGCTGAGAACTTCCCTAACTTGGGGAGGGAAACAGGAATTCAGATCCAGGAGATAGAGAGATCCCCCACCCCAAAATCATAAAAAACGTTCAATACCTCGACATTTAATAGTGAAATTTGCAAATTCCAAAGATAAAGAGAAGATCCTTAAAGCAGCAAGAGACAAGAGATCCCTAACCTTTATGGGGAGAAGTATTAGGTTAACAGCAGACCTCTCCACAGAGACCTGACAGACCAGAAAGGGCTGGCAGGATATATTCAGGGTCCTAAATGAGAAGAACATTCGGCCAAGAATACTTTATCCAGCAAGGCACTCATTCAGAATAGAAGGACAGATAAAGAGCTTGCAAGATAGGCAGAAACTGAAAGAATACGTGACCACCAAACCAGCTCTGCAAGAAATATTAAGGGGGACTCTGTAAAAGCAAGAGGAAGTCCAAGGAAACAATCCATAAAAACGGGGACTGAATAGGTATCATGATGACACTAAATTCATATCTTTCAATAGTAACTCTGAACGTGAATGGGCTTAATGATCCCATCAAAAGATGCAGGGTTTCAGACTGGATAAAAAAGCAAGACCCATCTATTTGCTGTCTACAAGAGACTCATTTTGGTCAGAAGGACACCTAAGCCTGAAAATAAAAGGTTGGATAACCATTTACCATTCAAATGGTCCTCAAAAAAAAAAGCAGGGGTAGCCATCCTTATATCAGATAAATTAAAGTTTATCCCAAAGACTATAGTAAGAGATGAAGAGGGACACTATATCACACTTAAAGGATCTATCCAAAAAGAGGACCTAAAAAATCATTAATATTTATGCCCCGAATGTGGGAGCTGCCAAGTATATCAATCAATTAACAACCAAAGTTAAGATATACTTAGATAATAATACACTTATACTGGGAGACTTCAGCATGGTGCTTCCTACAGTCGATAGATTTTCTAAGCACAACATCTCCAAAGAAACAAGAGGTTTAAATGATACACTGGACCAGATGGATTTCACAGATATTTACAAAACTTTACATCCAAATGCAACTGAATACACATTCTTCTCAAGGGCACATGGAACTTTCTTCAGAATAGACCACATACTGGGCCACAAATCAGGTCTTAACTGATACTAAAAGATTGGGATCATACCCTGCATATTTTCAGACCATAATACTTTGAAGCTAGAACTAAACCACAAGAAGAAGTTTGGAAGGATTTCAATCACGTGAAGGTTAAGGATCATCCTGCTAAAAGATGAAAGGGTCAACCAGGGAATTAGAGAAGAATTGAAAAAATTCATGGAAACTAATGAGAATTAAGATACAACCATTCAAAACCTTTGGGATACAGCAAACGCAGTCCTGAGGGGAAATACATCACAATACAAGCATCCATCCAAAAACTGAAAGGACTCAAATACAAAAGCTAAACTTGCACCTAAAGGTGCTGGAGAAGGAACAGAAAATGAAAGCTTCACCCAGCAGAAGAAGACAATAAAGATTCGAGTAGAACTCAATGAAATAGAGACCAGAAAAACTGGAACAGATCAACAAAACCAGGAGTTGGTTCTTTGAAAGAATTAATAAGATAGATAAACCATTAGCCAGCCTTATTAAAAAGAAGAGAGAAAAGACTCAAATTAATAAAATCATGAATGAGAAAGGAGAGATCACCACCAATACCAAGGAAATACAAATGATTTTAAAAACTTATTATGAGCAGCTTATGCCAATAAATTAGGCATTCTAGAAGAAATGCACACATTTCTGGAAAACCACAAACTACCAAAACTGTAACAGGAAGAAATAGAAAACCTGAACAGGCCAATAACCAGGGAGGAAATTGAAGCAGTCATCAGAAACCTCCCAAGACACAAAAGTCCAGGGCCAGATGGCTTCCCAGGGGAATTCTATCACACGTTTAAAGAAGAAACCATACCTATTCTACTAAAGCTGTTCTGAAAGATAGAAAGAGATGGGGTACTTCCAAACTTGTTCTATGATGCCAGCATCACCTTAATTCCAAAACCAGACAAAGACCCTACCAAAAAGGAGAATTATAGACCAATATCCCTGATGAACACAGATGCAAAAATTCTCAACAAGACACTAGCCAATAGGATCCAACAATACATTAAGAAGATTATTCACCATGACCAAGTGGGATTTATCCCTGGGATGCAAGGCTGGTTCAACACTCGTAAAGCAATCAATGTGATTGATCATATCAACAAGAGAAAAAACAAGAACTATATGATCCTCTCAATAGATGCAGAGAAAGCATTTGAGAAAATACAGCATCCATTCCTAATCAAAACTCTTCAGAGTGTAGGGATGGGGGAACATTCCTCAGCATCTTAAAAGCTATCTACTAAAAGCCCACAGAAAATATCATTCTCAATGGGGAAAACACTGGGAACCTTTCCCCTAAGATCAGGAACACAACAGGGATGTCCAATCTCACCACTGCTATTCAACATAGCATTAGAAGTCCTAGCCTCAGCAATCAGACAACAACAAGAAATAAAAAGCATTCAAATTGGCAAAGAGGAGGTCAAACTCTCCCTCTTCACAGATAACATGGTACTGTACATAGAAAACCCAAAAGACTCCACCCCAAGATTGCTAGAACTCTTACAGCAATTCGGCAGTGTGGCAGGATATAAAATCAATGCCCTGAAATCAGTGGCATTTCTATACACTGAATAGACAATGAGACTGAAGAAAAAGAAATTAAGGAGTCAATCCCATTTACACTTGCACCCAAAAGCATAAGACACCTAGGAATAAACCTAACCAAAGACGTAAAGGATCTATACCCTAAAAACTACAGAACACTTCTGAAAGAAATTGAGGAAGACACAAAGAGATGGAAAAATATTCCATGCTCATGGATTGGAAGCATTAATATTGTGAAAATGTCAATGGTACCCAGGGCAATGTACACATTTAATGCAATCCCTATCAAAATACCATGGACTTTCTTCAGAGAGTTGGAACAAATCATCTTAAGATTTGTGTGGAATCAGAAAAGACCCCGAATAGCCAGGGGAATACTAAAAAAGAAAACCATAGCTGGGGCATCACAATGCCAGATTTCAGGTTGTACTACAAAGCTGTGGTCATGAAGACAGTGTGGTACTGGCACAAAAACAGACACATAGATATCAATGGAATAGAATAGAGAATCCAGAAGTGGACCCTCAACTTTATGGTCAACTAATCATTGACAAAGCAGGAAAGACAATCCACTGGAAAAAAGACAGTCTCTTCAATAAATGGTGCTGGGAAAATTGGACAGCCACGTGCAGAAGAATGAAACTAGACCATTCTCTTACACTAGACACAAAGATAAACTCAAAATGGATAAAAGATCTAAATGTGAGACAAGATTCCATCAAATCCTAGAGGAGAACACAGGCAACAACACCCTTTTTGAACTTGGCCACAGCAACTTCTTGCAAAATACATATATGAAGGCAAGAGAAACAAAAGCAAAAATGAATTACTGGGACTTCATCAAGATAAAAAGCTTCTGCACAGCAAAAGAAACAGTCAACAAAACTAAAAGGCAACCTACAGAATGGGAAAAGATATTTGCAAATGACCTATCAGATAAAGGGCTAGTATCCAAGATCTATAAAGAACTTATTAAACTCAACAGCAAAGAAACAAACAATCCAATCATGAAATGGGCAAAAGACATGAACAGAAATCTCACAGAGGAAGACACAGACATGGCCAACAAGCGCAAGAGAAAATGCTCCCCATCACTTGCCACCAGGGAAATACAAATCAAAACCACAATGAGATACCACCTCACACTAGTAGGAATGGTGAACATTAACAAGACAGGAAAAAACAAATGTTGGAGAGGATGTGGAGAAAGGGGAAGTCTCTTGCACTCTTGGTGGGAATGTGAACTGGTACAGCCACACTGGAAAACTGTGTGGAGGTTCCTCAAAGAGTTAAAAATAGAACTGCTCTACAACCCAGCAATTGCACTGCTGGGGATTTAACCCAAAGATACAGATGCAGTGAAACGCCAGGACACCTGCACCCCGATGTTTATAGCAGCAATGTCCACAATAGCCAAACTGTGGAAGGAGCCTCAGTGTCCATCAAAAGATGAATGGATAACGAAGATGTGGTATATTTATACAATGGATAATTACTCAGCCATTAGAAACGACAAATAACCATCATTTGCTTCTATGTGGATGGAACTGGAGGGTATTATGCTGAGTGAAATAAGTCAATCAGAGAAGGACAAACATTATATGGTCTCATTCATTTGGGGAATATAGAAATTAGTGAAAGGATATAAAGGGAAAGGAGAGAAAATGAGTGAAAATATCAGTGAGGTTGACGGAACATGAGAGACACCTAACTGGGAAATTAACAAGGGGTAGTGGAAAGGGAGGTGGCCGAGTGGTTTGCGGTAACCGGTTGATGGGCACCGAGGGGGGCACTTGGCGGGATGAGCACTGGGTGTTATGCTAAATGTTGGCAAATTGAACTCCAATAAAAAATCTTTTTTAAAAAAGAAGATGTCGTATGTATATACAATGGAATATCATTCAACCATCAAAAATGAAATCTTACCATTTGCAACAATGTAGATGGAAGTAGAGGGTCTTATGCTAAGTGAAATAACTCAGAGAAAGATAATTGTTATATGATTTCACTCATGTGGAAATCTATTTCATTCTATTACTCAATAGCATATCAAAACTGTATCACAATTCAATAATGAGAGTATAACCCAATTAAAAAGTTAGCAAAGAAGATATACAAATGGCCAATAAGCACATGAAAAGATGCTCAACATCATCAGCCATCAGAAATGCAACTCAAACCACAATGATACTACTTCATAGCTTTAGAATTGCTATAATAAAAATTATTGATAATGACAAGTGTAAAGAAGTAGAGAAATCAGAACCCAGATACAGTACTAGTGGGAATGTTAAATAGTGTGACTGCTTTGGAAAACAGTTTGGTGGCTTCTCAAAAAATTAAACATATACTTCCTGTATGACCCAGCAATTCCACTCCTAGATATATATCAAGAGAACTGAAAACATATTTCTATGCAAAGTTATGCATAAACGTTCACAAATAGTCATAGCATTATTCACAATAGTCAGCAAAGTGGAAACAACCCAAACATTTGTCAACGATGAATGGATAAATAAAATGTGGTATATCCATACATAGGAATATTCTTCAACAATAAAAAGGAATGGCATGTGAATGCATGTTATAACATGGATGAACCTCAAAAATATTAAACTAATTGAAAGAAAATTGTCACAAAAGACCACATATTGTATTATTTCATTCATTTGAAATGTTCAAAATAGGCATATCCATAAAAATCAATGGATAGAAGAGTACTTAGATGGCTCATTGGTTAGGCATCCAACTTTGGCTCAGGTCATGCTCTCAGGTTCCTGGGATCAAGCCCCACAATGAGCCCCACATTAGGATCCACACTCAATGGGGAGTCTGCTTTTCCCTTTCCTCTGCCCCTCCCCCCACTTGTACACAAGCAGGCACTCTCTCTCAAGTAAACAAAATCCTTTTAAAAAGTCAATGGATAGAGAAAATAGATTGATGTTTATCTAGAGCTGGAAAGGCTGAGGGAAAGCTGGGGACATGGGACTGTTAAAGGGTGTAGGGTTTCTTTGGGGATGATGGAAATGTTCTGAAATTGATTCTGGTGAGGTTTGCACGGTTCCATGAATAAACTGAATAAACCGAAAACACTTTAAGTGAGTGAATGGTATGTGAATTATATCAATAAATCTGTTACCAGAAAAATAAAAGTATATCAGAAGTTTCTCCTCTGCTCCATTTCTCCTTTGGTCATATCAAATGACCATCAGTGAGATATTAAACTAATGCCTTTATGACTACAGTAGTCTGGAATGAAGTGCCATCCTCCTGTATCTCATTCATTATTTTAATATTCAAGCAATTTGGATACAGTGTAGATCAGCCAATACACAATTCTATGTTACTTTTATTCAAACTTAAATGCTTGACAAAAGGCATTTATCAAAATAAATGCTAGAAGCTGCTCTTTTCTTTCTTTTAAATTATATTGGAAATGACCACCACACATTAATGACGTTTTGAACTGGGCATAAGCAGGACATCCAAAGAAGGAGCAAACATTTCTCAACTTTTTCTTTAATCCTTGAATTCAGTTAGTGTGAATTTTAAAAGTGAATGTGAGGGGTTTGTAAAAAGCAAACTTTATTTCTTCTGAACCTCATTGGCTTTTTATGTCACAGACACATACAAATGGTGCTTTGAAAACTTTTGCTAAATCATGCACATGAAAATAAACAACAGTTTAGGAAGCAAATTCCTAAAGCTTGCAATGATGAGGTTAGTTACAATTATAAATTGGACCTTACAGAGCATGCTGAATAGGCGATTATTTCTTATTTCTTATTTCTGTTCTATTTCCTCAAGTTGAAGGTAGACCAAAAGACCTTCCTTGTGTAAGTCTCCATGGCTAATTTTGCCTTAATTAAATCAGGAATACAAACTTCCTTTCCTAATAGCACAGGGCCAGAAAACATGATTTTCATTATAGAAAGGACTGTGTACAAAAGGACATTTTAGAAATCTGGGCCAAACGGTATTTTAAGACATTCAGAGCTAGTAAGAAATGGTGTTATGTTTAACTGCATGTTACAGTAAAACAAAATCTTTAAGATGTAAGAATATAAATAGTTGATTGTCGCTAGTTAATTATGGCTTAGGCTATCAGACTGATTAAAAAAAATCACATATTTAGAAACTGCTCTTTGTATAATTGTTAGCATTTGAGGGAACGAGGGCCTGCTTTGAGAAGTTGAAATGTATAGATCCTATTTTCATGAAAATGTAAGTGGGCATAAATTTTTGCATATAGCTTCATGAGCATCCCCAAGGCCATTTTAAGATACCAGTTTAAGAATCCAACAAAACTTGGAAAAAAAACCCTAAAGATACCACAACATACCTATGGATATACTGAAAAAAAAGTCTGACAACACCAAATGGCAACAAGGATATGGAAAAACTATAATTCCCATATAATTTGGGAAACTATTTGGCAGTTTCTTAAACAGTTAAACATGTATCTATACTGTGACCCAATAATTCTACTCTAAGGTATTTGCCCAATAGAAGTGAAAACATGTGTCTACAAAAGTCTTGTATAAGACTGTCCTTAGCCTTATACTTCTTAATAGCTAAAAACTGGAAACAACTCTTATGGTCATCAACAGGAATATATATAAATTGTAGCCTATTTATACAATGGAAGCCTATACAGAAAACAATAAAATAATGTGCTATTCATACCCACGATAATATATAGCTAAATTTAAAAAACATTATGCTGAATGAAAGAAGCCAAACACAAGAAAGTATGTAGTTTTAGAACAGGCAAAATGAACATACTTCAGTAGAAATCAACAATGGCTGCTTCTGAAGGGTATGATCTTCTAGAAGGGGGCAAATGGGATCTTTCTGGGATGCTGGAAATGTTCTATATTTTGATATAAGTATGAATTACACAGGTGTATGCATTTGTCAAAATTGGTTGAACTGTATACTTTAGATCTATGTGTTTTGCTTTATATAAAATATATCCCAATAAAACATTTTGCAGAAAACAGAGATAAACTGGGGATCTGTAAGTATCAGTACAAATAAGAGAATTCAGATTTTTATCTACACATTTGAGCAAGTATTAGTATAAGCACTGGCTGAGATGGGGTTGTTTTTTTAAATTGTAGAGAACTTATATTTGAATATGAAGCTGTGGACAACACAGAATAAATGACACCTCAAGAAGAAATATGACTTTGTACTTTTATACAGCTTACTTAGTATTTTCCTACATCTTTTGTTTGACTCTTATGGCATTCTGTGAGGAAGGCAGTATGATCGCCACCCTCCTATTGTGCAGATAAGGAAATTGAGGTTCAGAGACATTGAAGGTTCCACCCAAAGCCACACAGCCCATTTGTGGCAGAGCCAGGACCAGAACCTTTATCTTCTAAAGGAAGTTTTGCACTCATTTTACCTCTATTCTTTAGAGAAGGGGAAATTATAATAGCCAGAGAAACATGTAAGCTTAGATTCCAGAACATGACTATTATTTAGTGAATTAAAAATTAAAAGTGTTTGATACACATCCTTAAGAGCCTCTAGAGCCCTCCTGTATTTGGGTCTCAATAATACCTTGTTCAGGGGATCTCTGGGTGGTCCAGTGGTTTAGTGCCTGCCTTTGGCCTCGGGCGCGATCCTGGAGTCCCAGGATCGAGTTCCATGTCGGGGCTCCATCCTGTGTCTCTGCCTCTCTCTCTCTCTCTCTCTCTCTGTCTGTCTATAATGAATAAATAAATAAATAAAATTAAAAAAAATAATAATACCTTGTTCACTGAAAAAGCATGACTGGATCACATTAACAACACTCTGTGTTAGTTTGAGTTTCTCTGTTACTCAGCACGAAGCTTCATTAGTAATTTAAGGACACATGTAATTGAGAGCACAGGGAAAACCAGGAGAGATCCAGGACATGGAGAGTGGCTCCCCAGATCTTTTTATCCTGCATCAGAAATGTACTCTCTGGCCCAGAGCAATGATAGAGTCTCCAAAGAGATTTGTGGGTTACCTCGCACAGCAAGGAGATTATAGGTAATGAATTATCTCCATTTTATACCCAAATCATTATGTAACTCACATGAAATCCACCAGGGAGCCATGACAATCCATAGACTCTAAATTAGTTTTCCATAAACAATCCTTAATCAGAGTCATTCCTGCTAAGAGCATTCTATAGGTGGGTACTCCCTTCCTAGTCAGTCTCGTTAGTTTTTTTACTAGGAGGCCGATTATCAGCATGTTTATAAGGAGATTACAGCAGATCACTTGCTTTCTTTGTCTCCCAGGAGTGTCCTCCTCCTAATAGGAAAGAAATGAATGATAGGCCAGCTGCTTAATTTCTTCCTCCCCAGGACTGAAATCCAAGTGCTACCCCATGGACCACAATCCAACCCTGCCACACTTTAGTTTTTTGCATCTCTAAGTCACCTCTAAGAACAGCCATCCCAAGGACTGGGTAATTGGGTCATGATGCTGGGGTGATTTAGGGATATGTAAGAGAAGAACAAGTAAACAAAGAAATCAAATATTAAGGTCCATTTACTGAAGGCCCACTACTACAAGTTTAGAATGGAGTATTACCTTGCTGAGCTAAAGCTCAGAGAAGTTAAGTAACTTGCCCAAGGTCACACAAGCGGGGGGACAAAACCAAGATTTATTTTTTTTAAGATTATTTATTTATTTATTTATTTATTCATAGAGACACACACACACACAGAGAGAGAGAGAGAGAGAGAGAGAGAGAGAGAGAATGAGACAGGCAGAGACACAGGCAGAGGGAGAAGAAGGCATCATGCAGAGAGCCTGACGCCGGACTCTATCCAGGGTCTCCAGGATCACACCCTGGGCTGCAGGAGGCGCTAAACCGCTGCGCCACCGGGGCTGCCCCAAAACCAAGATTTAAACACAAACTAGTCTGAGGCCCAATATCAACCTCAAACTGTTCCTCATCCCCTTCTTTACCATGCTTATGATGCTGGAGCTTGCAATCTGCAGACCACATCTTGGTTTTTCCAGCTCTGCCACCATAGGCGTTATAGGAAGACTACAAGGCTGATGGAGGGAGAAAGGATATATATACTTTTACCTGTTTGCTTCCTGTTCCTGAAAGTGTCATCCCAGAAATGTCTCTTCACTTCAATATTAGCCACGTCTCTCTACAGTAGAAGCTGAAGCCAGTGTTTAGTTTCTCTGATACTTATAAAACCAAGCCTCAGAAACACTTTCACCAGCCAGCCTGGGCCTCTTCCTCAAAGCTGTGAGTCCCAGACCCCAAGACCATCTTCTGAGTTTCCAAGCTTTAATAACTCTAACCTCTTCCATCTGTTCCCCCAAACCTAGGGGTGGTAGCTGCATCCTACAATTGCTGCCTGATACCTCTGTGTTTTCTTTTTCCTTTATCAACTATGGAGTTAACAATCCTTTAAATTCCTTTAGTTCAAATAACTGGTATGATGTTGGTCTTCTACCATCCATTCTTGCTCTCCATTCCGCACTCATGTCCTCCATTTGTATCCATATGGCAAAGTGGGTGGGAGCATCCCTCCTCCTTACACACATCCTGCTTATGTTAGCTTTAATTTTATTGGAGATGTAGGGGTCTTAGGAAGGAAACTGAAGTTTATGTAACTAGTGCCCTCTACACCTTTTTGGTCAAGCCCAAGCCACTGAGTATTCTTAATTTGATATAAATATAGTACTTTTTATTATTTTTATTAAAGTATAATTTATGGAAAATGAAGTCATCCCTTCAAAAGGTACAATCTGATGCATCCTGAGACATTATGCTCCTGGAAACCACTGACACCATCAAGATACAGAACATTTCCCTCCCATACCCAAGGTTTCCCCATCCCCTTGTAAGTCCATCCCTATCCTTTACCCAGATAACTAATCAACCAATTTATTTCTGATGCTATAAATTAGTCTGAATTTTCTGAGTTTGTATCAGTGGAATTATATGATATATAGTCCTTTGCATCTAGCTTTTTTCACTCAATGTAATGACTCTGAGATTCATCCATGTTGCATTTCTCAATTGTTGAGTTCTTTTTATTGCTAAGTAAATTCCATTATATGGGTGTCCCATAGCTTGTTCGTCCATTCAAATGTTGATTTACATTTGGGTAATTTCTACTTTGGAGTTATTATGACTAAGGCCACTATGAATATTTACGTATAAATCTTTGTGTAGTAAATACCTGGAAGGGAAGATGTTATTTTTATATTTAGGTGTCACTTACATAAAGTGCACAAATCATAAATGTACAGACTGATAATTTCTTATATACATATGCACCTGTGTAATACCATCCAGATTAAGATTTAGAACATTTTCAAAAAATAAAAAATAAATAATAAAAAAAAAAGATTTAGAACATTTTCAATACACAGGTGCCCCTTCCCCGTCGGCAGACTGCTGCAGAGATCATTACTATTCTAACTTTTATCTCTATTGATTAGTTTTGTTTGGGGACAACATATAAAGGGAATTATAAAGTGTGTATAGTATTCTTTTGTGTGTAGCTTCTCTTGCTCAACAGCTGTCTGAGATTCATTAATGCTGTTGTGCAGGGTTGGAGTCCGTTCATTTTATTGCAGTGCCACGTTGCACTGTATAAGTACACCACATTTACTTATCCTTTCCCCTGTTGATGGATATAGGAGCCGTTCCCAGGTTTCTTTTCTTATAGCTACTAATGGGTATTCTTGTACATAACTTTGGTGAACATATAATATCATTTTTCTTGACCCAGTAATGGGATTGTTGAGTAATGGGGTAGGCTTATGTTTTACTTTTTAGAGTGGGTTTATTTACTTACTTCCCACCAATGTATGACAATTTGAATTACTTCATATTCTCATTAGTACTTGGTATTGAAGGTCTTTTTAATTTTAGTCATTCTGGGAGGTGCACTCATTTGTGTGATGATCTCATTTTGGTTTTAATTTATATTTCCCTGATGAAAAATTATGTTGGGAACTTTTCTTACACTTAATGGTCATTTGAATATACTTTTTGGTGAAGTGTTTGTTCAAGGTTTTTTTTTCCATTTTTAATTACATTGTCTTTCTATTATTGATTTGTAGGAGTTTTTTTTCATGTGCTGGATATAAATCCTTTGAAATACCGTCTTCTAGTCTGTGGCTTGCATTTTCACTTTTCAGTGTTTTTGATGAATATAATTTCTTATTTTAATATAATATAATTTATCAACCTCAGCTTTCATGATAACTGCTATTCATATTCCCTTTACAAAATCTTTACCTATCCCAAGGTCATTTAACATTCATGTAAGGTAATGTACTTATGTGAAATTTCAGGGGTTCAAGGTACAGGGTTCACATATTGTATGATGAGTTTTAGATCCTGTGCCCTAGGAGATGGCACTGACATTCATGCAGGGGAGAGGAGCGGGGGAAACTCACAAAATAAGGAGCTAGGAGAGCAGTTTGGGACAAGAGAATACAGAGCTCAAGAGAAAAGGAAAATCATGAAGGAAGATGGGGATAAGTTAAAAGACACAATGGAAAGAAACAGAGAGGAAGAAAGAAAGAGGGTGAGGAAAACAAAGGACGCCTCACTAGCCTGAGCAAAATGTGCTCTCAGGAATCTGAGGACTCTGGCCAGGAAGGGGGTAGCCATGTGGGCAGATCAAAAGTCCTTCCTCCAGTCCTCCCAAGCCTCTCTTCCCTCCCTTTGTTCAGGCCAGGAAGCACTTACCCTTGAAAAGCATTTTGTTTTAAAAACACTGGATGATTTTGTTATAAGAAATCTCTATTTCCCAAGGACATGCTAAGACATCACTACATTAACATGTACCTGAAGACACATCTAGGTTATGACCAATATCCAGAAATTAACCCTGGCAAAATGTGTAGTACTTATAAATGTGGGTTTTGGGGCCACATAAACCTAGGTGCCATTACTTACTCCTGTTCTTAGACAAGTTAATCAGCTTCTGTGAAGCTTTTTTCACCTATTAAATAAGTATTCACTCATTCATTCATTCATTCATCAAATTATTTACTGAGTACCTGTTATATGTCAGGGACTGTATTAAGCATAGAGAATTTGTATATAAAATGAAAAAATTCTTTACCGTCATGAAGCTTTCCTTCTAACAAGGGAAGCAGACAATAAACAAGATGAAATAGTATAATGTATGATATGATATATAGTGGTAAGTAGGGAGTAGTGGAAAGTGATAGCATTCTGGGTGTATTTTGAAGGTAGTAGCAACATAATTTACTTCTGAACCCAATGTGTAGTATGAAAGAAGTAAGGAATACAAGGAAAAGCTGAGAAGGATACCAGGATTTGTGACCTGAGCAATTGGTGAAGAATGGAGTTAACCATTACCCAGGATGGGGAAAATTGCAGGAGCTCACATCAGGGTACATTACATTTTAGATGCTATTAGACATCCAGAAGGAGATCTCAAGTTGGTAGTTGGATATACAAGTTCAGGGGAGAGGTACAGATTGGAGATATATATTTGGAAGTCATCAATGAATTAATAGTATTGAAAGCCATACAACTGCATGAGATCATCCAAAGAGTGACTGAAAAGAAAGAATATATAAATGTTGTTCCACTCATTTGTTGGTTGTTGGTAACGTCCGTGTGGGGTGTATGTGTATGGGTCTGTGTGTCTGTGTGTGAGACAGAGAGAGAGAGAGGTTTAGTTGGATTAATACTAAGAGTTTTATTTATTGAGCTTTCTGTATGTGCCAGGTGATATGCTAAGGACTTTAGATCCTTTAACTGATTTAATTTTCTAGGAACCAGGTGATAGTGTTTTCTCCACTTCCAAAGTTTTGATACTGAGAAAGTTTTTATTTGCCCAATGTCATAGAATTAGTTAGTAATAAAACTAAGATTTGAACCCAGAACTCATGTTCTTAGCCATATAACTATGGCTTTGAGATCCCTGATTTCAAATGTGCATGTTAATAATCATTATAACTCTTCTACCCAACTAACAGAGCCATTATGAGGACCAAATGAGGTAATGTGTAAAGAAGTGGAACACAGATGACTCCATATTTGTTAGAGAGCATTATCACTATTGCTTCGAAAGGAGCCTGAGTTTTGTGAGTATTATAGAATCAGATCAATGAGTTCTGCTCATGAAATATACACTTCAACTGCACAGAAGTACTGCACTTTAGAGAAATGCTATTCTTTGTGTGAGGTGTTTGACCTTGACTTGGGACTAATATTTCAACTGACTGTTCATAAACTGGAACATAAATTAAAATACGTATGTGCAAAAACAAAAGTAGGACATTCCCACACTGGCAAGAATTAAATCAAAGCTTTGAATTTTTTTTTTATTTACACTATTGGAATTTCTCAACATTGAATAATCCTAGTAAATTTATGGATTAACATGAAAGCATATTAGTTAGGTGAAAAGTATTTGCTTCCCTCATTAGGAAATGTTTAGGAAACATTAGGGAATGTTGCTATACACATTCTCAAAGCTGGAGGAAAGTTGACCCCATACCCCAAATTTTCTGCTTTTTAAGGAGTAAAGAAACAGGTAGACAAAGTATGGGATTTGAAATCAGAAGACCCGCATTCAGTTCTAACACACTGGCAAAACCTTTACATTGCAAATTTTTCAAATGCTCAGCCTAAAATAATTTTCTTCTCTTAACAGTATCAGCCCACAGACAGGGCAATGTGTAAGATTCAAGCAGGAATCCTCTTTGGTCTTGGGTTACTTCACTGACCACCAGCAGAGTTTTGTCAGAAATTTCAGAAACTTTTCAGTCAAAACAATACAGAATGGTAGGGACGCCTGGGTGGCTCAGTGGTTGAGCATCTGCCTTCGGCTCAAGGTGTGATCCCGTGGTACCGAGATCGAGTGTCCCTTCGTGGAATCTGCTTCTCCCTCTGCCTCTGTCTCTCTCTCTCTCTCTCTGTCTCTCATGAATAAATATATAAAATCTTTTAAAAAAAAATACAGTATGGAAAACACAGAGCTGCAATCAACTAAAATCTACTGACCCCTGATTATATGCTAATCTTTGTACTCTATACACTAAGGAGATTAAAAATAAATAAATAAGTGTGGTCCTTGCTCTCTAGCAGCCACAGTCTATGATCAAAACCACATATAGATGAAAAGCAATTTTAAGTAATTATAAACAAAATTTGAACAAAAATAAGCAATATGAGAATGACCATGATTTTTAGTACGTGAAGGGAACTCAAAATGAGGAAAAAGTATTATAAAATGAATTATCATGGAAGAATCCATGGAGACTGATCAGAGGTAGCTATATCCATTTGAAGCATTTTATTTCCAGCAGAGAATTTATTAGTTTCTGCAGCTACAGACATTGGGTGATCTTTAATACTTATTTAACTGCTCTATGACTCAGTTTCCTCATACAGCAAACAGAAAACAACGCTCTTCATTTCTTACATAATTCACAGTGATAGTTGGAAACCACTGAGAAATATCTCATTTTTTATTGCAGATATATTTGAGATAAAATGCAGATAAATTAAACTATATGTCAAGGAAACTTACTTCTACATAATTAAAAGTTGTCACAGTAAGCCAACTTATCTCTGTAGTCTAAACTTAAGGTAGATAAAAATAAAAATCTTATGACAAGGTAGATTCACACAGAATTGTGAATGAAGCTTACAGGTTTTTAAACATTTCAGTCATCATTTTTAATGACCAGGAGTGGGATGTTGAGAAATAAATCAGTAAAGTGCTTCTAGCAAGTGAATAAGTGTTGGGTTTTTTTTTTTTTTTTAAGAATTAAGTTTTGGAAAAATTGGGTCAAAATTAATTAACTCTATTGCTGCCAGGAGCGTCTGAGCTATTTATTTTTCCTGTGTTAACTGGAGAACAAAGATTTCTTTGGTCAATTTGTAAATGAAAGATGTACAAGTAATTCCTCCAACCTAATTCAAACCCTGAGAACAAGCCCAGGAAATCTTTGTCAAATAAATGATCAGTAAACCAATCAATCAATTGTTTAAAAAAAAAAAAGCTTTTATATACTGAAGATGACCCTGCTCTTCTGGGAAGGAATGGTCTGTAATTATCACTATATTTGTCGAGTATTTTTCTGTTCTAAAATTGAAGTTAACAGATGCTAGACATTCATTTTGAGGTAACTACCTGGGTGCCGAGTTGCCAAATAGGACTTGGGGATGTGATATACCCTAAGACCTGTCAATATTCTTAGTTCTGCCCATAAGCTGAGAACTACAGTAATTTCAGGAAAAGAAACAAGAAATTCACCATGAGGTAATAAGTTGCTCCAGCTAAAATAGAATGAGACAAGAAATCTGTGCTGGAGACAGCTGAGAGGCAACCAGAAACTAATAGGCCCCTAGGAATAGGGGTCACCACTAAAGTCCCCTCAAACAGGCTCATGCCCACAGATGAAGAGTAAATAGAATCAAACCTAAAAGCCTGCTGGTGAATATAGTTTAGACAGGCTGGATAGAATGGAAAGAAATAGACTAGAGGTGAGGAAACTACTTCTAGGAGTTACTTCCACCTGTAGCTCAAGGTAAAGGAAAGAGAACTACACCACCAGGCTAAGGCTCAAGGCCCTTCTGTGTGGGGAGGGGGGGTGAGGCCTGTTGTGCAACTTCAAGGAGGCCAGGGCCAGAGAATGCAGCCCCAGGGTCTAAATCCAAGGCAGGTTCCTCCGAAAGGTTCTTAGAGGAATTAAAATGTGTCTCAAGAAGCCAGACACAGTGGTAGCCTGATGGGGGGAAGCCTTGGACAGACACCAATACCCAAAAGCTTACTTGAGAGCTCCTTTCAGCAGCCTCAAATAAACTTCAAACTCAATTTATCACATACAAAGTCTCATGATCGTTTCCTGAAAACCAGTCTTTCACCTTTTATTGCTCCCTAATTCAGCAAATGGCATGCCCATCCCTACAGTCTCCTAGCACAGAAAGCTAGGCCTCCCTTGCCCCCATCCTCCATATCCAAGTCTTCTCAAATCTAGCCTTTTCTCTCCATATCCTGCATGATGTAATTCAAGCCACTCTCATTTTTTGTGTGGATTTAAAAGTAGCCTCCTAAACAATATCCCCTGAATCACTTTTGTCCCCTATAATCCAATTCTCTACCTGTAGCCAGAATGGGCATCTTTTCAAAATGTAAATCTGACCATGTCATACCACTAGTCAAAATGCTGAAAGTCTTCTCATTGCTTTGGGGATAATGAGGGACATTCTTTTAAAAAACATATATATCTTATTTATTTATTTATTTGAGAGAATGAGGGAGAACACAAGCAGAGGGGAGGGGCAGAGGAGTGGGAGAGGGACAAACCGACTCCCTGCTGAGCCCAATACGGGGCTTAATCCCAGGACCTTGAGATCATGACCTGAGCTAAAGTGAAATGCTTAACCAACTGAGCCACCCAGGCACCCTGGGACACCCTTTAATGCAGTCTACAAAGCCCTGAATGCTCTGGCTCCTGCCCACTTCTCCAGCAATCTGGCCATTGCTTCCTTCTTTCAAGCCCTTTGCACTCATGAAGTTCCATATTACCAAAGGGTCTTTTCATCTTGGAATTCCATCTCATTCTTTCAGGTTTTAGCTCAAATGGCTTCTTCCCAGGAAAGGTTTCCTGACTTTCCCAGCCAGGTTAAGGCTCCATTGCCTAGGTTCTCATTTACTAGGAATTCCTCTTATGTAACTCTTCCCACACCTATAAGTTTACATTGACTCACAATTTGTTTTATTACTCCTAGTATTCTCCCTGGACTCTAAATTTTCAGAGTGCAAAGTAAGGTTGTTTTTTCTTACCATGGATCTTAAGCTCCCAGGAAATAGCAAATAGGCCCAGCATTGGTGAAGACCAAATGAATGAATGGCACATAGATGGAAGACAAAAAGAGCCAGAGACCACCTGAGTGTTCATCTTCCTGTTTCTGGTCTCCTTTATGTTGATCAAAAATACTTCTAAAACCAAGCATATTTTGTCACAAATTTCTCGCCTAGCCAAAACTCCTTGGTGAATGAAGATTTGACTCTAGCAGTGAGGTCCTTGGTTATAATTCCACCAAGAGATAAGGCTTTGGGCACTTCCAGCCAGCATCTTTAAATCTTTTTGATAAAATAAAGATTTTTCTTTTTACCTGTAATGTTAGTGCAATTTCAATAGCACGTTATATTTGAGATATGTAGAGTGGGATGCCTGGGTGGCTCAGCGGTTGAGTATCTGCTTTTGGCTCAGGGCATGATCCCAGGATATGGGATCAAGTCCCACATCAGGCTCCCTGCATGGAGTCTGCTTCTCCCTCTGCCTATCTCTGCTTCTCTCTCTCTCTCTGTCTCTCATGAATAAATAAATAAAACCTTTAAAAGAGAGAGAGAGAGAGAGAGAGAGAGAGAGAGATGTGTAGAGTATAAAAATTGTGAAACCTAGGACGATAGATAAATATTCTCATATAAATGTTTATCAAGGTTTAGGTGGTGATATAGCAAGATCCTGAACTCATCTCCTCCTGTTAATACATCAAATCTATAGCTATGTACATAAAAAATTCCTCCCAAAAAACCCTCTAAAAACTGGTGAACAACCCCTTAACATTGGGCAAATGAGATGAAAACCACATTTGGTAGGAGAAGCTGAGATACAATCTCACCATAAACTCTACCTCCATAACCCAAAGGAAACTCAAAACCTGAGGAGTGAAGGGTTTATATGCTACATCAGACACCCCAACTTTTAGACTGGCACCTGAAAGATGAGTCTGCAAACATCTGACTCGATGACCAGCAGGGCTTGTGTCCTTGAGACCCACAAGACTGCGGTGAACCAAGGAACATCTCTTACAGGGCCCTCATGCAGACTCACCCACCCCAGGGCCCTGCTAGAAGCAGCATTTTGCAAAGTGCCCAGACTTCATGTGAAAGACTCATTTCCTAATTTAAAGCATTTGGCAGGGGCCTGATAGGATACTCTCCAGGGTGAGAGAGAGACTGGTAAGAACTATCTTCCTGCCTGCTCTCTGCCTTGCTAAAGCTGACAGACACCATCTTTTTTTCTCCTTTCCCTCAGGGGCCATTTTTATGCTCCATCCGGTGGGCTCCTGTATACTCTTCCTCTGCCTTGTTAAAGCCAGAAGGTGTCATATTTTTTCTTTTTCTTTTTTTTTTCTCATTTTTTTTTTCTTTTCCTTTCCCCCACTTCATTTAGGCAGGTACTATCTTTGGTCTCTCCTCCTAGAGGGCCAGCATCTCCCAGAAGGGAGATTCTATACACAACTGGGTTCCTGGCTTTTATATCTGGTGACTCAATTTTTGCAGCAGCTACACAAGGGACATCCCTTGATTGCCTGGCTCTGGAGGACAGGGGCTTATATTTCTGGGCCCCACAGGGCTTATACTCATGAGTACTAGAGGATGTAACCAATAAGGAAGGAGCTTATAAACAGCTATCCCAGGGCACAGCAAAAGACAATAGACTCAGGAATTCAATCTTTCTGTGAAAGAAGCCAATTAGCTCATCATCATAGCTGCAGCATGAGGGGCAGCTTTTAATTAAACACACATCTAAGAGCTGACTCTAAACCTTTCCTGAGATTCTGAGGTCTCAAGTCACTTATAAAGCTAGTAGGAAAGTTAAAAAAGTAAAAATAGTATAGTAATAATAGTAATAACTTAAAAAAGTAAAAATAACTATGATTAAAGTAATTAGTTAAGGAATACACAAGATAAAAATATGTAAAATGTGACATCAAAAACATAAAATATGGTGGAGGAAGTAAAAATGTTGAGCTTTAGAATAGATCAAACTTGTTATCAAAGGAAGAGAGAGGGATCCCTGGGTGGTGCAGCAGTTTAGCGCCTGCCTTTGGCCCAGGGTGCGATCCTGGAGACCCGGGATCGAATCCCACGTCGGGCTCCCGGTGCATGGAGCCTACTTCTCCCTCTGCCTGTGTCTCTGCCTCTCTCTCTCTCTCTATGTGTGACTATCATAAATAATAATAAAAAAATAAAAAAAAAAACAAAGGAAGATAGACTGCTTATAAACAAGTTTTTATAAGTGAGCCACTCAGTACACAAAGCAAAAACCTATAGTAAATACACAACAGTTAAAGAGAAAGGAATAAAAGCATATCACTAAAGAAAGTCATTAAACTATATATGAAAAGAGTAAGAAAATAAGAAAGGAACAAAGAGAAACAACAAAAACAGCTAGAAAACAAAATGGCAGTAAGCAAATACCTACCAATAATTATTTTGTTTATTTTATTTGAATTCAATTTAATTAATAGTATATTACTAGTTTCAGGGGTAAAATCTAGTGATTCATCAGTTGCATATAACACCCAGTGCTCATTACATCAAGTGCCCTCCTTAATGCCCATCATTCAATTACCATATCCCCACACCTACCTCCCCTCCAGCAACCCTTTCTTTGTTGCCTAGTGTTAAGAGCCTCGTATGCTTTGCCTCCCTCTCTGTTTTTATTTTATTTTTCCTTTCCTTCCCCTATGTTCACCTGTTTTGTTTCTTAAGTTCCACAAATGAGTGAGACCATAAGTATCTATCTTTCTCTTATTTATTTCACTTAGCATCATACCCTCTAGTTCCATCCATGTCATTGCAAATGGCAATATTTCATTCTTTTTGATGGCTGAGTACTATTCCATTGTGTATATATAACACATCTTTATCCATTCATCTGTTGTTGGACATCTGGGCTCTTTCTATAGTTTGGCTATTGTGGACATTGATGCTATAAACATTGGCATGCATGTACCCTTTTTTAATCACCATTTTGTATCCTTTGGATAAATAACTAGTCATGAAATTGCTAGGTCATAGGGTAGTTCTATTTTTGACTTTTTAAGAAACCTCCAGACCACTTTCCAGAGTGGCTGCACCGGTTTGCCTTCACACCAGCAGTGTAAGAAGATTCCCTTTTCTTCACTTCCAACATTTGTTGTTTCCTGAGTTGTTAATTTTACCCATTCTGAGTGGTGTGAAGTGGGATCTCATTATGGTTTTGATTTGTATTTCTCTGATGCTGAGTAATGCTGAGCATTTTTTTATGTGACTGTTGGACATTTGCATGTCTTCTTTGGAGAAATGTTTGTTCATGTCTTCTGCCCATTTCTTGACTGGATTTTTTTGGTTTTGGGTTGTTAAGATTGATAAGTTCTTTATAGATTTTGGATACTAGCCCTTTATCTGATGAGTCATTTGCAAACATCTTCTCCCATTCTATAGGTTGCCTTTTAGTTTTGCTGATTGTTTCCTTTGCTGTGCAAAAGCTTTTTGTCCTAATGACATCCCAATAGTTCATTTATGCTTTTGTTTCCCTTGCTTCTGGAGATGTGGCTAGCAAGAAATAATGGCATCCAAGATCAAAGAGGTTGCTACCTGTTCTCTACCTGACGCTAACTTTTCTTCTTTTTTTCTTTTTTTCCACCTAAGTCTAATTACCTCCCAAAGGCTTTTTTTTTTTTTTTGGACACATGCTTTTTTATTAGTATAGATATCTTAGACAATACTGTAATTTTTAGGAGTTCCACATTATAACATCAACAGTGAATTTCTGACAGAGGCAAAACGGAGCACTATAGTATACAAATAGAAAGCCCACGCTTGATTGAGGACAACAGAAGGTCACTAAAGATGCAAAATTTATTTGAGAAGTTCTTAGGCCACGTCCTAGCCCTCCTCCTCCTCGAACTCCCCCTGTTCGTCGGCCGTGGCGTCCTGGTACTGCTGGTACTTGGACACCAGGTCGTTCATGTTGCTCTCGGCCTCGGTGAACTCCATCTCGTCCATGCCCTCGCCCGGGTACCTGTGCAGGAAGGCCTTGCGCCGGAACATGGCCGTGAACTGCTCCGAGATGCACTTGAACAGCTCCTGGATGGCCGTGCTGTTGCCGATGAAGGTGGCCAACATCTTCAGGCCTCGCGGCGGGATGTCGCACACGGCCATCCTGACGTTGTTGGGGATCCACTGGACGAAGATCCAGCTGCTCTTGTTCTGCACGTTGAGCATCTGCTCGTCCACCTCCTTCATGGCCATGCAGCCGCGGGAGATAGCGGCCACCATCAGGTAGCGATTTTGATGGATGTCTGTCTCACAGTTAGGTCTTTCATCCATTTTTTAGTTTATTTTTTGTGTATGTGAAAGAAAATGGTCCAGTTCGTTCTTCTGCATGTGACTGTCCAGTTTTCTCAACACCAATTTTTTTCCATTGGATATTCTTTCCTGCTTTGTCAAAGATTAGTTGACCATAGAGTTGAAGGTCCATTTCTGGGTTCTCTATTCTGTTCCATTGATCTGTGTGTCTGTTTTTGTGCCAGTACCACACTGTCTTGATGATTACAGCTTTGTAATACAGCTTGAAGTCCAGAATTGTGATGCTTCCATCTTTGGTCTTTCAATATTCCTTTGGCTATTCAGGGTCTTTTCTGGTTCCACACAAATTTTAGAATTGTTTGTTCCAGCTCTGTGAAAAATGCTCATGGTATTTTGACAGGGATTGCATTGAATGTATAGATTTCTTTGGGCACTATATACATTTTAACAATATTTGTTCTTCCAGTTCATGAGCATGGAATGTTTTTCCATTTATTTGTGTCTTCCTCAATTTCTTTCATAAGTAGTCTATAGTTTTCAGAGTACAGATCTTTTACCTTCTAGTAGGTTTATTCCTAGGTATCTTATGGTTTTTGTACAATTGTAAATGGGATTAATTCCTTGATTTATCTTTCTGCTGCTTCATTGTTAGTGTATAGAAATGCAATAGACTTCTGTGCATTGATTTTATATCTTGTGACTTTACTGAATTCCTGTACCAGTTCTAGCAGGTTTTTTGGTGGAGTCTTTCAGGTTTTCTACAGACAGTATCATGTCATCTGCAAAAAGTGAGAGTTTGACTTCTTTGCCAATTTGGATGCCTTTTATTTCTTTTTGTCATCTGATTGCTGAGGCTTAGGCTTCCAGTACTACATTGAACAACAGTGGTGAGAGTGGACATGCCTGTCATGTTCCTCACCTTGGGGGAAAAGCTCTCAGTTTTTTTCCATTGGGGATGATATTTGCTCTGGGTCATTTGTATATGGCTTTTATGATGTTGAAGTATGTTCTCTCTATCTCTACATTGTGCAAAGTTTTTCTCAGGAAAGGATGCTATATTTTGTCAAATGTTTTTTCTGCATCCGTTGAGATCATAGGATTCTTATCGTTTCTTTTATTAATGTGGTATAGCACATTGATTGATTTGCCAATGTTGAACCAGGCCTGTAGCCCAGGAATACATCTCACTTGTTTGTGGTAGATAATCCTTTTAATGTATTGTTGAATCTGATTAGATGGTATCTTGTTGAGAATTTTTGTATCCATGTTCATCAGAGATCTCTAATTCTCCTTTTTGTTGGGACCTTTGTCTGGTTTTGGGATCAAGGTAATGCTTGCCTCACAGAAAGAGTTTGGAAGTTTTCCTTCCATTTCTATTTTTTGGAACAGTTTTAGAAGAATAGGTATTAATTCTTCTTTAAATGTTTGGTAGAACCCATCTGGCCCTGGACTCTTGTTTGTTGGGAGACTTTTTAAAAGATTTTTATTCATTCATGAGAGACATAGAGAGGCAGAGACACAGGCAAAGGGAGAAGCAGGCTCCCTGCGGGGAACCCAGTGCAGGACTTGATCCCAGGACTCTAGGATCATGACCTGAGCTGAAGGCAGACGCTCAACCACTGAGCCACCCCAGACTCCCTGTTGGAAGATTTTTTTTTTTATCACTGACCCAATTTCTTTGCTGATTATGGATCTGTCCACATTTTCTATTTCTTCCTGTTTCAGTTTTGGTAGTTTATATGTTTGTAGGAATACATTCATTTCTTCCAGATTGCCTAATTTGTTGGCATATAACTGCTCAGAATATTCTGTTATAATTATTTATCATTCTTTGGTGTTGGTTGTGATTTCTCCTCTTTCATTCATGATTTTATTTGGGTCCTTTCTCTTTTCTTTTTGATAAATCTGGCTAGGGATTTATCAATCTTGTTAATTCTTTCAAAGAACCATGGGGTAGCTGGGTGATGGGCACTGAGGAGAGCACTTACTGGGATGAGCACTGGGTATTATACTATATGTTAGCAAATTGAATTTAAATAAAAAACAAAAACAAAACAAACAAAAAAACAAAGACCAGTTCCTAGTTGCATTGATCTGTTCTACTGGTTTTTTAATTTCTGTATCATTGATTTCTGCTTTAATCTTTAATATTTCTCTTCTCCTGCTAAATTTAGGCTTTATTTATTGTTCTTTTTTCCAGCTTGTTTAGGTATAAGATTAGATGGTATATTTGAGACTTTTCTTGCTTCTTGAGGAAGGCCTGTATTCCTATCTATCTACTTCCCTTTTAGGACTGCCTTTGCTGCATCCCAAAGGTTTTGAACCATCATGTTTTCATTTTCATTTGCTTGTATTTTTTAAATTCTTCTTCAATTTCCTGGTTGATCCATTCATTCTTTAGTCGGATGGTCTTTTACCTTCATGTATTTGTGTTCCTTCCAAATTTTCTCTTGTTAATTGAGTTCAAGTTTTAAAGCATTGTGGTTTTGCAATATGCATGGTATAATCTCAATCCTTTCATACTGGTTGAGACCTGATTTGTGATCCAGTATGTGATCTATTCTGGAGAATGTTCCATGTACACTTGAGAGGAATGTGTATTCTGCTGTTTTAGGATGAAATGCTCTAAACACATCTGTGAAGTCCACCTGGTCCAAGTGTCATTTAAAGCCCTTGTTTCCTTGTTGATCTTCTGCTTAGGTGATCTGTCCAGTGCTGTGAGTAGGGTCTTAAAGTCCCCTACTATTATTATGTTATTATCAATGAGCTTCTTTAAGTTTGTCATTGACTTATATATTTGGATGCTCCCAAGTTAGGGACATAGATATTTACAATTGTCTCCTTGTTGAATAGACCCCTTTATTATGATTTAGTGTCCTTCTTCATCTTTTTTTTTTAATTTTATTTATTTATTCATGAGAAACACACAGAGAGAGAGAGGCAGAGACACAGGCAGAGTGAGAAGCAGGCTCCATGCAGGGAGCCTGGCGTGGGACTTGAAAGCTGCCCACTTCTTCATCTTTTATTACAATTTTCAGTTTAAAATCTAACTTGTCTGATATAAGGATTACCTCCCCAGTTTTCTTTTGGTGTCCATTAGCATGATAAATGCTTCTCTGCCCTCTCACTTTTCATCTGGAAGTGACCTTGGGACTAAGTCTCATAAGCAGCATATTGATGGATCTTATTTTTTTTTTAATCTATTCTGATACCCTATGTCATTTGATTGGAGCAGTTAGTCCATTTACATTCAGAGTAATTATTGAAAGATATGAATTTAGGGCCATCGTATTACCTGTTGCTGTAAAGTCACTGTTCCTGTAGATTGTTTCTCTTTCTTTCTACTCTTTGTTAGTTTTGGTCTCTCTTTCCACTCAAAGAGTCTCCTTTAATATTTCTTGCAGGTCCTTTAGTTTTTGTCTTGGAAATTTTTTATCTCTCCTTCTAAATGATATTTTGAATAATAGCTTTGCTGGATAAAAGATTTTTGGCTGCATATTTATTGCATTTAGTACAATGAATATAACAAGCCAGTGCTTTCTGCCCTGCCAGGTCTCTGTGGACAGGTCTGCTGCCAGCCTGTATCTATCCTTATAGGTTAAAGACTTCTTCTCCCAAGGTGATTTCAAATTTTCTCTTTATCTTTGCAATTTGCAAGTTTCACTATAATACGTCATGGTGTTGACCTATTTTTGTTGATTTTAAGGGGAGTTCTCTGTTGCCTCTTGGACTTGAATGCCTGTTTCCTTCCCCAGATAGGGAAGTTCTCAGCTATAATTTGTTCAAATTAACATTCTGCCCCTTTTTCTCCCGTACTCTTCTTCTGAGACTCTGATAATATAGATATTATTTTGCTTTATGGAATTGCTGAATTACCTAAGTCTATCTTTGTGATTGCATAGTTTTCTTTCCTTCTTCTTTTCAGCTTCCTTATTTTCCTTAATTTTATCATCTATATTTTGATTCTCTCTTCTGCTTCACTCATCCTTGTTTTAATGGCCTCCATTTGGTACTATAATTGGTTATAGCATTTTTAATTTCAACCTGACTAGATTTTAGGGTTTTTTTTTTTTTTTTGCAGTTGATTTTATCTCTATAGTAAGGGATTCACTAGTGTCTTCTGTTTGTTTTTCAATTAGTATTCTTAGCTCAATTAGTATTATTAGCTCAATTAGTATTCTTGTAATCATTGTTTTAAATTCTAATTCAGACATCTTACTTATATCTATATTTGATCAAATTCCTGGCTGAATACTACCTCCTGCTCTTTCTTTTGGGGTGAATTTCTTCATCTTGTCATTTGGTTAATAAAAGAAAAGAGGAAAAAAAAACCAATAAAAACAAAAGAAACTAGATCCTGGATGTGTTCTGGTCTGCTTATTAAAACAAACTAGATCCCAAAATAAAGAAGGGGGGGAGAAAGGAAGGAAGGATGATATATATATATATATATATATATATATATATATATATATCAGTAAAACAAAAATAAACATATATGAAGTATACATAAAAATTTAAATTAAAAAAGAATTAAAAGAATTGAAAAAATAAGAAAATAACTGAAACAATAATAATAATAAACAAACCAGAGAAGTACAAAGGATGCTAGATACTATTTTTCCCTACAGCTGAAGCTTTGCAGCCCTCTATGGTCAGTAAACTTGGTGCAAGCCAGTTGCTTGTGCTGGTCTTCTGGGGGATGGCCTGTTGTGCTGATTCTCAGGTGGGCTTGTCCTAGTGGAAACCCACCTTCAGGGCACAGGGAGGCAGAGCTTGGTGTAAGCAGCTCCAGACTCCACTAGGTGGCACTGTTTTGCTCCCTAAAGGCTCTCAGCACTGATAGGTGGGATGAATATGGCAGCACCCCACTCTTTTGCCCAGGAGCTGAAAATTCTTGCCCCCCACTCTTCAGAGAGTCCTCATAGAAGAACAACAAATCACTCTTGTCTCCTGGTTTCCATAAGAATCCTGTGTTCACCCTGCTTGTGCCCAAGATTTTTTTTTTATCTCTGACTGAGTTTCAAAATTCCAAATTTTTGGAACTCCTGTGGCATGGGCCCACCCTGTTCCTCCCAGGGAGAATCCCACCATGCTTCTGCCTTTTGCCAGACCCACCCCAGGAAAGAGGTAGAAGGCAGCAGTGCACAGTTTACGGCAACACAGAGCTGGCACCTAGACTGTTCTCTGCCAGCTTCCACACTCCTATGTCTGGGAATGGTGTCACACTTAGGCATCACCCATTCTTCTTGCGACCCAGGGGATCCTCAGATCATGGAGGATTCTGCCCCAGTTTGCCACTTGAGCACCTTTAAGCCAGGCACACCCCACAATGTAGCAGATTTCTAAAAGTGTCCTTAAATAGGCTCCCTCCTGCCACCCTACCCACATCTATATCACACCAGATTCAAGTCTCCACACCCCTACCTTCCAAAAGGTGATCACTTTTCTACTTGTAGACTTGCAGTATTTGTTTTCTCAGACCTCCAATTAATTTCTCGGGTGTTCAAAAATGATTTGATAACTACCTACTTGTATTCAAGGGATGAGACAAACTTAGGACCCCCCACCCACTCCTCTGCCATCTTAACTCCTCAAATAATTACTTTAAATGTAAATATACTTAATTATATGAAAAAAAGATATAAAGTGGACCAAAGGATTTAAAAAAAAAAAAAAACCTACAAGACCAATCTGTGTGCTGCCTATGAGACTCACTTCAGATATAAGGATACACAGACTGGATCCCTGGGTGGCGCAGCGGTTTGGCGCCTGCCTTTGGCCCAGGGCGTGATCCTGGAGACCCGGGATCGAATCCCACATCGGGCTCCCGATGCATGGAGCCTGCTTCTCCCTCTGCCTATGTCTCTGCCTCTCTCTCTCTGTGACTATCATAAATAAATAAAGATTAAAAAAAATGTTTAAAAAAAAATAAGGATACACAGACTGAAAGGTAAGGGGTGGAAAAAGATATTACATGCAAAGGAAAACCAAAACAAAAGCTGGGGTAGCTATTCTTATATCAGACAAATAGTTTTAAAACAAAGACTGTAATAAGGAGACAGAATATCACATAATTATAAAGGGGTCAATACAACATTTGTAAATATTTGTGCACCCGACATAGGAACACCTAAATAGGCAAAGGAAATATTAACAGACTAAAGGGAGAGACAGACATCAATACAATAGTAAGGGACTTTAATACCCCATTCACATCAATGGATAGATCATACTGACCAAAAAAAATCACCCAGAAAACATCAGCTTTAAGTGACACATTAGACCAGATGGACTTAACAAATATAAATAGAACATTCCATCCAAAAACAGCAGACTGCACCTTCTTCTCAAGTGTACATGGAACATTATCCAGGGAAGATCCTTTTATTAGGCTACAAAACAAATCTTAACAAATTTAAAAAGACTGAAATCATATCAAGCATCCTTTCTGACAACAATGGTATAAAAATAGAAATCAATTTCAAGAAGGAAACTGGACAACTCACAAATAGGTGCAGACTAAACAACATGCTATTATTGAACAACCAGTAGGTCAATGAAGAAATCAAAAGTAAAATTAAAAAAATACTATATTGAGACAAACAAAAATGGAAATATAACATCCTAGACTTTAGGATACAGCAAAAGCAGTTCTAGGAGAAAGTTCATACTGATATAGGCTTATCTTAAGAAAAAGAAAAATCCAAATAAACAACCTAAGTTTACACCTAAAGTAAGTAGAAAAAGAAGAAAAAACAATGCCCAAAGTTAATTTAAGGAAAAAGCAAAGACCAGAGCAGAATTGAGACTAAAAAGGCAATAGAAAAGATCAATAAAACCAAGACCTCGTTCTTTAAAAAGATAAACAAAATTGACAAACTTTTAGCTAGACTCATCAAGAAAAAAAGAGACAGGTGAAATAAATAAAATAAAAAATAAAAGGGAAAGTTACGGCTAATACCACAGGAACACAAAGGATCATAAAAGACTATTACAAACATTTATATGCCAACAAATTGGACAACCTAGAAGAAATGGATAAATTCCTAGAAATATACAATCTTTCAGGACTGAATTATGATAGAAATTAAAATAGAAAACCAGAACAGATCAAACTAGTAAGAAGATGGAATCAGTAATTTAAAACTCCCTGCAAACCAAAGTCTAGGACCAGACAGCTTTACAAGTAAATTCTAACAAACATTCAAAGAGGAATTAATACCAATCCTTCTCAAATTCTCCCCCACCAAAAAAAGGAGAGAAAACTTCCAAACTCATTTTGTGAGGCATTACCTTGACACCAAAACAAGACTAGGACACATCAAAAAAGGAGAATTACAGGCCAATATCCCTGGTAAATACGGATGCAAAAATATTCAAGAAAATATTAGTAAACCAAATTCAACAATACCACAAAAGGATCATATACCATGACTAAGTGGAATTTATTCCAGATATGCAAGGATGGTTCAACATCCATAAATCAATTAACATGATACACCACATTAACAACATGAAGGATAAAAATAATACGATAATCTCCATTTTTTATAAAACCTACCAATAAAGTGGGTATAAAGAGAACATATCTCAAATTAATAAAGACCATATATGAAAATCCTGCAGCTAACATCATACTCAAAAGCTGAAAATTTTACCTCCATGATCAGGAACAAGACAAAGATGTCTATTCTTGCCAGTCTTATTCAACATAGTACTAGAAATCCTAGCCAAAGCAATGAGGCAAGAAAAAGAAATTAAAAGGCATCCAAATTGGGAAAGAAGAACTGAAAGTGTTACTATTTGCATATAACATGACTCTATATGTAGAAAACCCTAAAGAATCCACCTAAAAACTATTGGAAGCAATAAATGAATTCAGTACAACTGCAGGATACAAAATTAATGTAGAGCAATCTGTTGCATTTCTATATGCTAATAACAATCCATCAGAAAGAAATTAAAAAACAATCCCACTAATAACTGCATCAGAAAGAATAAAATACTTAAGAATAAATTTAACAGAGGAGGTAAAAGATCTGTACACTCAAAACTGTAAGACATGGACAGAAGAAATTTAAAAAGACATAAATGGGAATATATTCTGTGCCCATAAATCAGAAGAATTAATATTGTTGAATAGTGTCCATATTACTCAAAGCAATCTATAAATTCTATAGTCAAAATTTCAATGGCATTTTTCACACTTTTCACAAAGGCATTTCACAAATTGTAAAATTTGTATGGAACAAAAGACCCCAAATATCCAAAGCAATCTTGAGGGAAAAGAAAGAACAAATCTGAAAAAATAACAAAGGTATTATGATTCCTGATTTCAAAGTGTATTACAAAGCTGTAGTAATCAAAACAGTATGGTACTCACATAAAACATTCACAAAGATCAACTGAATGGAATAAAGAACCCAGAAATAAACCCATGCATCTATAGTCAATTAATTTAAGACAAAGGAGCCAAGAATATACAATGGGGAAAAGAGAGTCTCTTCAACAAATGATGTTGGGAAAACTGGACAGCTACATGTGAAAGAATGAAACTGGATCACTTTCTTATATCATAAGAATATCATATCATAAAAAAAAACCTCAAAAGGTGTTAAAGACCTAAATGTGATGTCTTTGGCCTATTTTGTGATTGGATTGCTTGTTTCTTTGCTGTTGAGTTAATAATTCTTTATAGATCTTGGATACTAGTCCTTTATCTGATAGGTCATTTCCAAATATCTTCTCCCATTCTGTGGGTTGTCTTTTAGTTTTGTGGACTGTTTCCACTGATGTGCTAAAGCTTCCTATCTTGATGAAGTCCCAATAGTTCATTTTTGTTTTTTTTCTCTTGCCTTCATGAATGTATCTTTCAAGAAGGTACTGTGGCCAAGTTAAAAAAAGGGTGTTGCCTGTGTTCTCCTCTAGGATTTTGATGGAATCTTGTCACACATTAAGATCTTTCATCCATTTTGAGTTTATCTTTGTGTATGGTGTGAGAGAATGGTCTAGTTTCATTCTTCTGCACGTGGATGTCCAATTTTCCCAACACCATTTATTGAAGAGACTGTCTTTTTCCCAGTGGATAGTCTTTCCTCCTTTGTCAAATATTAGTTGACCATAAAGTTGAGGGTCCACTTCTGGATTCTCTATTCTGTTCCATTGATATCTATGTGTCTGTTTTTGTGCCAGTACCACACTGTCTTGACGACCACAGCTTTGTAGTACAACCTGAAATCTGGCATTGTGATGCCCCCAGCTATGGTTTTCTTTTTTAATATTCCCCTGGCTATTCGGAGTCTTTTTCTGATTCCACACAAATCTTAAGATGATTTGTTCCAACTCTCTGAAGAAAGTCCATGGTATTTTGATAGGGACTGCATTAAATGTGTACATTGCCCTGGGTACCATTGACATTTTCACAATATTAATGCTTCCAATCCATGAGCATGGAATATTTTTCCATCTCTTTGTGTCTTCCTCAATTTCTTTCAGAAGTGTTCTGTAGTTTTTAGGGTATAGATCCTTTACCTCTTTGGTTAGGTTTATTCCTAGGTGTCTTATGCTTTTGGGTGCAAGTGTAAATGGGATTGACTCCTTACTTTCTCTTTCTTCAGTCTCATTGTCAGTGTAGAAATGCCACTGATTTCTGGGCATTGATTTTGTATCCTGCCACACTGCTGAATTGCTGTAGGAGTTCTAGCAATCTTGGGGTGGAGTCTTTTGGGTTTTCTATGTAGAGTATCATGTCATCTGTGAAGAGGGAGAGTTCGACCTCTTCTTTGCCAATTTGAATGCCTTTTATTTCTTGTTGTTGCCTGATTGCTGAAGCTAGGACTTCTAATGCTATGTTGAATAGCAGTGGTGAGAGTGGACATCCCTGTTGTGTTCCTGATCTTAGGGGAAAGGTTCCCAGTGTTTTCCCCATTGAGAATGATATTTTCTGTGGGCTTTTAGTAGATGGCTTTTAAGATGCTGAGGAATGTTCCCCCATCCTTACACTCTGAAGAGTTTTGATCAGGAACGGATGCTGTATTTTGTCAAATGCTTTCTCTGCATCTACTGAGAGGATCATATGGTTCTTGTTTTTTCTCTTGTTGATATGATCAATCACATTGATTGCTTTATGAGTGTTGAACCAGCCTTGCATCCCAGGGATAAATCCCACTTGGTCATGGTGAACAATCTTCTTAATGTATTGTTGGATCCTATTGGCTAGTGTCTTGTTGAGAATTTTTGCATCTGTGTTCATCAGGGATATTGGTCTATAATTCTCCTTTTTGGTGGGGTCTTTGTCTAGTTTTGGAATTAAGGTGATACTGGCCTCGTAGAACAAGTTTGGAAGTATTCCATCTCTTCCTATCTTTCCAAACAGCTTTAGTAGAATAGGTATGGTTTCCTCTTTAAACGTTTGATAGAATTCCCCTGGGAAGCCATCTGGCCCTGGACTTTTGTGTCTTGGGAGGTTTCTGATGACTGCTGCAATTTCCTCCCTGGTTATTGGCCTGTTCAGGTTTTCTATTTCTTCCTGTTCCAGTTTTGGTAGTTTGTGGTTTTCCAGAAATGCATCCATTTCTTCTAGATTGCCTAATTTATTGGCGTATAGCTGCTCATAATATGTTTTTAAAATCGTTTGTATTTCCTTGGTGTTGGTAGTGATCTCTCCTTTCTCATTCATGATTTTATTAATTTGAGTCTTTTCTCTCTTCTTTTTAGTAAGGCTGGCTAATGGTTTATCTATCTTATTAATTCTTTCAAAGAACCAACTCCTGGTTTTGTTGATGTGTTCCACAGTTCTTCTGGTCTCTATTTCATTGAGTTCTGGTCGAATCTTTATTAACTCTCTTCTGCTGGGTGTAGGATCTATTTGCTGTTTTTACTCCAGCTCCTTTAGGTGCAAGGTTAGCTTTTGTACTTGAGTTCTTTCCAGTTTTTGGATGGATGCTTGTATTGTGATGTATTTCTCCCTCAGGACTGTGTTTGCTGCATCCCAAAGATTTTGAATGGTTGTATCTTCGTTCTCATTAGTTTCCATGAATCTTTTTAATTCTTCTCTAATTTCTTGGTTGGCCCTTTCATTTTTAGCAGGATGGTCCTTAACCTCCACGTGTTTGAAATCCTTCCAAGGGGGATCCCTGGGTGGCGCAGCGGTTTGGCGCCTGCCTTTGGCCCAGGGCGTGATCCTGGAGACCCGGGATCGAATCCCACGTCGGGCTCCCGGTGGATGGAGCCTGCTTCTCCCTCTGCCTGTGTCTCTGCCTCTCTCTCTCTCTCTCTCTCTGTTTGACTATCATAAATAAATAAATAAAAATTAAAAAAAAAAAAAAAGAAATCCTTCCAAACACCTTCTTTTGATTCAGAAATCTCACAGAGGAAGACATAACCATGGCCAGCAAGCACATGAGAAAATGCTCCGCATCAGTTGCCATCAAGGAAATACAAATCAAAACCACAATGAGATACCACCTCACACCAGTGAGAATGGTGAAAATGAACAAAACAGGAAACAACAAATGTTGGAGAAGATGTGGAGAAAAGAGAACCCTCTTGCACTGTTGGTGGGAATGTGAACAGGTACACCCACTCTGGAAAACTGTGTGGAGGTTCCTCAAAGAGTTAAAAATAGATCTTCCCTACAACCCAGCAATTGCACTGCTGGAGATTTACCCCATGGCAAGATATCTTTTTAGTGTCTCAGTAATATTCCATTGTGTATTTATACCACCTCTAAAAATAATATTTTAAAAATAGTGTTTATCATTTTAGGCTAGGTATAAAAAAGAAAATTTTAAAGACCTCATGAGATAATCTAGAAGAATCATTGTTAGAAAAAAAATTTTCAATTTTTGTTAAAGATTTTTTTTTTAAGTAATCTCTAGACCCAATGTGGGGCTCAAACTTTCAACCCTGAGATCAAGAGTTGCATGCTCCATGGACTGAGCCAGTCAAGCACCCCAGAAAAAGAATTTTTAAACCATATATAATATCTAACATATAAAAAAAATATCTAACATATATTTTCTGCTGAAGAAGAAACTTTCCTTCAAAGGTTTCCATCTTAAAAATTCATAAAAAATAGAAAAGTATAGAATCAAGTTTTAGTTGCTTTAATTGACCTCCATTCACATGTTTCAGGCGAAGACCATCTACACTTCTTCTAATGGAAGTTCCCACATTTAATATTTCATTTTCAAATAATCGAAATTAGATATTTATAATATGATTCCATACTACTTCAGTTCTAAAGCCAGTGTGTTTAGTGAAGTCTGCTCATTAAATGTTTTCAGAAACTCCAAGAGGTTTTGTTCTAAAGCACCAAACCTAATGAAAAATAAACAAGCTTTTATAGGCAAAACACAAACATAAACACACATCCTCACAGTTTTACTATATCATTAATAATATTAACATGATTCATTTACTGAGTGTTTATTATGTGTCAGACCTGTGCTTAACACTTCTTGGATATTATCTCCTACCACCCACTACAATTTCATAAAATGGACTGTATTTCTTTTTTTATTATTATTATTGGAGTTCAATTTGCCAGCATTTAGCATAACACCCAGTGCTCATCCCAAGTGCCCCCCTCAGTGCCCGTCACCCAGTCACCCCAACCCTCCACCCACCTCCCCTTCCACTACCCCTTGTTCATTTCCCAGAGTTACGTGTCTCTCATGTTTTGTCACCCTCACTGATATTTTCACTCATTTTTTCTCCTTTCCCTTTATTCCCTTTAACTAATTTTTATATTCCCCAAATGAATGAGACCATATAATGTTTGTCCTTTCCCAATTGACTTATTTCACTCAGCATAATATTTTCCAGGTCCCTCCACGTAAATGCAAATAGTGGGTATGTGTCATTTGTAATGGCTGAGTAATATTCCATTGTATACATATACCACATCTTCTTTATCCATTCATCTTTCGATGGACACCGAGGCTCCTTCCACAGTTTGGCTATTGTGGACATTGCTGCTATAAACATCAGGGTGCAGGTTGGACTATATTTCTGTTCTCATTTTATTAGCCTTTTTATAATACTTAAAAAATAAGATTTTAAAAGGTTTAAACAAATTGCTCAATGTCATATCCATTATGGGTAATAGTAATAACCTTGGTTAAATAAAACATTATAATGGAAATAGAACAATTACTACATGAATAAAACAAATTGTTGACAATTGATTGATTTTAACAGAGTTGAGGGTTTGGTTTTACCATACCTACATATGCATGGTGACCTAAAACACCAAGGACTCAAAGAAGTATATAACTATAAAACAAACAAGATGTTCACTAACACATCATCCTTTCCATTCCAAATAAAGATTTCTGTTTCTCTCACTTATATAATTATAATTCAAAAGCTCAAAAAATAATCCTGTAGAAAATATCAATTAATAGTTTGCCATGAATAAACATTGACGTGGTCTGTGATTAATGTTCAAGAAATGAATAGAGTTGTACCCAATGAAGTGGTCTTTCCTGGTTGCTGAGTTTCAAGGAGCAGAAATCTGAAGTTCAAAACGAACGGACATAATCATCAGGAAATTGAGTGACAGTCACCCCTCTGAATGATCATTGTCATCCTGTTTGTGTTTCTATTTCTTACTGGAGTTTTATTGAAATTCTTAAACAGGGGATCCCTGGGTGGCTCAGCGGTTTAGTGCCTACCTTCAGCTCAGGGTATGATCTCGGAGTCCGGGAATCAAGTCCCTCATTAGGCTTCCTGCATGGAGCCTGCTTCTACCTCTACCTATGTCTCTGTCTCTCTCTCTGTGTGTCTCTCATGCATAAATAAATAATCTTAATAAATTAATAAATAAATAAATAAATAAATAAATAAATAAATAAATAAATAAATTCTTAAGCAGTCTTACATTTGGATATTTTGTCTTTTCTTGCTTAAGAAGAAGCTCATTCAGGGGTAAAAATTTCAAAGTAATTACCAGGTAGTGGTCACATTATTTTAGTATTTGCCAGGGACTATCTTTATCCGTATAGAACATATGTGTTCTCAGTCCACTCTACCACTCTATGCCAGCAAGACCCTTGATGCTGCTCTTGACACAGTCAACATCAATCTTCTCTTTAAGCACCATAGAGCATAGTACCAAAAAATAATTCTGCAGCATCGACTTTCCTGGCCTGAGTGAGACACATGTCAAGTTAATATCAAAGCTCGTTAGAATAGGATCTGCATTTCTTCTCTCTAATCATTAGTTAAGCGATCCTGTTTCTGATTTTATAATTCTCTTTTGGGAGTTGTGGTGTGTACTTCAAAATCTCCTAAGCGCTGTTGGAATATTTCTTTTTGACCTAGAAAGGGGAAGCTATAATAGATTCCCTGCTGAGTTAAATCCCCAAAAAAGAACTGCTTGGTCAAAGCAGTTATTTAACAACATCTCTATTTCCATTTTCATTAAGAAAAATGTGACAAAATGAAAACACCACGTTTTACCTTTGCCCAGGGCCTCTACAGATGGAACTCTTTCTTAGCATTAGGGCAGAGAGGGAGCTCTGGACTTGGCACCAGAAACAGAATTCTAGTTGTCCAGCACTCTGCCATCAGCCTCGTAGCCTGCTAAGAAACTCCAACCTCTCCGTCCATAGCCAAGCTTATTCACCTCCAAAATGGGCTCACAGTGAAAAAGCCCAAACTAATTCATTTATATCAGCTGCAAGTCACTTGCCCAAGTTTTTTTTTTTTTTTTTTAAGATTTTATTTATTTATTCATGAGAGACACAGAGAGAGAGAGAGGTAGACATAGGCAGAGGGAGAAGCAGGCTCCCTGCAGAAAGCCTGATGTGGGACTCTACCCCAGGACTCCAGGATCATGCCCGAGCCAAAGGCAGACGCTCAACCGCTGAGCCACCCAGGCATCCCTGGCCCAAGTTTTCAAAACACAAACAATAGACACCTGATTCAATAAACCAGAAAAGTAACTACCAGTATTGGCACTGTAGTTTATTCTGGGAGAATCTAATTAGAATACTTTGATGCTCTGTAAAAGAGTATGACAGGAAAAAATGGGCAACTTTGCTAAGCTGGGCTCACTGAATTAAATATATTGACTGTACTTTAAAAATTCCATATTCAATATCTTACTTCCCAATTCATTTTCAGAAAGATTCTCAAAAAGCTTCAGACTCGCTTATCTTCCAATATGTCCAAATAGACACTCACGTGCACATGAAATATGTTTGCAGGGGAACTAACTAAATTAATAGCATCTAGTTGGGTGCGTTTTTTACTGATAGCTACTAGAACTATATTTTGTCCACACAACAGTCCATCTAACTTAAAATAAATCCAGATAATAACAGGCTTTCCACAGAGCCTACAGAAAGGGCTTCATTTCACAAAGGTCAGCAGATCAGTTCCATTCGTCACGCTCTGCAGTAGTTAACAAGAGTCTAGATAGCATGTTTATCACTGTAACACTAGAATGTTGTTTTTTTTAATTCATCATTTCAACTACTTAGTTTGCCATAACAAAGCACTGGCTTAAAATGCAGCATTGAGCTTTCCTTCTGATTTAAAAGCTGTATGCCTCTCTGACAGTTCTGAGCAATGCTTTTTATGGCTTTGTTTACCTTGTTCTAAAATGAAATGACAATTCATTTTTCACAAATAAGCTGAAGAGTCTTTACAGCAGATATTTTTTCCTCTGAAGTAAATTTAAAAGAGGTTTTCAGATGTATACATTTTTTCTTAGTAGCAAATGGAAAATACTTCCAAAAATTTTGCTTTCTGACATCTGGGAGAAAGCCTTATAAAGCAGAATCCATTCTATAACCAAATGGCAAACTCTCTGAAAGTTATAATTTGCACCTCTTTTTTTAAGCTGGCTCTACACCCAACATGGGGCTTGAACTCATGACCCCAAGATCAAGAGTCACATGCTCTTACCAACTGAACCTGTCAGGCACCCCTTTGCATCTCTTTTTATTTTTATTATTTTTTAAAGATTGTATTTATTTATTTATTCATGAGAGACAGACAGAGAGAGAGAGAGAGAGAGAGGCAGAGACACAGGTACAGGGAGAAGCAGGCTCCATGCAGGGAGCCTGACATGGGACTCGATCCTGGGTCTCCAGGATCATGCCCTGGGCTGAAGGTGGCACTAAACCGCTGAGCCACCTGGGCTGCCCTGCATCTCTTTTTAAACACACAGTTTTACACATGCTAGGGTTTGGTAGTTTCTTTCCTATTATATTAGAAATAATAGAGCCATTGCTTTAGAACAAGAAAGAAAGTGGCTCTTGGACATATGGATCTTAGACTAAAAAGTATAAATTTTGAAATGTCCTTCTGTTTTTTCATTTTGAGGTAGCTATGCTTTTTAAAATTTACTTCTAACTTTCTTTACTCAGCATAGGGCTATGGAAAAAATCCAGAGTAGAAGCAAAAGATTTCAAGTCTTATTTATTTCTGGGCTCTAGCATTAGTTTTTAGGAAATATTAGTTCTTCAGAAAATATTAAAACTCCGTGGGTCTCAGTTCTCAAAATAAATAAAGCCAGACAAGAGAGTCTTCCAATCTTCAAAGTCTACAACTCCATGAGACTATTATTTCATAATTTAAAGGAGGCAATTGGATATACATAAGATAGTTTGAGTCCATAATGAATATCAATGAATTCTGGTATTACCTACCACAGGAATAGCTGCTCATGATAAGATTTCAGAAAGCAAAGATGCAGAAACAAAGCATGTTTAGAATGATTCCTCTTCATTAATTAAGGCTTTTCTTTCTTTAGGAATTTTCCTAGGGTATTACATACAATGGCATTTGAATCTGCTTCCAATGATACATCTTTCCTTTTAGGGAACTGCTTATCTTCAATACGATAAATTTACTTTTGTCATAAAAGTGAAATGATACATGCATTTTATGACATTTTTATCTCTTACAAATATTTAAAGAAAAGAAAATGGGTCTCTACCTAGCACACAATATGTAAACTAAAATAGCTTATAGGCATAACACTTTGTATTTAATTATCCTATACTATCATCCAGAGCTCACATAAATTTTTAATATTAATCCACAGGTATATAGTATTAGCTATATTTTATACATAAGGAAACAAGCAGAGGATAAACATGAGACCTACTCATAAATACATAGTAATCTCTGAGCATGTCAAATGTAAAAGCCCGTACTTTGCCATCCCAGTGAAAGCCATTATGCTTAACTCACTACTACTACCTTCCCTCTGCCTCTTAAATTTTTTAATTGGTATATTCCCAAATATCTTTATAGTACTGACAAAAACTTTGGCTACAATCACTAACAACATTAGAAATCATAAGCAAATACTCACAATAATATGAGCATACAGTAAAATAAAACAAGAGACTAATATTACCTTTAATATATACATTCCTGGAACAAACTGATAGGAAATAAAGGTAGGAGTTCTCTAGGTAAGTCATTAATAAGTGAGCATAGAATATGAATTGGATATTTAAAAATAAGGGAAAAATTAATAAATCTATTTTATTTTTTTTAATTTTTATTTATTTATGATAGTCACACAGAGAGAGAGAGAGAGAGAGGCAGAGGGAGAAGCAGGCTCCATGCACCGGGAGCCTGACGTGGGATTCGATCCCAGGTCTCCAGGATCACGCCCCGGGCCAAAGGCAGGCGCTAAACCGCTGCGCCACCCAGAGATCCCAATAAATCTATTTTAAAAGTCCAAACTCATTTAAAGAGCACAATTATTACAATGAGCACTGAGTAATGTATAGAATTGACGAATCACTATATTGTACACCTGAAACTAATATAACACTGTATGCTAACTATACTGGAATTAAAATTTTAAAAATTTCAAAAAGTTCAAACTCATTAATAATGAAAGGTATACAAATTGACATTGCAAGACCTACCTTCCTTAACATGTCAAAAGAAAAGATTTACAGAGGGCTAGTACTCAATGAGAGGGATATGGTGAGATAGCTATTCTCATATATTGCTGGAGGGAATTTAAATCATCACATTCTTTCCTGGAAAGCAATTTGGGAATATGATGTGTATTAAGAATCTTAAAGATGTTCCATCCTGTTGGGCCCAGTAATTCCCCTTTTAGTAACGTACCCAAAAAAGATTATCGAAATGCACATAGATATGCCAAAAAAGCCCATTTTCATTACAATTATTTATAACAAAAAATAAAGGAGAACAACTTAGATGTCTAAAAATAAATCATTAAATAAACTATGACCCATAGGACAGAAAATTATATGGCCCCTAACATTTTTCATAAAATATTTTCAGGGCAGCCCCGGTGGTGCAGCGGTTTAGCGCCGCCTGCAGCCCAGGGTGTGATCCTGGAGACCCGGGATCGAGTCCCATATCGGGCTTCCTGCATGGAGCCTGCTTCTCCCTCTGCCTGTGTCTCTGCCTCTTTCCTTGCTCTCTCTGAATGAATGAATAAATAAATCTTTAAAAAAAAATAAAATAAAATATTTTCAGTGACATAGGAAAAGGTTAATGAAATACTGGGGGCAAGTTGAAAGAGTGTATACACAGTGTGACCTCAAATATGTTAATATTTAAGATAGATCATAGACTGCAACATAAAAATAAAACCATAAGCCTTTCAAAGATACATAGGAGAATATTTTCATAACCTGAGACTAGACAAAGATTTCTTAGGCAGAATACAGAAAGTGATAACCATAGAAGAAAATTTTGTGAATTCTACCTCAAAATTTTGTAAAAAAATAAAATTATAAATCAGGGGTTGGTGAATGGGTAGAGGAATCAATAGAACAAAAATTATAGAAAAATAATAATTAGAATGTTGAACATTTTTGAACTTTGGTGATTGGTTCATGAGATTCATTACAGTGCAAAAATAAATCATTCTGTTTACTTTGTATATGTTTTAAATTTTTATAATAAAAAATCTAATAAGCAAAGGAAAATGACATGTGTCAAAGGAACATACTTATAGAGATGACGATTCTGTGACATTCTCCTGAATTGAGCTCCATTTTAGCTATGCTTGCATAATGTTTCTTGGGCAGGTCATCTAGGCTTGATTTACTCATCCAGAAGATGCATTCATTATATAGACTTACCGAGAGCATTCACTGGTTACAAGACATTAGACACTATGGTGGGTTTAGCTGACATTATCACTAAAGTTTTATTCAGCATTTAAATTCTATAACCATTTTATATCACAAATGCAGGTCATCCTCCCTTTGCTATATATAATTCTCATTACTTCTAACCTTTATATCTTGTGTTTAGTGTTCCCACTTGTAGAAATGAGATTCAATAGGCCAGGGCAGCAGTCATCTTTCAGCAGATTTATTTTCTACTAAAGTCTTTTGGTCCGGTGAGTTTTCTAGGAGACTAATATGTTCAAGAAAATAGATGACAATATGGTGACTTTTATGAAAGGACTGGACTCTACCTGAAGGAATTAAAATAAAATTCTTGTATAAATAAGCAAAAATCACTAAATGAATAATTACAAAAATTAAGCATGATTCTAAAGGCAGATTAAATTCAGTATATGTGAAGATTAGTGAAAGTGAAGATAGTTTAGTATAAAATATCCAGACTGAAATACAGGAAGAATTTAAAAATGGAAAAGGCAGAAAACAGATAAGATACATATAAGATGACATCAAAAGGTCAAATACATATTTAATCAAAGAACCATAATAATAAGAAAGATTTGGTAAAAACAATATTTGTGGGGGGGTTTGTTTTATTTTTTAAACAATATTTGAATCAAAGAATGGCTGAGAACTTGTAAAAATGATCAACATCAAGATTTAGGCTCAAGAAACTGTAAAAATCCCAAGCAGTGTGGAAAACAAACCCAAACAAAGAAAAACTTCAACTCTTGTTTTAGCTCAAGTCGTGATCTCAGGGTTGTGAGATCAAGCCCTGCATCAGGCTTGAGATTCTCTCTCCCTCTCCCTCTGCCCCTACTTCTTGCACTTTCCTTCTCTCTCAAATAAATAAATCTTTTTTAAAGACTCATAGCAAATTGTTTAAAATGAAAAATAAAGAGAAAATTAAAAATCAGCCATGTGGGGCAGACACAGGTGGATGCTATCTTCAAGGGCTCAGCTGCAGTGAGACTTACAGTTGACTACCAAACATACACAGTAAATGTAGAAATCAGTGGAATAACACATTTTAAGATGCTGAAAGAAGAGGCTGCCAGCCTACAATCCTATAAATATCATATACTCAATAAACTATATAATTCAATAAAAATACCCTTCAAAAAAGAAAATGAAATAAAGATGTTTTAAGACAAACAAAAATGGAGAAAATTTGTCACCAGCAGACTTTCCGTAAAAGAAAATACAAAGGGAATTTTTCAAGTGACCTCAGATGGAAGCAGAGAATGTACCAAGAAATGAAGAGCAACAGAAAAGGTAAAAGTGGCATAAATATGAATAAATATCCACAATAGAAAAATAATTACATCATAGGATTTTAAAAATATATAAAAATAAAAAATAAAATGCACAACAGAAACATAAAAGTTGAAGGAGAACAAACGAAGTTTAAGTTTTTAAATAATTGCATTATCTGAGAAGTGCTAAAAGTTCTAATTCATGATAAACTCTAATAAACCAAGGGTACATAGTGAAACGTTTATTTTTATTTTTTTTTAATTTTTATTTATTTATGATAGTCACACAGAGAGAGAGAGAGGCAGAGACACAGCAGAGGGAGAAGCAGGCTCCATGCACCGGGAGCCCAATGTGGGATTCAATCCCGGGTCTCCAGGATCACACCCTGGGCCAAAGGCAGGCGCTAAACCGCTGCGCCACCCAGGGATCCCTATACTGAAATGTTTAGAGCAACCACTGAACGATTGATATATACACGTACACTTAAAAAGCTCATATGGAGAGACGGAATAAGCTTAAAATACCTCATTAATCTAAATGAAGACAAGACAGGTATATATTTCCACCTTTTGAATAGAAGTAGAACTCCACAATCTGGAGATAGATAGAGGTCTTTGGCTTATTTTGATGGGGAAAAAGAGAGAGAGAGAGAGAGAGAGAGAGAGAAACACTTTTAATTAAGTCATGAGTACTGATAAAAAAAATACTGTTAATTTTGTATTTGGCTTCTGAAATTACTGTGTTTAAATCTATGAAGTTACCCAAGATAAAGAAAAATTACCCAGGATAGAAACTTTGTGATAGGGTTCAATAATGTATAGAAATTACTTCCACAGAAAGAAAAGTAATTTCAAAAACACAGGTAGTTCTGGGGAAGCCAATTTACTCTAAGAGGCTGAAACATTCAGCATAATTTAATGCAGAAGGAAGAGTGACAAAAATCACTTTTTAGGAGATGATGGGAAACCTGAAATTTTATCGAAAGATCTAATTTACTCGAAGGATGTTTGTTCATAATCCAAGAAAACAGTATTTTATAGATGTGATTTTGTCCTCTGAAAGCTTACTGCAGCAATGCTCAAAACCATACTAGAATTAAGAATTTTTATACTCTTAGTAACTACATCTCCCAAAGTAGCTCAGAGGAGACACCTTTAAATGAATATATTTTAACAAAATCTTTTAAAGAGAATTATCTGTTTTTATGTACACACACACAACAGAGGCATGAGTGGAAGTAACTGATATCACAGATATTCCACATATAAAATTTCAAGATAATTGGGAACTTCAGGGTTGTTGAACACATAGAGATTTAAAGACTGTGGCATGCCTGGCCAGGGGACGGAAACTCTACATTGCTTCCCACATACCTTGCCTTATGCATCTCTTTCACCTGGCTATTCCCGAGTTATATCTTTTTATAATGAACCACTGATCTAGAATCACAAAGAGAATACATTGAGATGGAAGAAAAAAGTCTCAGGAAATTTGTCATTTCTGTAAGATGCTGATCTCAGTATTTCTCCAAGCCACCAGACACAAGACCAATTTAAATAGGAAGACATCAAAAAAATAAAATAAAAATAGGAAGACATCTTAAGAAATTCTTCACAAACACCCCCTAAGAAATCTTAAAATGAGGGTCTATGATCTTTGCCTGTGCAAACAAATAATGTTTAAATCTTCCCACTGACCAAAGAATGAAGATCTCATCAAAAATAGATTCAGAGCTTGGAGCAGGGAACACATTATCAGAACTCTCAAATTGTGTGTTCCTTGTATTACATGAATACAATTATTTAAAATAAAATGTTAGTTTAAAAAAAGAAAATGTTGGTATTATTATAAGATGACCAAAAATTCAAGATAATTGAAATTTCTTGATGAAGGGTCACTACCTTTTTAAAGAAAACATATTAATTACTTAGCATAGAAATTTTTTAAAAAACCTATTACACACTTTCCAATATATTTAAACTCACAACAGAATTGTGCTTTTACTGACAACTAAAGAATCAGTGATTATTAGTCATTGATTATTATACTATCCTGCAATGCTCTCAGGGACTACAGGAGAGCTAAAATAAACTCCTTTTTCAAAAAAAAAAATTAACTCTTTTTAAAAAAAAATTCTCTTGTTTTTTAGTTTTCCTACTTCATTAACTTTAGACCACAATTGCTACTTTCACTACTGTCAGTGTTTCTGCCTTGTCCAGGCTTTCCTAATTTGTAAAATTGGAAGCCAATGCCCAACATAATATTACATAGGATCTTCATAGAGACCTTGGATGCACTCTCATGACTCAGGTCAATGTTGGCCATGGAAAATGCAAGGATGTTTTGGGGATACCACTTTTCTCCTTTTGATGTTTGGGAGGTATTTCATAAAGGTGAGCTTTCCCTATAAATGAATTGCATGGAAGTAACAATTATATGTTTATTCATTTTTATTAATGAGACTACTCTCTGAACTTCAACCTTTTCACTTTCAGGAAATGGGTTTAGTTCCCAGATGTGAGGGAGGTGAGGGAGAAAGAAGCTACTGCTGAGTCAGTAGGGATCATTCTAGATAAAGCTCAGTCACTACTGTGAAACCAAATTTAATTCTTACAGCCAGTCTATGAGGCTCCATTTTACTATTAAGAAAAAGAAAAGACTAACGGAAGCAAGGTTCAGAGATGTGGGATTCCAACCCTGGCATGGCTCACTGCCTCCTTTTATTCCTTCCACTATGCCAAAGTTTTGGAAAGTCTCAGGGATTAACTGGAAAGGTCCAATGCTGGAGAGCATACTATGGTAGAAATATAGCTCCATTATTCTGGGCAATATTATTGTGGCTCTAAAACCACAAAGATGAAAAAGATAGCATAAAAATCTAAAATCCTCTAGTGAAAAAGTGAATAATCCTAAATAACAAATAGTATATATTGGAGAAAGACAAGAATGGATTTTAATGAATCTGAAGTTTTTCTTAGGTCGTATTTTTAAACTATTCTAAAGGGAAATTATGGATAATCACCAAGGACCAAAATTAACGTGTAGGAGGCATAGGGTAAGGCAAGGACAGTGAACCTGAATCTCTGGAAACTTCCTAGTGACAGAATCATGTAAATTTGCATAACTGGCTTTGTGAAGGTGGGGAGACCCTATTGGTAGGTCATAAATGTTACTTAATTGCCTGATTTGAAGATTAAATGCTGTAAGAAAAAAGACCGTGGCTTATGCTTTTCTGAAAAAGATTAGAAGATGAGCTTTCCCCAGGTATAATTTGAATTGCAAATGAGCATCCAGTGGAAGTACACTTGACAAAATGGACAAAAATGTAAAGATGGACAGAGAGAAGTTCAAGAGTGGGAGGATAGATTTAAATGTCACTCGTACACAGACTGCAACTACATTTTGAGTGGCTGAGGATGGGGCCACTCAAAACCCAAATAAACTGGAAGAAAAGCCAAAGGCACAGTTTTGGGGAAACCCTCTGAGTCCAATAGGAGTGGACAAAACATTAATTACAGGTAATAAAAAGTGATTAGGCAAACTATTCCCTATTTGTTATATACCCTATAATTTTGTGCTGCCAAGTAATGATTTGTCAAGACTAAAATGGTTATGTTTCCTCACCATGAAAAATAAACCTTTCCTCCATTTTCACAGTAGCGGTTTTTGTGGATTTTGGTTTGGTTTGGTTCAATTTAATTTACGAATCTGTTGTCTTCTGAAAACCTGATATATGGAAGATAACTCAGATGCTCCTAAAAAGAAATCTGGCATTTCCTGCTTCTTAACCTCAGAATCTAACAGAGTCTCTTCTTGGAATGATGTTGACTGGTTTACAATTTAACAGCCACAAAAATAGTCAAGAGACACTGATTTTAGGACAGTGGTGATATGTGTTTAAGGCTGCAGATATGCCAGTGTTTGTCACAGGGAGGCTACATCTTGGTCTGTCAGTCCAAATAGCCTTCAGAGACTGAAATATATCTGTCAGGCATGTCAAATTTTCTTTGGGATCACCCTACTAAGTTACTTAGAGAATTTAGCTAGTGTGTGTGCTTCTGGATCCCTGAGGGACAAGATATAATAAGTTCTAACACTTCTAGACTATTCATTTGGCTGTCTAGAGCTGCTATGAAGTGAATTTCTATTATCTTCATTTTCAAATGAGGAAACTAAAGTGCAAGAAGTCAAATAATTTGCACAAGATCTTGCTAGAATCTAAATAATGGAAACTATATGACAACTTAATTCCTCTCCCCTCTTCCAGGTCCCCTCCCTGCTGGAGCATGTGTGTCAGACAATGGAATGTGCCCACTTCGACCCGTGGTTATAAGTGTCCTCTTTCTTTGTTTTAAGAGCTTTCTTTATTAAAATATAGCAGATATACAGAAAAGTGCACAAATCTTAACTATAAATCTCGGCTAACTTTTATAAAGTGAACAATTCATGTTACCATCTTCAAGATCAAATAAGAGATCAAAGATAGAACACTATCAGCACCCTAGAAGGCCCCAGACTCTCTCCCTCTTGCCAAAAGAAATTACTACTCTGACCTCTACCATCATAAACTATATTTGCCTACTATGGAATTTACTATAAATGACATGAAACATGAGCTCTTTTGTGTCTGCTTCTTTTGTCCAACATTTGTGAAATGTAACTATGTTACTGCCTACTGACATAATTTATGCATTTCATTATTGTGTAGTATTCCTTTGGGACCATATACCACCATATATTTGTTCATTTTACTGTTGATGGGAACTTAAGTGGTTATGAGTAATACTACTCTTCACATTGTTATACGTGTCTTTTGGTGCATTTCTATAAAGATTATGCCTACAACTAGGATAGGTAGGATGTGCAGCTTTATAAGATACTACCCAACAATTTTTCAAAGTGCTTGTGTCAATTTATACTCCCTCAGGCAGTGCAGGAGAGTTGCAGTTATTCCAAATTCTTGTCCTGGTGACACTTAGAACTGTTTTTTTTTGTTGTTTTTTTGTTTGTTTGTTTGTTTGTTTTTTAGCTATTTGGAATGAGTTTATAGTAGAATCTCATTTTTCCCAGCTTTACTGAGATATAACTGACAAATAAATTGTGTAAATTTAAAGTAAAAAAAATTTTTTTTTGTTTAGCAATTCTACCATTACTTTCTTTTAATCAAAACATTCACACATGACGAAAGGTTTCCATTATTTAACATTTTAACATAATATACAGAACCACAGTACTATTTCAATTTCAAATTATGGGAGCTCACATTCAAATATGCTTGGATTTGACAAGTTGCTGTTACAATACTGAGAAAAGTCATGAAAAAGGTACTTAACAATTTATTTTTTTTATTTTTTTTTATTTTTTGGTACTTAATAATTTATAAGATAATCAAATATCTTTTTGCTACATGGGCCAATGCATTAATAGTAACTTGTTTAAAAATGCAGTCTTTTTGGACCTCAAATTATTATAAAAGAATATGAAGAATATATAGCTATACTTTCTGAATTTCTCAGACCCATTCCATTTCAAAAGCTGAATGTGATGATTTGATATACATACATATTGTGAAAGGACCACCGCAATAAGGTTAGTTAACACACTCATCACCTCATATAGTTACCATTTGTGTGTGTGTGGTAAGAACATTTAAATCTACTCTCTTAGAAAATTTCAAGTATATAATATTTTAACTAGTCACCACATATATTAGAACTTAATCATCTTACAATGCAAGTTTATATCCTTTGACCAACATCTCCCCATTTCCTTTACCTCCCCACCTCTGGTAACCACCATTTCACTCTCTGCTTTTGTGAATTCAACTTTTTAAGATTCCATATATAAGATCATGCACTATTTGTCTTTCTGCATCTGGGTTCTCTCACTTTATATAATGTCCTCAGAGTTCATTTGTGTTGTCACAAATGGCAGGACTTCCTTTTAAAGGCTGAATAATATTCCACTGCGTACATATACCACAGTTTCTTTATCCATTCATCCATCAACATCCATCCATTTAGGTTGTTTCCATGTAGTGGCTATTATGAATAATGCTGCAATAACATAATGTGCAGATTCTCTCTTTGAGATGGTGATTTCATTTCCTTCAGATATATACCCAGAAGTGGGATTGCTGGTAGTTCTATTAATTTTTTTTTAGGAAACTCCATATTGTTTTCCATAACGCCTACAATGGGGCAAAAGGGTTCCCTTTTCTCCATATCCTTGCAAACACCTATTACCCCTTGTCTTTTTGATACAGCCATTCTAACAAGTGGGAGGTGATGTCTCATTATGGTTTTGATTGGCATTTCTCTATGATTAGTGGTATTGAACACCTTTTTATGCATCTATTGACTATTTGTATGTCTTTTTTTTGAAAACTATCTATTCATGTCCTTTGCCCATTTTAAAATTGGATTATTTGGCTTTTGCTACTGAATTATATAAGTTATATATATTTTTATATTTTAGTTCTTTTTTAAAAAAAGGTTTTATTTATTTATTCATGAGAGACACAGGCAGAGGGAGAAGCAGGCTCCATGCAGGGAGCCCGATGTAGGACTTGATCCGGGGACTCCAGGATCAGGCCCTGGACTGAAGGCGGCGCTAAACTGCTGAGCCACCAAGGCTGCCCTATTTTAGTTCTTTATATATTTTGGATGTTAACTCCTTATCAGATATACAGTTTGTAAATATTTTCTCTCATTCCTTAGGTTGCCTTTTCCTTTTGTTGGGTTTTTTGGTTTTGTTTTCACTGTACCGAAGCTTTTAAAAAAGATTTATTTATTTATTTGAGAAAGAGAGAGAGCGCGCAAGTGTGAGCACGGGAGGGGCAGAGGAAGAGAAGGAATCTCAAGCAGTCTCATTGTTGAGCATGGAGCCTGATGCGGGGCTCAATCTCATGACCCTGAGATCATGAGCTGAGCTGAAATCAAGAAAAACTCAGTTGGCTGAGCCATTTAGGCCCTGCTATAGAGAAGCTTTTTATTTTATTTTTTTAAGATTTTATTTATTCATTCATGAGAGACACACAGAGAGAGGGGCAGAGACACAGGCAGAGGGAGAAGCAAGCTCCATGCAGGGACTCGATTCCAGGTCTCCAGGATCACGCCCTGGGCCAAAGGTGGTGCTAAACCACTGAGCCACCGGGGCTGCCCTAGAGAAGCTTTTTAATTTGATGTAATCCCACTTGTTTATTTTTGCTTTTGTTGCTTGTGATTTTGGTGTCATATCCAAAAAAAAAAATCACTGCCAAGACCAATGTCAAGGAGCTTTTTCTCTGTTTTCTTTGAGTCTCCTTTTTCCTTTTTTAAAAATTTTAAAAAAGATTTTATCTATTTATTTTTAAAAGAGAGAGAAAGAGTATGCACAAGAAGAGGGGGTAGGGCAGAGGGAGAAGTACTCCTCACTGAGCAGAGAGCCAGATGTGGGACTTGATCCTGGGATCATGACTTGAGTTGAAGGCAGATGCTTAACAAACTGAGCCACCCAGGCACCTGAGACTCCTTTTTTATTACTCTGGTTAAAGATTTTCAATGCTGTTTATCTTTTCAAAAACTAACCATTCATTTTGTTGATCTTTTCTATTGTTTTTCCAATCTCTATTTCATGTATTTCTACTCTATTATAATTTTTGTCTGTAATTATCTTCTTCATGGCATGTAACAGGCCACAAATATGAGCAAGGGTGATATCTAAGATTTTACAGCCCAAGGATGAATGTGTTCTCAGATAATCTGAGTTAAATACTGAAAGCATGGTTCCATAGAATACATATTACAATGACATTTGAATTATTTTTATTCTGCATTTAGCATAAATAGAAATCTGTGTGCCGAGCTGAAATAATAACCACTTTGTCTAACATTGTTTCTCGAGAACATATGCTTCAAATTCTAAATATCAGATTATTAGATGAATCATTGGAACATAACTCACTTATAGATAGAGGCTATAACTCAAATATAAAAACTACCATTAGTATTATAAGAGTTAGTAAAATTTTATAACCATGAATAAATCTTATATAAAAGATAAACTCTCCTATATTTTAAACTCTGAAGGTTAAAACTTGCCATTTTTATCCATAGTAACTTGTGAGAAAACAAAGTTTTTCTTCTTACAACTACAGGTCTCAGCTGACTTTCCTTAGTGTCTGACTTAAGTCAGAAAAGGTACATCCTTTTCAAATTTATACAGTAGAGAAAAGACTGCATTTCTTCTTCATGGGAGCTGATTAAGTCTGGCTCATGCCGGCTTCCTGGCATGTGGGTCACAAGTGTGGGTAAGAAGTCATAGTCACTAATGACAGTCTGAAGTAGACACTGGCTGCCTGATTTGAAATGGGTGGCTCCATAAAAAAAATTAAGGTTATGATTGACTTCACGGCTGAATGTGAGGGTGGGAGTAGGGGAGGACGAACAGCCCTGAACTTGAGAAACAAAGGGACATTTTTCAGCAAGCAAGAAATAAATGGCTTCCTGTACCCCCAGGCTGCTTCTGCTCCAGAAAAATAGAACCCCTTTACTTGTTAAACAAATGTCCAAAATGTGCGGTCTGCTTTAGAACTAATAGTAAATATATATTGCTATCATATTCTTGAGAAAACCTATTGCAACTCTTTTTTAAGCATGTCTTTCTATACATCCATATATTTGCTCAGTCCAAGGTAAAAAGCCCAGGGCAACCCTATCTTCAGAGAACGTACCTCATGAAGAACGGATACTCTGTATCTAAAATATTCTTACCTAACTTCCCCGCCCACTGCATCTGTGTGCGTTCTTTGTTTCACCTTTTTACTCAGTAATTAAACTCCTCCCCTTCAACAATTTCTTTAAAAAAAAAAAATCAATTCAATCACAGCAAATTTTCTCTGAGGTTGTAAATTTCTGGAAGATTTAGGACATTTTGGGGAGATACTGCACCACATTCTACCACCTCTATGCTCTTCTTTCTACTTGTTCCATTTTCTTCAATCTCCCCACTTCCCTGTTCAGATTAATTCAGTATGCCCCTCTATTAGTCAGGACGAGCTAACGTGCTGTGGTACAAAACCACGGTGAAATCAGTGGCTTAATACAAACATTTACATAGAAATGATAACTTCACTGATGTGCTTTACTTATACCTATAGGATAATCTAAGCCTAAACTCTACATTTATGTCTTTTACAACATAGGTAGTTATTCAGATACTGAAAATATTATAAAATGCCAGGGAGGACCTTAAAATTCCCAAAAAAGGCAATTAACTTTATTTTGGCATTATGGTTACTAAATAAGTATTTGCTTCAGAATCATGTAGGGACTTGAGACATTTAGATGCCTGGGCCCAATCCACAGATAATTTGATGTGGCGTTTAGGACTCTACATTTTTAACAATGTATTCAGAATACCTCCAGAAACAATATTTCCACATTGTTCAGAAACAATGTGTTCAGAAATACCTGGGAAGGTATTTCTGAAAATTATCCAGGTTTGAAAATTACCCCTCTAGTTCAGGGGTCAGCCGAATACAGCCCTCAAGCCAATTCTGCCCTGCTACCTATTTTTGTAAACCAAGTTTAAGTGGAATGCAGACATGCCCATTCATTTATGTCTCTGTATGGCTGCTCTTAAGCTATAATGGCAGAGTTGAGTAATTAAGACAGGGATTGAATGTCCCACAGAGAGTAAAGTCTTTAGAATCTGGTCCTTGAGCCTCAGTGTCTATCAAAAGATGAATGGATAAAGAAGATATGGTATATGTATACAGTGGAATATTACTCAGCCATTAGAAATGACAAATACCCACCATTTGCTTTGATGTAGATGGAACTGGAGGGTATTATGCTGAGTGAAATAAGTCAATCGGAGAAGGACAAACATTACATGGTCTCATTCATTTGGGGAATATAAAAAATAGTGAAAGGGAATAAAGGGGAAAGGAGAAAAAATGAGTAGGAAATATCAGAAAGGGAGACAGAACATGAGAGACTCCTAAATTTGGGAAACGAACTAGGGGTGGTGGAAAGGGAGGTGGGTGGGGGGTGGGGGTGACTGGGTGACGGGCACTGAGGGGGGCACTTGAAGAGATGAGCACTGGGTGTTATTCTATATGTTGGCAAATTGAACACCAATAAAAAATAAATTTATTAAAAAAAAAAAAGAATCTGGTCCTTTATGGAAAAATTTTGCCAACCTCTGCTCTCGTCTTGTTTCAAGACTAATTTCCAGAGTCATGTTATTACTTGTGACAGGAACTAAGTAAGGAAATGTAGATGATCACTACTGAAAACAACAACAGTTGGACTGAATTCTTTAAAATTTCTACCTTCATATGAAAAAGAGGACTTTTTTTATTTATACAAATTACCAACCAAATTAATTTTTACTGAGTTATACTGCCCCCTAATGGTAAAAATGTTAAATCACAGATCTTTAATCAGATTAGATGCTCCCCATTGTTAATTAATTCCTGAAATCAGAGTTGTACATATAGACTTTGTAGCAAGGGACTTCAAGAATCAGAATTCACTTGGTAGGACAGAGAAGAGTTAAATGGCCTGCAAGAAGGTTGGCAGTTTTCATGAGAGTGAGAATCCCTTCCTTCTGTAAAATTGCTTTCTCTCCAAACACTATTACTCCATGTAGCATTTCCAATTGGATTTTTTTCAGGGACATACTGACCATTTGTGATGCCATGTCTAACTCTAAAAGTGAAATACAATACTATCAATATGGTCAAAATCATATGTGCACTCACTATCATCATAGTGAGAGGAAAGTAAAGGACAGCTTCAATAGGAATCTAGAGTATGCAAACACATGCCAAGACAGTTACCAAGGGGGATTGCACACATGTTGGCAACCAGGAGACAGCAGGGATGAAACCATTGGCTTTCCCCCCTTGACTACTGATTAAAATCCTCTGAAGAGGGGATCCCCGGGTGGCACAGCAGTTTAGTGCCTGCCTTTGGCCCAGGGCATGATCCTGGAGACCCAGGATCGAATCCCACATCAGGCTCCTGGTGCATGGGGCCTGCTTCTCCCTCCTCCTGTGTCTCTGCCTCTCTCTCATCTCTCTCTGTGTGACTATCATAAATTAAAAAAATAAAAAAATAAAATAAAATCCTCTGAAGAGCTTTTAAAAACTAATGATGGCCAAATCCCCACCCCTGGAGATTTTGACCTAATTGTTCTGGGGAGAGGCCCAGGAAGCAAGCTGTATTTTTTAAGTTCTCCAAGTGATTGTAATGTGCAACCAAGGTTAAGAATCATTGTTCTATAGCAGTGTTTTTCACATTTTAAGGTATATTCAAATCACCTGGGGATCTTCTTAATCTGCACATTGTGAGTCAGTACATCTCTAATGGCACCTGAGAATCTGACTCCTAACTAGCTTTGCAGTGATGCTGATTCTGCTGTCCATAGATACAAGTTCAGTAGTAAGGAATTAGGTCATTCCCTGCCATAATTTTTATACAATTTCACTGGTTCTAAGAGCTTAAAGTACATAAATATCACCTGGGAGCTAACAAAACATGCAAATTTGCAAGCTCCAGTCTCAGAAATTAAAATTCAGTGGATCTTAATTTTTAACAAGTGTCCCAAGTCATTCTGAGATTCATAGTCTGGGGACCAAGTATACACAAACTGCCACACGTGCTATTTACTCTACAAATCACATTTAAAAAAAAAAAAAGGTGGCAGCGTTAATTTTACAAACTACTTTGACCAAATCTGGGGAAATTTTTCTCTTTTTCCAAGTGTGAGAAGAAATCATCCCCAAATTCAGTGGCTTAAACTAACAACAATTTTATTATATCTCATGGTTTTGTGGCTTGGGCATTTGGGTAGAGATCATGAATGATTCTTCTGCTCTCCTTATCATTGACTGAAGTCACTTTGTGGTATCCAGCTAGCAAATAAGCCGATCTGGAGAGTCCAATATGGCTTCACTTCACATGCCTTGGCTGGAAGGCTGAGCCCTACTGGGATTACTCACATATACTCGAAGTGAGATTGATCTTGTACAAATAAAACAGACGTTCAGTCAGATGTATCAGAAGACCCTGGGCACAATGATTGCAAGTGACACAAGTGGAGATTACCGAAAGCTTCTTCTGGCTATCGTGGGCCAGTAGGAGAGATTTTCTAAATAAATGAAGCATATCCTTAAATGACTGATCTGCATGCAGCAATATCAACCGTCACCTAACCAAAAGAGCTTTTTACTAAGGACTGTGTCAGGGTATTGTGCTTGGTTTGCACATGTGGTTATTGCCTTAATTCTTATTTTTTTTCCTCTACAATCAGTGTGAAGCAATATCACAATGATGGTAGTAATAATGCAATGTTTATAAGGCATAATTTTCACTGTTCTTATTCTAATCAGAATCCCAAATTAAATAAAAATCACAAAAAAAAAAAAAAAAAAAAGTTTGGCAATCTCAGGTGAGGTCTCCTTATATGGCAACTCAAGGATCCCGGAGGGAGTGTTCCAAGACATGGAAAGTGGAAGCTGCCATCCTTTCAAATCCTGGGCTCAGAAACTGGCACAATGTCCTTTCTACCACAGTCTACTAGTTAAAGCAATAACTGAGCTCAACCAGATTCAAGGGGAGGAGTCATAAACAGGCTAGACTCATGGATGTGCAACTCTTGAAGAACCCCAAGTGCTCAGCACATGAGGGCCCCATGCTTCGTTTAATGCTCTGTTGGCATCTTGAAGTTCTTTATAATTTTTTAATAAAAGGCAATACATTTTCATTTTACAGTGCGTCCTACAAATTATATAGCCTGCCCTGACCACAAACTTCACCTGTCAATGAAAGTAGTGTTAAAAAAATTTTGCAGTCATCTTTAATTAGCCATAAGCTGTCTGCCAGAGACTTTATTCCTCACCATACTTCTGTATTCTAAGTTATCCTTTCAAAATGCAGATTGCAGTATGTGCATTAAATCCAGCATATAGAAGGGAAACAAATTACAGGTTGGAAATTAGTCTGAACGTTAAATTCTGTGATGTTTTAGGATTAGGAAATTCATTAAAACCAACCACACTATTATCCTGAGTAACTGCTAGCACTCTAGATCTGATCACCTCTGAGCTCACCCAGTTAGGTCACTTAGGCATTGAACAACAGTTATCCAAGGTCAGTATGCATGCTGAACTTACACCTTGTGTCCTTGATGAGAAAGGCAGCTAGTAATCACTATATAGGGAAAACTCTCCTTGATCTCCGCAAATCTCATCTCTTTGGGTCATCGGTCATTTGTTTTCTGAAACAGGTTTTCAGCAGGAGTTCAATAAGAGTTGCTGAGATGAATCTAACCAACAAATGGCATAACAATAACAAAAACAAATGCCAAAAAAACAAGATTGATAGACACAACAATGGAGAACAAGGTCAGGAAAACAGTTAAGTATGGTACTTTGCATATAGTAGGCAGGGATTATTGAATTGTAACTATTGATGTGATAAATTCAAAAGGTATAATTATCCAGGGAAAGTTTCTTAGAGAAAGAAGGCATATGTTGAAAGAGATGGGGTTTGGCAGATGGTACTGAAAGGAAATAGAAACCGTATTGGTATGAGGAGAAAATCAGCTTGACTAGGACGTAGTCACTTGAGTAGAGGAATGTTACTGGATAGAGAAGTGGAGAAAGGAGAGATTCATTGCTTTAGGGCACTCAATGACAGGCTGCAGGATCTGAATTTACTTCACAAGCTGTGGTAAGTTTAGTGTAGTTTGTTACTGCTTTAGAGGGGATGGGTGATGGCTTTTTATTTTATTATGCAAGCATAATAATGGAAGACTTCAACTGGGGCACTTTCTAAAGGAGGTGCAAGATTAAGATGCAGAATTTTGAAAAGGAGGTGGTCAGAAACCTGGTGGGGGATCTTTAAAGCACTGGTCCACGTTGAGAGTACAAGAATTGGAAGTTAGAGATCAGGGAACTTTTTATTTTTAGAAATTTATTTTTAGAAAGATTTGGATTTATTTATTTTTAGAAAGAGATGGAGTGCATACTTGTGCGCGAGTAGGGGGAGGAGCAGAGGGAAGCAGACTCCCTGCTGAGTGTGGAGCACAGTTCCAGGCTCTATCCCAGGACCCTGAGATCATGACCTGAGTCAAAATCAAGAGAGTTCCTGGATACGGTGAGAGTTGGAACGTTTCCCTTAATCTCAAGAGACTACCTGAAGATAATATGTGTCCTGGAGTTTGAAGAATGTAATGGCCTGGTGTCTGACTTCCTCCTGATGAAAATCTAAAGGGTAAGATAAAGGATGACTAGGTACTTTGATGGAGAATTGGCCTGCATTCCCAGAGTTCTTTAGAGCAAAGACTGTTGTGTTTCTTACTGTGGTAGATGTCCTGATGACCAAAAGACTTGTTCCTTCAGCCACTGGAGTGATGCCAGCAGACAGCCCTCAACCATCAGTCCCCATGGGAACTGTTTGGCTGAAGAGAGATAGCTGATGACTTGCTGGTATAAGGGTATAAAGCTCCAGCCTGCACCCCAACTTAGGACAACTCTGTAGCATCATCCCAGCTTCAGAACTCTCTGAAGATTGGCTGAGGCCTCCACGGAGACTGCAGCAAACCCTAACTTCTGCTGCTATATGATTGTGCTTCTTTTCCTTTTCATAGGTGCTGATCCCAAAGGCACTCCCTAATAAACATCTTGCATGGTTATCTCCATTTCAGAGCCTGCTTCCCAGGAAACCTGAGCTGTAACACCTGTGGGCCTCAAAGGCGAGTGAGTGAACCAGGGGATTATCTTGGATCTGAGCAAACATCAGCAGAGAGGATGCTTAACGTATCACTGGATTCCTTACAGCTAGGGAGGGAGCAAGCAACAGCCTGAACACAGCTGCACCAGCCTGGGTCAAGGGAAACGACGATGAGAGGTTTTCATTTACGGGAGAAGGGTCTTTGAAGAACTTACAAAAATACCAATGAGAAAAAAACGCCAACTTTAGCAGTTTACCAAGTCCAATGAGCACCAACATCCAGGTCACAGGAATGTCCATCAACGCCTTTCCTGTCTTCTCTCCCAGGCCTACAAACCTGGAGAGGCTGGAAGCCCAAGCGGGCAGTTGCAGGTCCAAGAACACAAGACAGTGTAAAAGGAAAGATGTCGACGCTACCCCTTCCCTAGCTTTAAAGTCTAAAACGGTTTCCCCATCTTTTAAAATTTTTCCTATCACCTAAAGCCCATCCTTGCCCCCAATCCTGTAATACTCCTTCTCCTTATTTGGTGAGATGCCCCACAGTTCTCTGGGGTTCAGGCTCCAGAGTTCGTTGTTAGGGGAAAAAAACAAAAACAAAACCTCACCTTGTCTAAAGATTGTCCCTGGTGTTCCCAGGCTGCAAAGGCTAAAAGCTGTTTCTTAGCTGGGACTACGTCTTGCTGGTCATTCCAACCACTTGCACGCTGAGGGGCCTCGAGCGAGAGGCGCACAGCGCGCGCTCAACACTCCTCTCAGGTTTGCCAGCTGACTCCGGGAGAGGACCCCTGGGTCAGGGGCGGCAGCAGGAAAGAAACAGCAGCCGCAAAGGCGGAGCAACAGGGGACCCAAGCTGGGGCTCACCGTGAGGCTCGCGCCCGTCAGGAGGCTCCGGCGGGGTGAAGCGCTGACAGGAGCCGAGCGCGCTCGCCCGTAGCCCCTGACTCACTAGTTACTGGAGCCGCTCCCGCCGGAGCCGCGAGGCGCTCGGCCCGCCCCGCCCAGTCCTGCCGCCCCGCCCCCCCGTCTCACGCCGCTCGCCCCGCCCCCTGAGCTCCGCCCCGCCCCATCCTCCCCGCCCCGCCCCCTTGAGCTCTCTCCCGCCCCCGCTATTGCCCCGCCCCACCCGTCACACGCCGCTCGCCCCGCCTCTTTACGCTCCGCCCCGCCCCGCCCCATCCATCCCGCCCCGCCCTCCTTGCTCTCTTTCCCGCCGGGTCCTGGTGCCCCGCCTCACCGCACCGCCCCCTTGAGCTCTCGCCCCCTTGAGATCCGTCTCCCGCCGCTCGCCCCGCCCTCCTTGCGCTCCGCCCCGCCCCTTGCGCTCTTTCCCGCCGCGTCCTGGTGCCCCGCCCCATCGCCCCGCCCCGCCCCCTTGAGCTCTCTGCCCCGCCCCACCCGTCTCCCGCCGCTCGCCCCGCCCTCCTTGCGCTCCTTCCCGCCCCGTGCTGCTGCCCCGCCCCATCCATCCCGCCCCGCCCCGCCCCTACTTGCCCCGCCCCGTCTCTTTTGCGGCGATCCGCCCCCTCCCGGTCCCCCGCTGGGTAGTGGGGGCGGCCACGAGCGTGATGGGGACCGCCTCGTCGCTAGTGAGCCCCGCAGGCGGGGAGGTGATCGAGGACACTTATGGGGCGGGCGGCGGCGAGGCCTGCGAGATCCCGGTAGAGGTGAAGCCCAAGGCCCGCCTGCTGCGCAGCTCGTTCCGCCGCGGGGGGGCGGCGGCGGCGGCGGGGGCCGGGCCCGGGTCGCTGACCCGCGGGGCGGGAGGAGGCGGGCTGCTGGGGGCGAGCTTTAAGTCTACGGGTTCATCGGTGCCGGAGCTGGAGTACGCGGCAGCCGAATACGAGCGGCTCAAGAAGGAGTACGAGATCTTCCGGGTCAGCAAGAACCAGGAGTTGTTGTCCATGGGCCGCCGCGAGGCCAAGCTGGACACGGAGAACAAGCGGCTGCGGGCGGAGCTGCAGGTACGGCCGGGCCGGGGGAGGTCCGCGCACGCGCGCTCGCCCACTGGGCGCGTCTGGACGCTGACCCGGTCCTGCGTCCATCCTATCCCCTCTCCAAGCCAAACAGTCTTGAAAGTTGAGTAGGAACGGCTCTGCGTTTTAATTGGAGGGGACATAGCCTCTTGGGGTCTAAACTGATTCCTTAACTAACCCCGCTCCTCTTCTGTTTCTGGTTCATTCATTCACTTTGGAGCAATTAGCTTGAAAGTGCCCTGAAGCAGCAAATGCCAGTGTGCAGGGGACTCCAGGGCGAGTAGGTCAACCCAGAGCACACGGACACACAAGACTTTGGTGACCCCTGTCGAAGCAACTCATCAGACTTTCCCTAGGATTTTTTAACTTCACTCCTCGCCCCCCCCCCACCTTTAAATTTTACATACCTCTCAGTTTCTTTCCATGAAGCTTTTGAGTTTTAGTAGTTGAAGTGAATTTTTACGGAAACCTGATTTTGACCATCTTAAACTGCCGTGGTTGAAAACATTCCCTAGATGTAGTCAAATTCCCTTAATCCATTTGATTACTCAAAAATCAGTGATTGCATAGCTCCCTGTAGCAGATGTATTTTGACTCATCAAAATAGTATATAAATCAAAAGGTTGCTTTTCTGTGAGCACAGTTGTAAGACTTTGCGCCCTCAGTTTTGGGCCTCTATGAGGGTTGTGGTTTTACTGTTTTGTTAACTGTGGAAGAAACTTCTAGACACCCCGTGTTCCTGGGCTCATCACAGTAGAAATTGAATAAATATCTCAGGCCGATTTTTCTGATGAGAGCCTTTTTCATCCTAGAAGAGGCATTCTAGCCACCTTCACCCCCACTAGCTATTGTATAATTAGCACTGTTATCAGGGAAGAACTCCTTGTCAGCAGTCTACTTGTGGTCTTACCAATTTTTCTACTGGGCAGTCTTGATGCAACTTGCATGTGTAAAATGGACTTAACACATCTCCAATACCTGATTTCATGCACCCAAGCCATTGTCCAGTGGACACTGCACATTGGAAATGACTGTGAGATGGAGATAGGAAAGAAGGCTGGATCAACCAGGGCAGAGTGCTGTTAAGGGCTGACAAATGTCACAGTCTCAGGTTCCTCCTCGTACCCTATGTAGTAGTTTTGAAAGTTGAGTAGAGAACGCCCAGCATTTTAATTTGAGTGAACATTCTCTTGGGGCCTAAACTGATTTCTTAACTTACCTGCCCCACTCCCTTTTTTATGTACCCCTTTTGATTCTTTTCTCACATATCTAGGCACTAAAGAAACTCTTCTGTATTTATTTAATCCATTTAGTTAGATATTTACTGGAGGCCTTCAATGTATCTGGCACCAAGAGGGTTCTGGGGATAGCAAAATAAAAAAGACATGGAGCCAAGGAGTGCATAGTCATGCAGAATTAATTATCCTTCAAGTTAAGCCTTACAAATTATACTTTTTGTTCTATTACAGATGGGAAAAGTGAGGCATAGGGAAGATTAAGAAAAGATTAAGATTTCAAAGAAAAAATATTAATTTCAATTAAGTTTAATGTTGAAATGTCTTCACTTACTACAGTTCAAGCATATTTGCATTTTTTATTACATGTTTGAATAAAATGGCAATATGTAGTTATTGATAATAGTAGATTGTTACAATTCTAAGATATATATGTAATATGTAGTAAGATCATGTAAAATTTGAGAGGAATACTATTTTTGTTAGAAATAACAAGGTCAATTATTTCAGGCCCTTCAAAAAACTTACCAGAAAATACTTCGGGAAAAGGAAAGTGCTTTAGAAGCAAAATACCAAGCAATGGAGAGGGCAGCGACATTTGAACATGATAGAGATAAAGTGAAAAGGCAATTCAAGGTAAATTCCTTACGTTTTTACCCCCAAAGTGAAATAGAATAAAAAGAACATATTTTAAAAGTTTATATAATGCTGCATGAATAAATAGAAGTGAATGATGTAGAAGTCTTGAAGGTTCTAAGAATAGAGTAGAACACTTCTTACATTTTTGTGTTGGACCTGGTAAACTTGAGATCACTTCAAGGAGAAAGTAAAAAAGTGAGCATTGCAATAGGGCTTTGGGGGGAGGGGGAAGAAAAATATTTCCGTATGGAAGGAAAGGCATTTGGAAATATTTGGAGATATTTTGTATGGGAAGGCATTACTGGCATCTAATGGGAAGGGGCAAATTTGCTAAACATCACCAGTGCACAAGACAGCCCCATGCCACAGACAGGGCTCCTGCCCAAATTCCAGTGGGTTTCAGTTACAAAACAGTAAGGTACTTGGGCTATTTATCCTACAAAAAAGATCAGGGACTAAATGAATGTTGGTTTTATGAATGAAAGATTTTTCTGTTAAGAGTTGATGACACAGTCCTCTGATGATAGAAAAGGTTTCAAAATTAACATTTGTCTTTTAAAGATTTTTAGGGAGACCAAAGAAAATGAAATTCAGGACTTACTGAGGGCTAAGAGAGAGTTGGAGAGCAAACTTCAGAGGCTCCAGGCTCAGGGCATCCAAGTATTTGATCCTGGAGAGTCTGATTCAGATGACAACTGTACAGATGTTACTGGTAAATTTGCTTCCTATGTATAATATTTGAGCCTTCAATATAAGTGTGATGATATCGTAGAGCCAGCTTTGAATCCTTTTAGTTATAAGTGGTTGCTCTTTATAAATAGAGTTGCACTTTCTCCTCCTTTCTCAGCTGTTATAACAGCAATTTTCTGTAAAGTCCATGACATTGTTAGGAGGCGGGTTTCCTTCTGTCTCATTGCCCCACCAGCCTCTCCCGATAGCATTTCTCTTCCTGGTGAAAGACAGCTTCTCCAGGGACGGCTGGGTGGCTCAGGGGTTGCACGCCTGCCTTCGATTTAGGTCCTAATCCTGGGATCGGGGATGGAGTCCCGTATTGGGCTCCCTGCAAGGAGCCTGCTTCTCCCTCTGCTTGTATCTCTGCCTCTCTCAGTCTGTGTCTCTCATGAATAAATAAATAAATAAATATTAAAAAAAAAAAAAAAGATAGCTCCTCCAGGTCTCACCATGACATCTACATTTTAGCCGAGGGAGGAAGGATGGGAATACGTTCCTCTCCTTGAAAGCACAATCTGAAAGGTATACATATTACTCCTCAAACCCCATTGGCCAGAACTACAGGTAGAAAGAGTGGAAAGTGTAATAATTAGGAGAGTCACCTAAGTTTGAAATTCTATTACTAAAGGAAGAAAGGAAGGATGGATATTGAAGACAGTTCATAGTCTCTGTCACATTACTTTTCCATGTAATGATATATTCTTTGCAACTGTCCATTAGAATAAATATCTGCATGATATTTTGCTGAGTGGCTTCCAGTAGTTTCATAAACTATTCAAAAAGCTTTTATTTTATAATTAAACATACAAAACATTTTTTTCTAGAAATAAAGAAAAACCTGGAGTCCTAGAATGAAAGGGTCTACCATGTTCCAAGAAAATATTAATAAACTGTGATTGATACTGAAAAATGAAAAAGATTCTATTGTAGATACAGTGGGAAAATTGCTGTCACTCTCTAATTTATAGGAAACTGCATTTTGTTTTTTTTGAGAAAGAGCATGTGAGCATGTGAGTGGGGAGGAAGGGGCAGAAGGAAAGAGAATCTTAAGCAGGTCCCATGTTCAGCCTGGAGCACAACTTAGGGCTTGATCTCATGACCCTGAGATCATGACCTGAGCCAAAATCGAGAGTCCAATGCTTAACAGACTGAACCACTCAGGTGCCCTGTGCATTTTATCTTACAAACTGATTTTGAAGTGAAATATGGCATCTGATAATTGCCTCTTAATTTGCATTTTAGAACCCATTGGAATCTGACCAGCATCTAAAGATTTTTATTACTGACTTTAAGGGGGAAAAAAAAATGAAGTGATTGTTATTGGCTTTGAGTGGAGAATAGGAGGCTCTTATGCCCCCACATTAGTCTTAGTGGTTATATTAGTGATGACATATGTTAAAATGTACAGTGTTTTGAAACTATTATATTGTAATTGCCTTGGCAAATTAATAAGAACAAGGTAATATTTCCTTGTTTCCATATTTTGATTTAAACATGAAGAAAGAATGCTTGAGGGAACATCACTCATTTCACATTTAAAGACTTACGGATAATCTTATTTTTGCCAAAGATTGAGCCCGTTACAATATACTCATACTTAGTCAAGGATGCCATGTAGAGGGACACCTGAGTGGCTCAGTGGTTAAATGTCTCTCTTTGGCTCAGGGCCTGATCCAGGGTCTGGGGATCAAGTGCCATGTCAGGCTCCCTGCATGCTTCTCCCTCTGCCTATGTCTCTGCCTCTTTCTGTGTGTCTCTAATGAATAAATGAATAAATAATCTTAAAAAAAAAGGATTCCATGTAGATATTCTGACAAATACAAATTATTAAAAAAAAAAATCAAGGGGCGACTCGGTGGCTTAGTTAAGCATTGTACTTTTGATTTTAGCTCAGGTCATGATCACAGGGTCCTGGAATCAAGTGCCATGTGTGACTCCATGCTCAGCAGGGAGTCTGCTTCTCTCACTTTCCCTCTGCCCCTCTCCCTACTCACAGGTGCACAAGCATGTGCAAGCTCTCTCTCTCTCTCTCTTTCTCAAATAAATAAATAGTAAATCTTAAAAAAAAAATCAGGATTTTTGTAAGTACCTGTTGACTCCGATGTTAATTTTGTTACTCTGGGCGGTTAAAGAGGTTATACTTTTTACATCCTTAGCTTATATCCAAACGAATTACCAATCTTAATTATAGGTGTGCTAGTAATGATCTTCCTTTGAAATTCTCTTCTTCCAATTTTATGATGATACCTAAACCATAAAGTTAAAAATGTTGTTTAGAATTTTTGTATGGGGATATTTTTAACTGCCTCTGTTGTTATAGTTCCTTTGGTTATTATATTCTTTATTTCTTTTCATTTTTCTCTTTTTAATCCCCTCTGAATTTGAGATGATAATCAGAATTATGTTAACCAGCACCTTAGAATTTGCCAGAAATTGGTGACAAAGTATTTACAAAATCATTAAAGATTGAATATTTGTTGTATTTATAATGTTATAGCATTTTTTAAAATTAGAAATCATGTTTAGTATATGAGGCAGTTTTCTGAAAATTCGGTAATTTGGTTTAAACAAGATGAAATCTCTTGCATTTACAGCTGCTGGAACCCAATGTGAGTATTGGACTGGAGGAGCCTTGGGAAGTGAACCTTCCATAGGGAGTATGATCCAGCTCCAGCAGTCCTTCAGAGGCCCTGAATTTGCCCATAGTTCCATAGATGTGGAAGGACCCTTTGCAAATGTCAACAAAGGTAAACATGCCATTTGCCAGCTACCTTGGTAGTGACTGTTCATGTACTATGATCTTGTGTGTGCTAGGAGAAAGACCATCAGCAGGGCATGAGATTTTTATTCTGGGTGTCTTCTACTGCCAAACCAGTATGTACTGGTGCTGTCACTGACCAGGACTGATTAAATTATATGATTCCCATCAGGATCAGATGGCGCTCTCCAGCCAGACTGGCCAATCAGGTTCTAAAAACTTAGCTTCTGGTCTGAATTCTAGGTGTTGCCATTGCTTAGTGAGAGTCTGTTGTAGATTAACTGAAAAACAGTAGTTTTGGTCTTTCCCTCTGCATCTTTGATGCTGTTCAAGGTTGGAGAAGGTTGCAGAATAGAATATAAAACCTCAGTTATATGATGTAGTATCCTTACTCAAAGGAATATTTTCATTATATAATTTGGTGTCTAAAATAGCTCAAAGATTTATTTAGAATTTGGATACCAGTGCAGATCTGAGTGTTAGAGTAGCCCCACTCTTTTTTCTTAAAACTGCAAAATTGTCTAAGCAAAATGAAAAACATTTTTAAATTATGCCTTTTGGATTAGCCAAATGTCTTAAAATGTTCTTTCTCACTAAACAGCACTTCATTTTATGCCACTCTTAAACTTTCTTTTTGACTTAATATACCTCAAGAATAATTGTGTAACACTATAGGCCAGCCTAGGGGTGTAGGCTCTCCTGAAGTTGCAGACTCATTGAATAGCTCATGTAAAATAGGTTCATGATATTTGACTGGAACCAGCAGTACCCCAGCATGGACCACAGTCAACATTGATTGCTTTATGCCCCACAATAAAATTTGAGGTTTGAGAACTGTTTGCCTTCTAATATGCTATTCCAGAAACTGTGTCATTAGTCACAAGTGAGATCACATTCCATTCTACATTGCCTGCTATGTTTTTTCAGACTTTTAAAAAACTCATCCTGTCAGATGTTTTTCTGGTGATGTTTTTTTCATGAACTTACGATAAATTTTATTTTCAGATGACTGGGATATTGCTGTAGCTAGTTTATTACAAGTTACTCCCTTGTTTTCACATTCTCTGTGGAGTAACGCTGTCAGATGTTACCTTATTTATACAGATGAAACCCAACCTGAAGTGGATCTTTTCCTTAAGGTGAGGACATTTATAGATTCTGTATTCACTGATTTAAAGGACAAGTCAGTATAGTGTCCTATTTCTGATACTACTACATCTAAACCAAGTAGCTTACTACCTATTAGATTATATGTCTTAAAAAGTAGGAAGAATTTAAAGCTTTTCTTAAGAGAAAATCTTGCTCAGCTTTATCAGTATATTCAAATTTAGTCCTTGGAATGTTATGCTTTTGAATGCTTTATTATACGTTCTCCACAGTGTGAAGACCTATGTTGATAGTGCCTGCTTTATTGTTTTTTTTGATAGTGCCTGCTTTAGTTAATATCTGCCAGATTTACACTTGACTCTGTTTAAAGTCTTAACAAAATTTAATCCTTACCATGGTTTTTAATTTTTCAAGGCAGCCATTGGAGTTAACCTGAAGCAGAGGTAGGCATACTACAGTCTGTGGGCCAGACCTGGCCTGAAGCCTGTTGTATGACCCAGAGCTGAGATTGCTTTCTACTTTTTTAAATAGTTGAAAAAAAAATCCAAAGAAGAAGAATGTTTTGTGACCTGTGAAAATTGTATTAAATTCAAATTTTAGTGTCTATAAATAAAGTTTTATTGGAACACAAGTAGGCTTATTCATTTATATACTATGACTGCTTCACACTACAACAGCAGAATAAATTACAGCAGAGACTAAATGGATCCCAGAGACCTCTACCAAAACATCCAAGTTGTTAAGCTATTACTAATTTGTAAGAATATTTGCCTTTTACCTAAAAAGTTTGCCGACTACTCTTCTAACTGCATTTGCAATAAATCTGCATGTAACATGTGATAACCTGCTCTATTAACATCTTCCAGGGTATTGAGTAATGAATCTATTTAGCGTTCTTTCCTGATATTATACAGTTTTGGTAAAAAGATAAAGTATTTTGAAAACCAAAGTTTATAGTCACTAACTGATGTAGGTTATTACCAAACCGATGTTGAGGGATTTACTCATTTATTGCATAATAATAAGTCATCATTACTTAGTAACCTAATTTGTTACAGACCAACATATTTTAAATTTATACCTGTTTGCTTTAATGTTCTAATATATCATGGTGGACAGTTTTTACTATATAGACTCATGGATATATGTTTTCCACTCTTTGTAACAATAAAGCAGAAATCATTTGTTACAGTAATAACAATAATAAATACCAAAGAAAAGTAGCCTAATATTTTTCTTCATTGTTTTAGGCTTTATTATGAAATAAATCCTTTTCTGAGCTAGGGAAACAGCCACGTTACTAAGCCCTTATTAATTTTGTTTTAAGGGAACTTTGCCTTTTTTCTTAAAGATTTTCTTAAAAAGATTTTCTATTTTCTTTAATGTATGATAATATATATTTTTTAATTTTAAATAAAAAAAATATAACATAACCTGTTCTGAAACATGATTTTTCATTTTTAGTATGAAGCTGATTTGATTTTTAGTTAAATAAGCTGTGTTTTTATTAAGTTTTCATTTGTTTTGTTTTAATTTCTTTTTAGGACTATTCACCTAAACTTAAAAGAATGTGTGAGACAATGGGATATTTTTTCCATGCTATATATTTTCCAATAGATATTGAAAATAAATACCTTGCTGTAAGAAAATGGGAAATTGAGAAGAGTTCATTAGTTATTTTATTCATTCATTTAACTTTACCAAGGTAAGCTGAAAATTCTGTCACTCATTATGGGAATTGTAAATAGAATTGAGATTGCCAAATGAACTTCAAAAATAAGTCAATAGTATTCTTTTTTTAAAACTTATTTTCAAAATAGAATTCTTTTTTTTTTTTAAATTTAATTATTTATTTATTTATTCATGATAGTCACAGAGAGAGAGAGAGAGAGAGAGGCAGAGACACAGGCAGAGGGAGAAGCAGGCTCCATGCACCGGGAGCCCGATGTGGGACTCAATCCTGGGTCTCCAGGATCGCGCCCTGAGCCAAAGGCAGGCGCCAAACCACTGCACCACCCAGGGATCCCCTCATAATAGAATTCTTATAATCAAAAACAATCCATAAAATTCAATAATTTTTTTTTATTTTTCATACATAAAGAATTAGAATTTTTACAGTTTGAGTTGTTAATTGGTCATAAGGGTAACGTCATTAATGTAAAGATCATTTTAATCAGGGGTAGCAAACTATGGCCCTTGGGCCAAATCCAGTGAGCTACCTGTTTTTATAAATAAAATTTTATTGTAATATAGCTATATTCATTTATTTACATATTTCTGCAGCTGCTTTCATACTACAATAGCAGAGTTTAGTATGGTAGTAACAACAGAGACTGTGTGGCCCACAAAGCCTAAAATACATGCTCGCTGGCCCTACCAGAACAAGTTGGCAACTCCTGATATCAACTATCAGTGTTAACCTTCATAATTTTCTTTCTTCAGTACAAATTGAGATCTAGTTGAACACTTGTATAGATGTTAAATCAAATTTTTAATTCTCTGAGGAGCTTACCACTTAATTCCAGGAAAGTGAGCAATTTTCTTATAATGTGAATATAATTATACCAATGAGTCTAGTCTGCAAATAAAGATTTTTTTTAACCAACTAGGTACATAGATAGAAGACAAAATATGTTTAATAAGAGGTTAGGTTTTCTTTCTGTGTTTGCTGTCTGATTGGATTTAACCCTTCCAAAGTATTTTTCTCTACATTGAGGACCAGCTCAGACCTCAATTGTGTACAGACGTATATGGAGCTGTAGGCTTTATCAGTGACCCTGCAATGTAATCTGTCATTGATCCTTAAGATTGTCCAATGGTTGGGGAGCCACTAGTCAATGAGCCTCAACCCAGAACAAGTTTAAGGACTCTTTCCACTAGATTGCCTTTAGTTGGAGTTCTTTTCCTTATCCCTTTTCTTTTCCTGTTTTTTTTTTTTTCTGTTATATTTACTAAGGATATATTCTGTTTTATTATTTAATGTCTGAGTAGTGTTTTATCTCAGGTGATAATATGTGTAATTTGTTGTTTTCCTCATTAATTCTTTAATCCTTGAAACCATCTTGTTTTTTCTTTGTCTTTTATCCATATTTAGTTAATAAAATATTGTACATTATTTGTACACTTATTATTTTTGTCTTTCTCATTTTAAATTCCTCTTAATCTTTTACCTCTCATTTCTTTCATATTTTACTACTTTGGCAGATTTCTGTTTATCTTTTTTAACTAAAATTGTATTTATTTTATATTTTTAAAACTTTATTCTTCTTAAAGAAAAAGAATTTTAATTCTAGAGGAGCCTGGGTGGCACAGCCAGTTAAGCATCTGACTCTTGGTTTTGGCTCAGGTCATGATCTCAGGGTCCTGAGATGGAACCCTGCATTGGGTTCATGCTCAATGTGGAGTCTGCTTAAGACTCTCTTTCCCTCTTTCCTTTCCCTTCTCCTCCACACCCTCCCTCTCTCTATCTGAAATAAGTAATTTTTTAAAAAGATAATTGTAATTTCTAAAATTTAGTTATTTCTTCGCCTCTGTTTTGCCTTTATTTTGTTTTTTTTTTTCTTATTCCATATGCTGATTATTTTATTTCCTTATTGTTTACTTCCTGGCTGTCAAGAAGTGTGGTAGTAGCTGTGGGCTTCACACCATAAGCAGGACCTGGTAGAGCCTTTATTTCTCTTAGGTTGTTCCTTTACTTCTCATGATGATTCTCCCATTTTTCTCAAAAGATGAATCTAAAAATATGTTCCCTGACCAGTACCCAGTAGCCCCATCTACTTTTCTCCCACCAAAGACTTTGAACCAAATCTCAGATATCATGTCATTTTATCTGAGCTCCACATGTCAATTTTGGAGGGAGTGATTCTGAAATAGGAACATGTGCCAAACAGAGGCCCATTCTTTGGTATTCACATGACCACAAACTTTTTTCCCAAGCAATAACAAAAGAACCATTAAAATCCAAAAATTCTATAGATCATGGTCAGAATGATTTTAACAAGGAAAAATTCTGTGGTTTGGATTGATTGGATTAGCACAGTGATATATAATAGAATATTATTCTGTTTTGGGATCCCTGGGTGGCGCAGTGGTTTAGCGCCTGCCTTTGGCCCAGGGCGCGATCCTGGAGACCCGGGATCGAATCCCACGTCGGGCTCCCGGTGCATGGAGCCTGCTTCTCCCTCTGCCTGTGTCTCTGCCTCTCTCTCTCTCTCTCTCTCTCTCTCTCACTGTGTGCCTATCATAAAAAAAAAAAAAAAAAAAAAAAGAATATTCTGTTTTGTATTGGGGCTGTATTTTAATATGGTATTTAAATTCTGAATCATGTAATAGCTCTCCTCTGCGTATACACTCTAACTCACCTCTCTAAACAAACTTCATTTAATGCTTTTTAGAAAGGGGAATTGGTTGCAATTTTCCTTGCAGTGTAGAAAACACTGGTAGATTATTCCAAGATTATTCTAGGATTTAAATTGGCATAGCAAAAACAGTATGGTACCCTGTAGCAAAGTTAGAATTTTATTTAACCCTGTATCTCAGTTAAGATTTTTACTAGACAATTTTTACTAGACATCTAATCTCCCCCATC